>NC_060139.1:291612836-291950157 GCF_021461385.2 Schistocerca piceifrons
GTAGTGTATAAGTCTAGGGACCGATGACCTGAGCAGTTTGGTCCCTTAGGAATTCACACGCATTTGAACATTTGTTCACTAAACGACAGTGCGTAAAAGCATGTAATGCCTTGCAGAAATCAAGAAACACGGCTTCAGTCTTGTTCTCTTTGTCTCTGAATTTCATGGCTTCAATTTTGGCCTCTTTATCTATAGTACTCTGAATTTTATGGACGAACAGAGCTAGCTGTATTTCGCGATATCTCTGCTTATTGAATCCTTATCAGATTTTATAGAAGTTTTCGTTTTCCAAAAACTTAATATCACGTGAGGACATAACATGTGCCACAGTTCTGCAGATTAACGTTGGCACTATATGTCTATAATTACGTGCACCTGACCCGACGCTCTTTCATGAAAACGGGTACGACCTGCACTTTTTTCAGTCGCTAGCTACCTTTCTTTCGTCCAGTGACGTACGACCAACTACTGCAAGAAGGGGTGAAAGTTTTTTTCGCATACTCTCTGTAGCATGTCACAGGTATCTCATACGACCGTGCGTGGTCAAGGGCACCTTGCACGGTTCGCGCGGCTCGCCTCCGTTGGAGATTCGAGTCCTCCCTCGGGCATGGGTGTGTGTGTGTGTGTGTGTTGTCCTTAGCGTAGTTAGTTTAAGTTAGATTAAGTAGTGTGTCAGCCTAGGGACCGATGACCTCAGCAGTTTGCCCCCATAGGAACTTACCACAAATTTCCAAAAAAAATCGAAGTATCTCATACAGTCCGGGTGGCTTTCCACTATAGAGCGATTTCGTTGATTATCAATTCTGCGGTCACTTACCTTAATATTTGTCATTTGGCGGTTTGAGTGATTATTAAAAAGAGAAACCGTATTCCGATCTTCCTCGGTGAAACAGTTTTGGAAGACGAAATTCAGTATTTTGACCTTTTCTCTTTCATCTTCCGTTTCTCTGCCAGTGTGGTCATTGAACGGCTGAACGGATGATAAAGACTTTATGGATGACGAGAAGTTGTTACGATATTTTATCAGAACTGTTCGCAAAATTTTCATTTAGAATTCATTGACTGTTTCTTGCATTGCTCTCTGTACGGTCATTTTTCGCTTCGTTCAGTTTTTGTCACCTAAACTACTGCTTTAACTCTACGATTTAAAATGTCAGATCTTTCATAAATCACTTTTGAGCGAATTCTGCGTTGAATTAGCGAACTTAAATGCTGTTGACTGCATGGTAATTTGAAGATGACAGTGTGATGCAGCTCTGCCCGACTTATACAACGTCTTATTACAAGAAGTGACAATTCAGATTTTACACCATTATTTGAGTCAAACAAAGACTTGAAAAATGCTACTGCGAATTCAGCGTGCCCCTTTAGTTCAACCTAGTGCTACAGCAGTATCCTAGGCAACGAAAAGTTAGCACGTCCTTGTCACCGTTTTCGTTCGCTGAGTCCACTTAGCTGTTAAAAGATCTTTATTAACGCGTTTCGGGCATGGCCCATCATCGAATATCAGAGGAACTCTTAATGCAGAGTACCACGTCAGGTAGTATCTACCGTAACACTGAGCATCGATGTTAATAAAAAGTTTGAACCATAAGTGGACAGTTCTTACCGGCGGCGTGTAACTCCGGGTGTGTGTGACTCAGCGCTAATGTGGACAGTCTGCAGTGCTTATCTGCCTTACCGAGCACGTGGAAGTTCGGGGCACCTAAATGTTAAAGTTTAATAAGATACTCTCGAAGAGATGGACGAATTTCACGACCTCGGAAATATGGTACACAGCCTGAAAAAAGTGTGATCTACCCAGGACGGAGGAGGGAACGAAACGAAAATTCATGGGTTGAGAGGCTATGTGATGTTACTGCCGTGATTACAAAACTGAGTCAGACTTACAAACCACTTGGTAGTATGAACCCACTTGGCAATATGACGTTGAGCCTCACTTGCCTGCGCTCAGTCCGGAACCGCGCGACTGCTACGGTCGCAGGTTCGAATCCTGCCTCGGGCATGGATGTGTGTGATGTCCTTAGGTTAGTTTGGTTTAAGTAGTTCTAAGTTCTAGGGGATTGATGACCACAGAAGTTAAGTCCCATAGTGCTCAGAGCCATTTGAACCATTTGAACTCACTTGCCTGTAGGCAAACACTGATTAAGTTGGGAAGAGTGTGATAAGGCCATTGTATCCTCTCCCCGAGGATCTTGCTGCCCACGGCAGTAGGCCCTACTCAGCATCAAACAGGCAGTTCATAGAGACACGTGTCATGAGTGGACAAGCGTTGTCCTGTTGAAAAATGGCACCATGAGACGAAACACACGCGGATGCACGATATCTGTGGTTTACTGTTGTACCGCCAGAGTTCCCTTATTTACTAACACCCTGTAGTGTTTCCTTTTCCTCGGTGTTCTGCCGTGAAAAATATAAAATAGAAAATCTGAAGGGGCTCTGCCGTGAAAAATATAAAATAGAAAATCTGATTGATATCTTGAATTTTGGTGGTTTCAGTTACGGATAAGGCGGACTTATTATTGATTGAGATCGTGCTGTAATTTGACCGTGCATGGCAGACCGGGTCGGCAACACTACAAAAAGCGACTGTACGGAAATAGCATCAGAAAACTAATTGAAATTTAACTTATAAGCTTGTTAGATACGCAGTATTAATTACAATATAGTCTTCATGGCTGTCCTCCTAATTTCTTTTGTAGGACGACCCGTCTTTCACTTTTCTCCGTCTGTTGAAAACTTCTTCAAGTTGTCACGGTCATGATCAATTTACAAATTTGGCGATAACCACCTCGAATCACTATTGAAACAATCTCGCTTTGTAATATAATTTTAATTTCCACCCAAAAGCACATTCAACACATCGCCGAAAAATACACGTCTTTCGTATGAAGACAAGAGAGAGAGTGTAATCAATTAGTTGTTAGAAACAAAAACCTGCGCAAAAGTAAAAAGACGAACAAAATTATTTATAAAAATCGGTCGCTGGCGCAGCGCTCTTCTGCGTGCGCGATCGTAAATTACATCTTTGTTTTGGCGGAGGCGCGGTAGTCAAAGTACCATTACAACCCTTAACCTGAAGTCATAGCCGATGGCTTTCCACACCGTGACGTCAGCAGTAACACCGATGAGCGTCTTCAAAACACAAGAAGAACTGGAGCTCTCCCCAGGTCGCCACGATATTCATCTCGGGTAGTGCAGAATTAGTTAGCTAGTTACACGCTCCATACATCATTTGAACGATTCTTTTGTCGAAATAATGTGGAATAAGTCGGTTTAAAGGATACGTAAACATGATTAGTGCTGTATCGGAGATCTACGCGAAAGGCAGCTGCAACCCATCGGGCACGCGTGCAGCCTACACGGCCCCTGCACGCCTCAGCATCGGGAGCTCACCGTGTCGCAGTCACGACTGGATAGCAGCCCTGCCAGCGGCCGACACTTCCGAAGGACGAATTCGCGACAGCCCAACACGTGACTGGGAAACAGTATCTCGAGTATCCCGCCGCGGACAGATAAAAAGACCGGCGCACGGACTACAATAGCCAGTTCTTCTGGCTGCAGGAGCCTCTCCTGGCCTCCACGTCGCTGCTACCCCCTCACCGCCTCAGGAAGCTCTCGAAGCCCATCGGACAGACCGACACCACTGTTCTCAGTTTTCATCGTTGTTTCCTCCGCGCTGCATTAAGCATAGACTTTTCTTTGCCTGGTTTCGACCCAATCATGATGACATCCTGGGCGCTACAGTCCGGAACCGCGCGACCGCTACGGTCGCAGGTTCGAATCCTGCCTCGGGCATGGGTGTGTGTGATGTCCTTAGGTTATTTCGGTTTAAGTAGTTCTAAGTTCTAGGGGATTGATGACCTCAGAAGTTAAGTCGCATAGTGCTCAGAGCCATTTGAACCATTTTTGACATCCTGGGAACTTGGATTATTTACCTGCAAGTGTACTTTCTTACGAAGCTCCTAGTGGCGGTACCATATACTATACTGTGTTCGTCATAAGAATAAACCTGATGTAAACATTACACCATGCATTCTCGGAAGCCAAGATATGTGCAGTACAGTAAAGTACGATCATAAGGATACGTTATATGCTGTGTTACACGCACGTAGACTGAGCGATAATGTGGGACAACAGCTTTACCCGAGCGTTAAACTAGGACAGCACTGGTCAGCCAGCGGGTCCAACTAACCTGCATCTACATCTACATGATTACTCTGCAATTCACACTTAAGTGCCTGGCACAGGGTTCATCGAACCATTTTCATACTACTTCTGTACCATTCCACTCTCGAATGGCACGTGGGAAAAAGGAACACCTAAATATTTCCTTTGGAGCTCTGATTTCTCTTATTTTATTATGATTATCATTTCTCCCTACGTAGGTGGGTGGCAAAAAAATATTTACGCATTCGGAACAGAAAGTTGGTGAATGAAATTTCGTAAATAGATCTCGTCGCATAGAAAACCGCCTTTGTTTCAGTGACTGCCACTCCAACTCGCGTATCATATCAATGACATTCTCACCCCTATTGCGCGATAACACGAAACGAGCTGCCCTTCTTTGCACTTTTTCGATGTGTCAATTCTACCTGGTAAGGATCCCACATCGCGCAGTAATATTTCAGCAGAGGACGGACAAGTGTAATGTAGGTTGTCTCTTTAATGGGTTTGTCACATCTTTTAACTGTTCTGCCAACAAAGCGTATTCTTTGTTTCGCCTTCCCCACAATACTATCTATGTGGTCTTTCCAATTTAAGTTGCTCGTAATTGTAATTCGTAGGTATTTAGTCGAAGTGACAGCCCTTAGATTTGTGCAATTTATCGTGTACCCAAAATTTATCGGATTTCTTTTAGTACCCTTGTGGATGACCTTGCACTTTTCTTTGTTTAGTGCCAATTGCCACTTTTCGCACCATACAGAAATTCTCTCTAGATCATTTTGTAATTGGAATTGATCGGCTGATGATTTTACTAGACTGTACATTACAGCGTCATCTCCAAAGAATCTAAGGAGGCTGCTCAGATTATCATCTAGATCATTTATGTAAACCAGGAACAGCAGAGGGTCTATGACACTACCTTGCGGAACGCCAGATATCACTTCTGTTCCTGTCGATGATTTACCGTCTATCACTACGAACTTTGACCTCTCTGAGAGGAAATCACGAATCCAGTCACACAACTGAGACGATACTCCATATGCACGCAATTTTATTAATAGTCGCTTGTGAGGAACTGTATCAAAAGCCTTCTGGAAATATAGGAATATGGAATCGAAATGAGATCCCTTGTCGACAGCACTCGTTACTCCATGGTAATAAGGAACTAGCCTACTGCAAATTGAGGTCAGTGATTTGGGTCTGCAATGTTGTGAGCAGTTGCAGTTCACACGTAAGAAGAGGTGAGCAGATAAACAATGTAGCTTCGAATGTGATTTAATTTTTAAAGAGAATGAAATAATATTAGCCAAAACTCCAGCACTACCATACGCTTCTTAGGTAAGCAGAGGGTAAGCATAAAATGCTCTCGCTCTCACGTAACGGCCGGCCGCGGTGGTCTCGCGGTTCTAGGCGCGCAGTCCGGAACCGCGCGACTGCTACGGTCGCAGGTTCGAATCCTGCCTCGGGCATGGATGTGTGTGATGTCCTTAGGTTAGTTAGGTTTAAGTAGTTCTAAGTTCTAGGGGACTGATGACCACAGCTGTTAAGTCCCATAGTGCTCAGAGCCATTTGAACCATTTCGTTCTCACGTAACATGATATTCTAATTACAAACAAGAGTCATGAAAATTCCTAACTTAAATACAGGGTAATTGTTCTGAGCGAGCTATGTGTGATACAAAAGCACACTGCAGGGATTTCACGGTACTGTTGAATATTGAACCCACTGAAGGTATTAATTACAGTCAGTCCTCTGGTAATCTCTTAGCTCCTTCCTTTTCCGAATCCGAGAAATAACGTTTCAGTTCTGGAACTGTGACCTGCTATGTTAATAACGAGTCGATCAACAACAGAATCCACGAAGCCACCCAGGCACCGCATTTTCTCCTCTTCTTTTATGACGTGCCGTTCTATATCCTGCCATATAAAGACCGTTACAACATATAAAACCTGGAGGCAACACAAAAATATCTAAGTCTCCATACGCTGCTTAAAAAATTATATCACCCGTAAAATTTCAAAGTGCTACAACGATGCAGCTGGATTGTCGCCCAGAGACTACATTATCTGATGCGAAGTATCTGGACTCCTATTGCTAGACATTAATATGGGGTGTGTCCACACTTCGCCTGTACGGTGGCTTGGACTCTGCTCGGGGCACTTTCTATGGGGTGTCTCAATCTATGAGGAGGAATGGCAGCCCATTCTTCATCAAACACCAAACCCAGAGAACGTAGTGATTGCATACTGGTGTCTGAAGCGAAGGAGAAGTCCTGCCTCATCCCAAAAGCGTTCCATTAGGTTCAGGTCGCAACTCTAGGCAGGCCAGTCTATTTCAGGAATGTTATTGCCCATTAACCATTGCCTCACAGAAGCCACTTTATAATAGGATGCGCTGTCATGTTGATATAATCAATCACCATTTCCAAACTGTTCCTGTACTGTACGCAATAGACTATGTTCTAAAATGTGTTCATATCCTTTTCCTTAAGCACAACAAGGGGACCATATCTTAATCACAATAAACACCCCCTACCGTATGACCACCTCCTCCGAACCACAGTGTTGCCACTACACATGATGGCAGCTAACGTTCTTCAGGCCGCATTCGCCAAACATGAACCTTTCCATTGGACTATTAGAGGATGTAGTGTGATTCGTCACTCCACATCTTTCCTTTCGGCCAACCACTGTCCAGTGGCTTCACTCTTTACATCACATCAAGCGTCGCATAGCATTCACTACATAAATGTGTGGCTTACGAGGGGCTGCTCGACCATTCAACCCCGTTCTTGTTAGCTGCCCACGCAAAGTCATTGTGCTAGATGGGTTGCTGGTAGCACTTTGGAACTCACGAATGATTCCTGCTGCTCAATTCATGCGATGTTTTACAACCATCCTCCACAATTCTCGACGATTCCTGTCCTCCAGCACACGACGTGTGCCTATTATTGGTTTAGTAGTAGTTGCTCCATCGCATTTCCACTTCGCAATCACGTCACCAAAAGTCGACATGTGCAGCTTTAGAAGGGCTGAAATGGCAGTGATGGATTTATTACTCATGCAACATCCGAAATATTTAGCGAGACATCGAATGTATATCGAAAAGACATACGAGGGGAGTTTTCATAAGTGTCGACAAGAACATTGTGGCTATCGCGGTTGAAACTGAATCTGACTGTGAAGTTATGTGGACACGAATAGCAGTCGTAGGTGAACTCAAGTTAATTATTGAACGTTTTTACTGGCCACCTGACTACGACGTAACAGCTGTAGAGTCATTCAATGGAACTTCCTGGCAGATTAAAACTGTGTGCCGGACCGAGACTCGAACTCGGGACCTTTGCCTTTCGCGGGCAAGTGCTCTACCATCTGAGCTACCCAAGCACGACTCACGACCCGTCGTCACAGCTCCAATTCTGTCAGTACCTCGTCTCCTACTTTCCAAACTTCACAGAAGCTCTTCTCAGATGGTAGAGCACTTGCCCGCGAAAGGCAAAGGTCCCGAGTTCGAGTCTCGGACCGGCACACAGTTTTAATCTGCCAGGATGTTTCGTATCAGCGCACACTCCGCTGCAGAGTGAAAATATCATGCTGGAAACACCCCCCAGGCTGTGGCTAAGCCAAATTCCCTCTATACCCTTTCTTCCAGGACTGCTAGTTCTGCATGCTTCGCAGAAGAGCTTCTGTGAAAGGGAAAGGTAAAGGTCCCGAGTTCGAGTCTCCGTCCGGCACACAGTTTTAATCTGCCAGGAAGTTTCATATCAGCGCACACTCCGTTGCAGAGTGAAAATCTCATTCCGGAAACATCCCCCAGGCTGTGGCTAAGCCAAGTTTCCGCTTTATCCTTTCTTCCAGGAGTGCTAGTTCTGCATGTTTCGCAGAAGAGCTTCTGTGAAGTATGGAAAGTAGGAGACGAGGTACTGCCAGAATTGAAGTTGTGAGGACGGGTCGTGAGTCGTGCTTGGGTAGCTCAGATGGTAGAGCACTTGCCCGCGAAAGGCAAAGGTCCCGAGTTCGAGTCTCGGACCGGCACACAGTTTTAATCTGGCAGGAAGTTTCATATCAGCGCACACTCCGCTGCAGAGTGAAAATCTCATTCTGCATTCAATGGAAGTCTACGCTCAGTAGGGCGCAAATACCCTCATTACGCAATATTTGTTGGAGGCGACTTTAACCCAGCGAGCGTAGAGTGGGACGTCTACGTATTCGCTGCACGGGCTACGGACAGGCCGTCTTTTGAAGCAGTTTTGAACATGTTTTCCGAAAACTGTCTTGAGCAGCTAGTTTGGCAGTCCACATTACAATGGAAATATTTTACAACCTGCAGTTACAAACAGCTCGGACCTTATCGACGCTGTCAGTATAAAGAGACGAATTAGTGATCAAGATGTCGCCATAGCAACGATAGTTACTAAAGTTAACATATCAATCAAGTAGGCTACACGAGTAGTTTTGCTAGAAAGAGCAAATAAGCAGTTGCTAACGTACCGCTTGCACAATTAACTGACATCATTTAGTTTCAGGATGATAGAAGCAGCGGAATTATGGGCAATATTTGAACAGATTGTAAATCGCGCTCTGTAGAAGTATGTGCTGCGAATTAGATTAAGCAGGAAAACACCCATTGTGATTTAATAACAGCATTCGAAAAATGCTGAGGAAGCAAAGACTGTGGCATTCTTGCTTCAAAAGAGAACGCGTAAATGTCGAGAAACAGAAGTTAATGGAGGTTCGTGCATCTCTAAAAACATCCATGCGCGGAACATACAACTACCATCGTCGTATCTTCGCAATGGTTCTGGCCGAGAACCCGACAATGTACTAGTCCTACTAAAATCACCAAGCGGCTCGAAGCCTTCTATTCAATCACTCGTTGACCAGTCAGATGTGACAACAGAAGATAGCAAAAGGAAAGCTGAAGTGTTACATTTCATATTTAAAATCGTTCACGCTGGAGTATCGTACAAACACACCGTCGTTTGACCATCAGACAGACTCCCGCACGGAGTACAGAGCAACAGGCATCCTTCGCGTAGAGAAACAACTGAAAAAGTTGAAAACAAATTAGTCGCCAGGTCCGGATGGAATCACAGTTTGGCTTTATAGAGAGCACTCTACGGCACTGGTCCCTTACTTAGGTTGCATTTGTCGCGAATCTCTTATCCGGCGCAAAGTGCCAGACGACTGGAAAAAAGCGCAGGTGACTCCTGTGTATAACAAGGGTAAAAGAACGAAACCGAAAAATTACAGACAAATATACTTAATATAGGTTTACTGCAGAATTCTTGAACTTATTCTCACTTCAAATAAAATAAATGAGTGGCTTACCTGGCAAATCAAGTGAATTCAAGAATTCAGCTGGATAACTGACAGCATCTATTGTCGTTGTGCACTGTGCCGGAACTCCAGCCTGCGAGTGTCCACATAACTAGCTCTGTTAAAACGTTAAGGCACCACTCCATCCCAGTGCACGAGAACGTCGAGAAAAAATATAAATTAAAGAAAAGTGATAATTACTCGTGGAGAGACGCAACAGAATTCTGTTCAATCTCTCAGAGGAACACAGATTCCCAGAAACACTGTATGAACAACGATGTGACCAATAAGCAATCGTATGCTTGATCGAATTGGTGATTGTACCTCCCAGCACTATAGCACACCTTTGCTTAAATGAATCTTCTTTAGTAAATGGTTCAAATGGCTCTGAGCACTATGGGACTTAACATCTGAGGTCATCAGTCCCCTAGAACTTAGAACTACTTAAACCTAACTAACCTAAGGACATCACACACATCCATACCCGAGGCAGGATTCGAGCCTGCGACCGTAGCGGTCACGCGGTTCCAGACTGTAGCACCTAGAACCGCACGGCCACAACGGCCGGTTTACACTTCTTTAGCACATGCTTATTTACAAAAAGAGCCATCAAAAGAGAACCATCAACATACGACGGAGAGAATGCACAAGTCAGCTCACGACTCATGAAGTATCTTTTTTGTAAAGAATTCTCAGTACATGTATTGTATGTATACGCGAATCACTGGGTTTCCCGATCAATTTCACTCACATCTGGGCGACCCTGGTCCAGATGTTGGCACCATTTCACTTCCGGCTGGAGGCAACGCTGCATCTGGTTCATATAGCGCCAGAATGTCACGGTGAATACGTGTGCAGTTTTGTTCACAAAAATCGTACTGTCCCGCCTACTATAACTTTGGTGTTTGTTTCGAGTTACCACGACATTTCAACCGCACACATTGATCACCCATCATATTTACAACAGAAGAGTCTGCAGGAAACCCTGAATATGTACTCTTGTTCTGGCAATGCGCCACCCTTCTTGCGCAATGGTCTACGCGCGTGACGACGGGCGTAATATTTTGTCTGCGCTGCCTACGTAAATTAGGGTGTCCTGCAGCTGCTTTACCTTTTTTACGACGATGAAACTTATTCGATGATGCATTCCATGCGTAGATGTAGGCACTTCAGAGTAAAGTAGCGTCTCGCCAAACATATCGACCTCGCACAAGGAAAAAAAAAAAGCAGTTAACACTGTAGGCTGGGGTGACAGCGCTCTTGTACGTGCATTTTCTGTTCTGAAGTACACGCGCTATCCATTTTTGAAGGTGCTCTGCCAAATGATCAACTCGTGGAACTCGTTCACTTATCGAAAATGAGAAACAATGCCATACAGCTTCATTGCTCCTAACGTAGATATTGGTCGTTGCATATCCAACTCCAAAAACAGCCGCATCTCTTCGTTTGTTGACGTCTTTTCAGATGTACCTGGTCGGTTTCAATGAATTGGAATACTCGACATAGATGTGTGATATATAGGTTTTCGAGAGTAACGGCGAGCATGGTACGACCCAACGTGGTCTTCAGTCCTGAGACTGGTTTGATGCTACTCTATCCTGTGCAAGCTTCTACGACCCAACGATTATCGACTTCAACATCATTGTTTCGTACTTTTAAAGTCATGGATTTCTTGCTATCTTCAGCTGATCGTCCACCATAGAGTGGATATCCGTCAATGCCGGAGACAGCCTCGCCAAATAAGTCTCTTGGGTATCTTTTCGTGCATTTCCCGTCAGAAACGCATGGTGAATTGTGGCTGGGTAACCCACATGGACCATAAATCATAAGTAGGCTTGTAGAAAAATGTGTGCCTGTAGCAATCCTCTCTTTTGCCACTCAATGGAACATATCTAGCAGCTCGCCTCTTCAAAAACAAGATGCTGGATAACGAAATACATTAAAGATTCCGATTTTTTGTGTGAAGACACGGGCGGCAATGTCGTGCGATCCACTGATGATTGCCCAGTTTGCAAAAGTTCTTTGAATTCATCCCATGTAGGTTTGCATATGAATGTAATACAAAAAAATCTCGGCGGTCTTATGTGCGAACATGTCATGTCTTTGCATCTTATTCGTATTCAGGCATGTGCCGCGGATTCTCCGTGAATGTGACTGGAACTATGACCGTTTTTCCCAACTGCATCACGTAAATCAATGTACTCTTCGGAATGCCAATTAGTTTGATTTACTGGAATGTTGATGAGGCGTTCCGTTTCAGTTTTCGCACTCATATCGACAATGTCCTTGCAATAGACGACATTTCACAGTATGATTTTAGTGTTTTCTCGAATCATCAATCGATATGCGTAATAATTGATGGCACTGACTGTGTTATTTGTTTCCTTATGTTTGTGGATTTCTCGATTTCATGTTATATCCATCTTCTCCTTGCCAGAATAAAATCTTGCAGTCCGCCCTATGAGCAATGAGTTTCTAATACTCGCTGAATATCACCATTTTTCGATGGAAAATGGTATCACGTGAGTTAAATTTTTTGCCAGTTTTGACTATCGCCTCTTCATCAGTTGTTCGTCCATTTGCACAGTATTTCATGTTGGCCGACAGGTGTTTCGTCTGCTCTAACAACAACTTTATAGACATCATCTGGGATTTGTTCAAGGGCAGTTCTGAACAATTAAGTTAATTCGCTGTGCTGCTCGAATGAAGTTGCAACGATTTGTGACGATTTCTCGTTTGGTGCCCGTACTGAACCGTCAACTTTGATTTGTTTGTTCATCAGCGTTTCCGGTAAAATAAATATGAACAATTTGTGATTTGTGTCCTGCAGTGGTATCACGGATCATGCACGATGATATAGATTTGCCTTTGCAGTTTGAATGTTGTCCTGTAATTCTCCCGTACGATATTGATTGCGCCGAACTATGTCATCTGGAAATATGAATTGAACTTGCTTGGGTTTGCCAAGGAATATTTCGTTTGGCTTGTGTCACCTTATATAGACGTTGATAACGGTTCGGATTGTGAATGTAATTCTGGCGATTTTACTTTTCCACCTGCCTAGCGCATTTCTGGTGTTTCATTCTTACACTACTGGCCATTAAAATTGCTACACCAAGAAGAAATGCAGATGATAAACGGGTATTCATTGGACAAATATATTATACTAGAACTAACATGTGATTAAATTTTCACGCAATTTTGGTGCATAGATCCTGAGAAATCAGTACCCAGAACAACCACCTCTGGCCGTAATAACGGCCTTGATACGTCTGCTCATTGAGTCAAACAGAGCTTGCATGGCGTGTACAGGTACAGCTGCCCATGCAGCTTCAATACGATACCACAGTTCATCAAGAGTAGTGACTGGCGTATTGTGACGAGCCAGTTGCTCGGCCACAGTTGACCAGAAGTTTTCAATTGATGACAGATCTGGAGAATGTGCTGCCCAGGGCAGCAGTCGAACATTTTCTGTATCCAGAAAGGCCCGTACAGGACCTGCAACATGCGGTCGTGCATTATCCTGCTGAAATGTAGGGTTTCACAGGCATCGAATGAAGGGTAGAGCCACGTGTCGTAACACATTTGAAATGTAACGTCCACTGCTCAAAGTGCCGTGAATGCGAACCGGAGGTGACCGAGACGTGTAACCAATGGTACCCCGTACCATCACGCCGGGTGATATGCCAGTATGGCGATGACGAATACATGCTCCCAATGTGCGTTCACTGCGATTTCGCCAAACACGGATGCGACCATCACGATGCTGTAAACAGAACCTGGATTCATCCGAAAAAATGACGTTTTGTCATTCGTGCACCCAGGTTCGTCGTTGAGTGCACCATCGCAGGCGCTCCTATCTGTGATGCAGCGTCAAGGGTAACCGCAGCCGTCGTCTCCGAGCTGATAGTCCATGCTGCTGGAAACGTCGTCCAACTGTTCGTGCAGATGGTTGTTGTCTTTCAAACGTCCCCATCTGTTGACTCAGGGATCGAGACGTGACTGCACGATCCGTTACAGCTACGCGGATAAGATGTCTGTCATCTCGACTGCTAGTGATACGGGGTCGATGGGATCCAGCACGGTGTTCCGTATTACCCTCCTGAACCCACCGATTCCATATTCTGCTAACAGTCATTGGATCTCGACCAACGCGAGCAGCAATGTCGCCATACGATAAACCGCAATCGCGATAGGCTACAATCCGACCTTTATCAAAGTCGGAAACGTGATGGTACGCATTTCTCCTCCTTACACGAGGCATCACAACATTTCACCAGGCAACGCCGGTCAACTGCTGTTGGTGTATGAGAAATCGGTTGGAAACTTTCCTCATGTCAGCACGTTGTAGGTGTCGCCACCGGCGCCAACCTTGTGTGAATGCTCTGAAAAGCTAATCATTTCCTGTCGGTTAAATTTCGCGTCTGTCGCACGTCATTTCGTGGTGTAGCAATTTTAATGGCCAGTAGTGTAAATTTGAGGGCACTGCAATACACGCATAATTTATTCATTTTTACCAGCCACGCTTGCATGCAGACCATAATCATAATTAGCATCGTAATTGAATGCAACAAGACGTATGTGAAGCGTACAATAAGTAATACAAGACGTTTTTTTTCTGAATGCAGGTTGGCTTTATTGAGGATTACAATACACCATATTATTCCACACTCTTGGTACAAAACCCTATTTTTCAACATAATCTCCGTTCAATGCGACGGCCTCACGCCCCCTTACTGGGACGGCCCGCATTGTACCACTCCACTCGTGGACGTCGGGGCCAACGTGTTGCTTCATCCATAACCTCCTCATCATCCACGTACTGCTTACTGCGGAAAGCTTCCTTCATTGGACCAAATAGATGGAAGTCGGAAGGTGCGAGATCCGGGCTGTAGGGTGGATGAGGAAGAACGGACCATTGAAGTTTTGTGAGCTCTCGGGTGTGCGACTTCTGTGAGGCGAGGAAGGAGAAGCCCGTTTGCATTTTTGTGGCGATGAACACGTTAAAGCTGTTTCTTCAATTTCATACAGTAGACTTTCAAGTTGATCGTTGCACCATGTGCGTCTCCCCTCGTTGGAGGTTCGAGTGTTCCGTCGGACATGGGTGTGTGTGTGTGTGTTGTCCATAGCGTAAGTTAGGCTTAGGAACCCATGACCTCAGCAGTTTGGTCCCATAAGACCTTACCACTTATATACCAATTTCTGTTGGACCATGAGGGAGGAAATAAAAAAGAACAACCTCTTTAGAGTCCCAGAAGACCATCGCCATGATTTTATCGGCTGAGGGTGCGGTTTTGATCTTCGTCTTCGGAGGAGAGCTGAGGTGGTGTCACTCGATGGATTACTGTTTTGCCGGCCGTTGTGGCCGAGCGGTTCTAGGCGCTGCAGTCTGGAACCGCGCGACCACTACTGTCGCAGGTCGAATCCTGCCTCGGGCATGGATGTGTGTGATGTCCTTAGGTTAGTTAGGTTTAAGTAGTTCTAAGTTCTAGGGGACTGATGACCTCAGACGCTAAGTCCCATAGTGCTCAGAGCCATTTGAACCATTTGACTGCTGTTTTGCTTCCGGTTCGAAGTGATGATTCCATATTTCATCATCTGTGACGACGTTCCAAAAATAAAATTTTGTCGCGATCAGCCTCGTAATGCGCAAGCAGTTCCGCACAGATGGTCCTTCGTTGCTCGTTATGGCCACCTGTTACGCGGCGAGGAACTGAGTGGGCACTCACTTTCGAGTACCCCAACTGGTGGACGGGTGAGGCACCACTGCCAAAAGAGACGCCCAGTTGAGCAACGAGGTGTTTGACGGTGATCCGTCGATCAACTCAAGTGAGAGTGTCCGCACGTTCTAACATTGCAGGAGTCACAGCTTTCTGCGGCCGGCCAGCACGCGGGACACCGAACAGGTTTGTGCGACCTTGATGCGATGATCGCAGACGCCTCGCCCAAAGACTCACCGTGCTTTTGTTCATTTCCAGATCTCCGTAGACATACTGCAAGTGCATATGAATATCTATCATGCTCTGATTTTCCCCCAAAAGAAACTCAAAGACAGCTCTCAGCTTGGAACGCACCTCCGTTACAGACGCGATTTTGAAGGATGCCTATAGCGCCATCACATGTTTGAACTTCAAGTAACTACAGGGGCTGACAGAAATGTGTTGTATTACTTACTGAACGCCACTAGCAGTGCGTACTCGAAGCTTCTGTTTCTCAAGCTCATGATGCCTTTTTGTTTCGCGCTTAAGGTGCAGATCGACCAATCGCTTGTCGATTGGGTGGCATAATTGTTTTGACAACGAAAGTAACGCTTTTGTGGCGACTATTGCAAATTCACTTGGAAACAGAAAAGAAAATGCGTGCAATGTCTATTATCTAATGGCAGCTGGCAACTGGAATTTCACAATCTAACACCACTTATGACACACACGAATTGCAGTGCCTCTGTCGGTATTTGATTGAATTCAATTATATCATGCTCGCGCACTTATAAACGGAAAAAAATAGGAACTCCCGCTAAGCTATATTAAACACAAATATCTGATGAAACGACTCGCGCACCACCTATTGTCAATTCAGAAACGTTCGCGGGCGTGCGCACAACACACCAAAGTTTCATCGCAGTCAGATGACAAAAAAAAAAACAAAGAAACTCATTTTTACATAAACAGAATGCGTTTAGTGAAACGTAGGTGGCCGCCATTTCCTAATTAGGGAAGAAACGAAACACCAGGATCTTTCGCTAGAAATATAGAATAGGGATATCGAGTACGCATAAGGTACTCCGTGCCTCGTCAATACCAAACGGGAATAGTTACGAGATAATTTTGCACTAAGACCGAAATTTTAATGCTACACGTACATGTTTTTGCCCTGTCTTCACATATTTATTTATTGGTGACAGCAAAGGTGCTGAAGTATTGCTGCTACACACACAAATCAAAATTCGCCAAAGGTCGAAAATTTACATTTCATAGGTAAGTACCACAAAGGTCTAATTACAGTTATCATACTAGTAAGAAGCGATTTATGTGTTGATTAATATCGAGTCGCAGTGTAATAAAGAGCTATTAACGTAGGCTTAAGAAGCTGCTAACTGCAGTAAGGGAACAAACTTTTATAAATTTTACACGAGAGGCAAAAAATTGTTTCATACGACAACTCTAAACCGAAATTATTCTACATTTTTTGCAAAAATATGCGGTTGTATGATGCTTTGGATTATGTAATTTTTATCCGATTTTGTGTTAATGGTAGCAAAACTTACCCTTTTTAAGTAATAAATGTAGAACATAAACTGTAACCTTGTGCTGTGAGAATACAAATTTATTTTACATATTTTTCTCAAACGAAATACATTTTAAACATTATTACATCAAAATGAGTTCCATGAACTTACAAATTCTCTTGAGTTTCATCTGCCTTGATTGTCGGATATGTCAAAATTTCATTCCAAGTTTACATCTTTTCACCCGGAATATAAACTAAATGTTTTTAATGTCATCCATTTTTAAAATGTTTATTATTTTTTAAATAAAAGCTATCAGCTCACAGGCTATTGGTGTTAATCTTACACCGAACTACCTGTGCTGTATCTTTGCTAAATTCGTGATACTTATGCACACCTCACGCACATATGACCGCCAACTCCGCCACCTCTGACCATAAATATAATTAGTAAAACAACTTTTTTGTAGGATCTTGGCCACCAAGTAGTGTACTCTGTTTTGTTTTTATGAGATCACCATTAAATTTGTCTTTCTTCCGTGAAGAATCCAGTAAGAGATCTATCACCTCACAAAGAGTTTAATATCGTTCTTGGTTCCTCAGTTTTGTCGTCATGATGCCGAAGTCCCTATATTGTTTACAAGCAGAAAGGTAATACGCCCAGAACATGTTCCCATTCTCTAGTAAGAGGTGAATTATGACCTGTTGCTAGAGGCGCTTCATCGATTGTGGACAAGTTCTGTACCTGCAGTAAAAGGCGCACCTATCCAGCTGGACTTCTTTGACGCAATAAAACGAATTTTGAAAACTTTGGACATGTTTCCTTTCTGCAGGTAGCGATTCAATTTATGTAACTGTATGACCTTATTTTTTCGAGATTAGCACGAGATCAATTTGCTAGTGTGGGAATGTACTCCCAGTCGATCTGCTGAACTTATACACGTTTCGGGCAATTTTCTCCTGCAAATGAGATTTATGAACGTCAGTGTGGGTCATTATCTCCGGATTATACAGTTCACCAAATCATTGCGATTGTTTTAAAAGTGGTCAAAATATGAAACTATAGTGATAATACCTATGACGAGGAGACTATGTGCGATTATTTTTAGTTTTTCTAAGAATGAACGAAGATTACACATATGACACTCAAAAGTAAGAGCGGAAGAATTTCGTCTCTAAAAAAATACATAGTGTGATAAATCGCTAATTCAGTACATGTGATAGCTCCGAATTCGATGTTTTTCGGAGCGCTTTCACTGTGGCGTAGTAGGAATCGACTTCGTAATACTACCAGGGCTGTTGTTGTTGTTGTTGTGGTCTTCAGACCTGAGACTGGTTTGATGCAACTCTCCATGCTACTCTATCCTGTGCAAAAAAAAATGGTTCAAGTGGCTCTGAGCACTATGGGACTCAACTGCTGTGGTCATAAGTCCCCTAGAACTTAGAACTACTTAAACCTACCTAACCTAAGGACATCACACACATCCATGCCCGAGGCAGGATTCGAACCTGCGACCGTAGCGGTCGTGCGGTTCCAGACTGTAGCGCCTTTAACCGCTCGGCCACGCCGGCCGGCTATCCTGTGCAAGCTGCTTCATCTCCCAGCACGTATTGCAGCCTACATCCTTCTGAATCTGCTTAGTGTATTCATCTCTTGGTCTCCCTCTACGATTTTTACACTCCACGCTGCCCTCCAAATCTAAATTGGTGATCCCTTGATGTCTCAGAACATGTCCTACCAACCGATCCCTTCTTCTAGTCAAGTTGTGCCACAAACTCCTCCCCAATTCTGTTCAATACCTCCTCATTAGTTATGTGATCTACCCATCTAATTTTCAGTATTTTTCTGTAGCACCACATTTCGAAAGCTTCTATTCTCTTCTTGTCCAAACTACTTATCGTTTATGTTTCACTTCCATACATGGCTGCACTCCATACAAATACTTTCAGAAACGACTTCCTGACACTTAAATCTATACTCGATGTTAACAAATTTCTCTTCTTCAGAAACGCTTTCCTTGCCACTGCCAGTCTACATTTTATATCCTCTCTACTTCGACCATCATCAGTTATTTTGCTCCCCAAATAGCAAAACTCCTTTACTACTTTAAGTGTCTCATTTTCTAATCTAATTCCCTCAGCATCACCCGACTTAATTAGACTACATTCCATTATCCTTGTTTTGCTTTTGTTGATGTTCATCTTATATCCTCCTTTCAAGACACTGTCCATTCCGTTCAACTGCTCTTCCAAGTCCTCTGCTGTCTCTGACAGAATTACAATGTCATCGGCTTACCTTAAAGTTTTTTTCTTCTCTACCAGGGCATAATTGATTAAAAAAGACTCTCAGGAATTCGACCAAGTGCAGTGCAAACTTTAAAAAAACTGCAGTGGTTATAACCTCTTTTCTCGTAAAAAAAAGTGCAAAGACCAAGTAAAATAGCGATGTTCGAGCTGTGACAGATGTCGCAAACAACCAAAATGCCCTTATATTTATCTCTTCGAAGCTTTAGGCCAAGTTCATTTCAGATATCAAGTGGAGATTACTAAGGTGCCTATGAAGCTCGTACACAGTCCAAGGTGTTTTTGAATGGAGTCTGTCTGAAGTAGCGATGTAATACATTATTGGCCACTAAAATTGCTACACCACGAAGATGACGTGCGATAGACGCGAAATTTAACCCACAGGAAGAAGATGCTGTGATATGCAAATGAATAGCTTTTCAGAGCATTCACACAAGGTTGGCGCCGGTGGCGACACATACAACGTGCTGACATGAGGAAAGCTTCCAAACGATTTCTCATACACACACAGCAGTTGACCGGCGTTGCTTGGTGAAACATTGTTGTGAAGCCTCGTGTAAGGAGGACAAATGAGTACCATCACGTTTCCGAATTTGATAAAGGTCGGATTGTAGCCTATCGCGTTACGGCTCGTGGCTCTACCCTTCATTCGATCCCTGCGAAACCCTACATTTCAGCAGGATAATGCACGACCGCATATTGCAGGTCCTGTACGGGGTTTTGTGGATACAGAAAATGTTCGACTGCTGCCATGGCCAGCACATTCTCCAGATCTGTCACCAATTGAAAACGTCTAGACAATGGTGGCCGAGCAACTGGCTCGTCACAATACCCCAGTCACTACTCGTGATGAACTGTGGTATCGTGTTGAAACTGCATGGGCAGCTGTACCTGTACGCGCCATCCAAGCTCTGTTTGACTCAATGCCCAGGCGTATCAAGGCCGTTATTACGGCCAGGGGTGGTTGTTCTGGGTACTGATTTCTCAGGATCTATACACCCAAATTGCGTGAAATGTAATGACATATCAGTTCTAGTATAATATTTTTGTCCAATGAATACCCGTTTATGATCAGCATTTCTTCTTGGTGTAGCAATTTTAATGACCAGTAGTGTAGTATTCAAACTCTGCAGAGCGCTTACCGGCAAATCGTGAGCCTCATCATGATCACGGCACGTTTGGAGCAGTATATGTTCGTGGCAAAAATTCTGCTCTGCGCACTTTAATGTTCAGGCTACAGATAAACGATCTCTGAGTGCTAGAGTGGCCGAGCGGTTCTAGGGGCTTCAGTCTGGAACCCCGCGACCGCTACGGTCGCGGGTTCGAATCTTGCCTCGGGCATGGATGCGTGTGATGTCCTTAGGTTAGTTAGGTTTAAGTAGTTCCAAGTTCTAGGGGACTGATGACCTCAGATGTTAAGTCCCATAGTGCTCAGAGCCATATGAACCATTTGATACGATCTCTACAGCAGAAAAGTGTTGCTACGGCAGCAATTCGACAGCCAGTTCTAGTAGTCTATCAGAGACTATTAGGGAGTGCGTGGATGTATCTTTGGTCTGGCAAATTCATCACTTGAGCCGTCACTGCAGCCTACATAGGCTTCCGCGCGCGTGACGGGGAGTGCGTCAGTCCCTAGATCCTCAGACACGTGCGCGGGGGTCGCGCAGCAGCCGCCTGTGCGCATGCGCGTGGCCAGTCTGCGTCCCGCGCGGGGTGCGGGGGCCGCGGCGCCATGCAGATTGCCACTCGTGTGCAGCGCGCTCACTGGCGCAGCAGCAGAAACGGCGGCGGCGCGTGTGTGGCGTGTGCTATCGCGCGTGTGTGACGTTGACGTTGCTGCCGACACCTGGCCGGCTGGTGTGACGCCGGCTGACAGGACCTACCGGCGTTGCTGCGTCCCGGGCCGCTGCTCCCGCGCCACCGTCGTTCCGGTACGTCTCACACAGATGCTCTAACTGCGTGTCGTCTCGCGTATAATTGCTTGCCGAGAAAGCTGTTTATGTTTGTGCTCGCGCACCAAACCAAGTTCCCGCGCGACTTTCTGGACCAGACTCACTCAGCGCAGAGCAGATTAGTGGTTCAGAAACAATGCTTAGCTCTGCTTGGATTGATTTCACGTTCGACACTTCTGTCCCAAAATGAGGTGCTATAAATAAAAAGTAACCTCTGCCTTGCTTCGCGCAAGATTTGAAGGTTACATATGTAAATGCAGAAAAAGCTTTACAACCAGAAAATCGCACGCTTTCATCACAGCTTACTTTATTTGTGTACTAAACATTGCAGAATCGTCGGTGTCTCATCGTAGCTACAAATG
Source organism: Schistocerca piceifrons (assembly GCF_021461385.2). Classification (NCBI taxonomy): domain Eukaryota; kingdom Metazoa; phylum Arthropoda; class Insecta; order Orthoptera; family Acrididae; genus Schistocerca; species Schistocerca piceifrons. Next base: position 291,634,167 of record NC_060139.1, read on the forward strand.
ATTCCAGATGTGTAATTTTTTTACATAAATTACTTGCGGATTTTATCCGCGATCTGAGTTACGCGCTTCTAGCCACTAGTCCGTGTTTCGGACCTTGACACTGCCTCGGCAGTGGGACGCGAGTGTGATTACATCATCCGCTCATTTTACGTTTCTCTGGATTTCACTCTCAGAAGAGAATGCATATAAGGTTACAGGCGCGGCACTCTTTCGGTGGCGCAGATTTTATTTTATGGTGCAAAATATTAATGCTTGATCCGACATGCAAATCTACGTCACCACAGAAGAAGAAATTGCTGTCGTAAAAATGCACAAGTGGCTCCAAAAATATACTTACTACGTAACGTATTCAAAAAAAGACAGAACAGCCTTGCGAAGTATTGTGTATAGTATATCAATGCTGTGAATAATAAACTTCCATTTTATTTGGAGAATAATATAGCTACTTAACCATTTACGAATGAAGCAACCCATAAATCTACTGTACGTGATTTTTTAAAATCCTAATACATACCTAAAGTGAAACGAAGAGGAGAAAATCTTCCCTTTTTTTAATTAGACTGTACGCCATTCTGTCTGCAGAAGAGTGTGTCTGTCAGCTCCTTGGTAGATGATTAATAAACGGTGAGCAGGATTAGCTGCTCTTTGACAGGAGTTGCTAGTTACTGATCAACTTCTCAGTTTTACAAAAATATTACATACGAGTGCAAAACATAGTTTTTATTTGTGTACTGTAGATACGAGCGTTTTTGATATCGATTTTGCTGTATTTTATTATCATTATTATTTGCACCATACCCGTGTAGTAACAAAAATTATTGGCTCTTCGAACTTCGTAGTTATATAGAGAACACAGCCAGTAGAATCCAAGCACCTTCCTAAAGTGTACATATCATTAACGGATACTACAAAAAAAACATTCTGTCGGATAATTCGACGAATTTTTTGCGTATTCTTTCGAACTTTGTCAAAAACACGAGATTTTAAGAGCCTGCAGCTTATACTGTTGCTACATCCACAAGATCAATTTCTACTAACTCGCTTAATTTTCTTCGTCTGTTGGAGTTTGAAAGCTCTTCCACAACCGTGATAAACAGCGGGCAATGGTAAAGGGATGCCACACAGAAGCGAAATAGGCTGAGAGATCTGATATTTCAAGTACAGCTCTTTCTGTTAAGGGCCTTAGGTTTCGAACATTGCTGCAGTTTTGGCGGCAGAACTTAATAGGACATAGCAATGAAAAGCCGCAAAACTATTCCGTTATTCGTTACTTTATTGTATGCAGGTTACGTCCCCGAGATTACCTCCTGCTAAGATTTAGTAACATACACTTTTCTCGTTGTTAAATTGCTTGTATTCTAATACAAGCGGGGCTTCATACAACCGTCCTCCCGGTTTCCATGGCAACCTATGGCGTCTCTGTTGCAGCCATGGTAACTGTCAAGCGTTCAGAGAAAGATCTCTCCCTAGCGAATACGTTCATTCTCTGTGATTCACTGTAGCGAGAGATGACGCTTACTAGAGCAGCTGCTAGTAATGCAAGGGGATTAAATACTGCGCATCTGTGTTAGTGAGACTGACGAGGGGGAGGGGCATATTTCTTCTAGACTACCATATAGACCTCATGACATTTTTATGTCGTAGGGTTGAAGCGGGTTTTCTAGCAATGATTGGTTGGGTCACAACAGGTTGCGACAACATGATGTTGCATTGGTTGGAGTTTTAGCTGCAATCCAGAAATCGTTTCAAGTTTTCAGGGGTGTTTAATTGGAGAAACGAACCATAAACGCTAGCAGTGTGCAATGTAGAAATCGATTATTTGTAGATACCGGTACGAAAATCAATGAAGTTAAATCTATTTCCACGAAATGTACGCTGATCATTGCTTCACCTTTGATACTATGACCTTGCATAGAGAAAATGCCTGCAGAAGAGATCTCGACCCAAAATGTCAACTCTGCTGATGAGTGGAAAAATTTCATGTCTTGTAATTTCTACTTTTTTACTTTCGAGATAGGAACATGCTTCTGAAACGGTGCAATCTCCCCATTTCTTCACTATCGCCTACGTATAACGGAAATGTTTAGGTAGTAGTTTTGTATGTTGATTCCTATTGCTTTAGCGGAAGCTTGAAATGTATGTATAAAACTACGTCGAATCCGCGTATGAACAAAAGTCAGATAAAAGCATTACAAAATAATTGTTTGGTTTGGGACTAGAAGGTCCACATTTCTCACCGCCGAAGTGAACATCGTGCCGCGCGGGGAGCCTGAAGCACAGAGAGTAAAATGTTGAACGTGTGGTGTCTTATTACGCCGACATGTGACACAACTTCCGGAAAACGAGCCGGCCGGTGTGGCCGAGCGGTTCTAGACGCTTCAGTCTGGAACCGCGCTGCCGCTACGGTCGCAGGTTCGAATCCTGCCTCGGGCATGGATGTGTGTGATGTCCTTAGGTTAGTTAGGTTTAAGTAGTTCTAAGTTCTAGGGGACTGATGACCCCATATGTTAAGTCCCATAGTGCTCAGAGCAATTTGAACCATTTGAAGCGGAAAACGAAAACAGAGTTTTGGAAACCGATTATAGGTGTCGTGTTTACAGTGTTGACCTGTATCCTGATCAGTAATTTGTGTTCTGAGCGTCAGTTTTTTACCGCGAGTTGGTCAATACGATGGCAGTTTTGTAATGATGTGAATAACGAAAGGATACAATTACGTTATGGGAGTCTGTGACATTGAAAGGAGGAGGAGATTGATCAAGAGGAGATTTTTAATAATCGTATCTGTTCAAAGCAATGAATGCGAAGCTGTTTTCGTACATTAACTTAGGCGACACGCGTTGTGGAAGATAGTGCGAAGTCATCAGCACTGGAACAGTATTTTACTCAATCGTTTTGTAAACTCGAAATGACTAGAAAAATTTATTTTGACAAAAGACACAGTTCTGCTGCAGTGGATAGAATTAGCGAATCTTTTGTCACCAGCTGTTGATTGTGTGCGAGTAGCATAGCCAATAAAAGAATGAGGGTATAGCAGTTCTCAGATTGGCGAGTCGTGCAAAATATAAGCGCCCGTCAGTTCGATTTCGGTAATTCATCAAAGACATGAGCATTACCGTATCTTCTTCTATCAAATAAAAATAAAATAAGCTTCGCTACAAGTAAAAGAATAATTTCTTGGTCAGTTTTAATATTTGTTTTTCCTGTCACTGCACACGAAGTCACTTCGTCCTAATTAGCCGACAATTTAAAAAGTAAGCAGAAATCTGAGAACCACCTAGTCACGACTCAAATGCGGCAGAGAACTTACATGGAACGATTAGCGATTGTGGGAGCCAGCCATCCCCCGCATTTCCAGACTCGATATTGTGGTGTAACGTGACCAATCATTCTGCGGTGCCGGGGGAAGAGGTTTACAGGAAACCGGATTTGGGAGCTCGTGTAAAAGCAGTGTGTGCAAGTAAGAGTGGAATGTGGAGTGAGCATGTCTGCAACAGCCGATAGGGTGTACAGTACGCGCTACGATTCCACGAAGAACCTAATGTTCTGGAATGTTTGCTTTGGAGCATGAAGACAGAGCGAAGTAGTGCTGGTGACAATACCTTACTCTGATGTTTGTATCAAGCGTGCTAAGACGCGAGAGTCTTTGAATCGTAGTCTGAAGAACGTCAGCACATTATCAGTAAGCTCTTCCGGGCTAAGTTGCCGTGGTCGATCTATAGAACTTCTTCTCCCTATCCTCAACCTATTTTCAGTACAATTGTGAATTTTATGAACAGATCGATGGGGTAGCCATGGGAAGCCCCCTAAGTCCCGCAATTGCGAATTTGTTCATGGAATATTTTGAACATGAAGCACTGCAGTCAGCCAAAAAAAGCCCCTCGAAGTGGTATCGGTATGTGGATGATACCTTTGTATTATGGAATCATGAGGAAGAAGACTTGAATGATTTTCTGGTACACTTAAATAGCATCAACCGAAAGATTAAATTTACTATGGAGAAGGAGAAGAATAGACAACTTAACTTCTTGGATGTATCAGTTATCAAACGGGCGGATGGGACCTTAGGCCATAAGGTCTACAGGAAAGGTACACATACTGATCGCTACCTCCATAAGAACTCAAACCACCACCCTAGGCAAAAGAGGGGGGTCATAAAAACACTAGTGGATAGGGCCAAAAATATTTGTGAACCAGGCTACTTACAAGAAGAACTAAATCATTTACGAATGGCCTTTGCGAAAAATGGTTATACGAAAAACGAGATTAACCGAGCACTTCACCCAAATAGAAAAATGCCTAAAAATAGGAGACAGCAACAACCATCAGCTGGAAAAGTATTTCTTCCGTTCATGCATAATATCACGGATCGCATTGGAAAAGTACTAGCCAAGTTTCAGGTAGAGACCATTTTTAGACCTACTAAGAAAATTAGTGAATGCCTAAGATCAACAAAAGATGCTCGTCACCCCCTAGCCACCCCCGGGGTATATAAAATTCCGTGTAGTTGTGGCAGGGTTTACGTAGGAACTACAAAAAGAAGCATCAATACACGGTTGACGGAGCACAAAAGAAACTGTCGCTTGGGACATATCGACAAATCGGCAGTAGCGGAACATGTTTTTAAGGATGGAGATCAGGAAAAAAATTTGGTGAAACAAGCGTGCTAGCGAGGACGTCGCACTATTATACACGTATGTATAGAGAGGCAATTGAAATCCACAAACATCAATACAATTTTAATTGTAAAGAAGAAGGATTAAAATTGGATAAGATATGGCGGTCAACGTTGCATCAATCACGTGACAATCGATTGCCTGCAATTGAGAGAACAGACGATAGCCACAGATAGCTGCACATCGACGCCACGTGACGTGTGATGGCGCCCCCTACGATCTCTATATAAGCGGCGGCCCCAGCTCCTAGCAGCCAGTCGTCGACTCACCTCGGAAGATGTTCTCCGTAGCTGAGAACGAAACGTCAGGGAGAAGAAGTTCTATAGATCGACCACGGCAACTTAGCCCGGAAGAGTTTACTGATAAAGACGCCGGCCGTGAAAGCCTACATGGAATGAAACGTCAGCACTCATTGGAGAGCCCAGTGAAATGACACCAGATCTTTTTCTTTTATATTTTGAACAACACATTTCAACGCGTCGCAGATCGCCGTTTTGTGAGACGACAGTATTAAAATACGGCACTTTTGTGGTGCGATATCGAAGTTAACCCTAGAACGCTAAAGGGAGGAAATATTAAATTGTTACTAAATCATCGTAAATTTTACTACTCCGCATTTTATTGAAAGGAATTCACAATTTATAGTTCATGCAACAGTTAATTACAATTATAGGGTCTCCAGTGATATGCCATATACAAAGTATTGTGTGTATTGAACCGGGGACCTATAAACGACGGAGAGGCTTCGTCCCGCCGTATCCCTCAGTGGTTCACAACCCCACAACAGGCCACAGCAGTCCACGCACCTCACGGCCGCCCAAAACAGAATCCAGGGTTATATATACAAAGTAGAATAAGTACAAAATCTCCTGTTTCCACATTATACTGACAACACCAGACTGGCGGGCACCGCGAATTGGTACGAACTGCAATCGTACATTTTACGATAGTTTAGTAACTGGGGTTGATATTACTGGTTCGATTTTTAGAACTGCCTTGTAATATGCCCGGATATTAGGCGGATGGGGCAATTCATTTCTTTGTATGCGCAGTGCTCATAACTCTTGCACTAAGATTTTCAAAGGAACATTTTTAAAGGACTATATACTTTTTAACGGTATTCAAAAGCTCCCGAAAAGACGAGTACAGTGGTATAACGCTTGCTGATGCTTGCGTCGAAACTGTTCTCAAAAAGATCCGAGAAAAGTGCTAGAAGTTAAAAGTTAAGGCTAGCGGACTCGACTGTTTGGTGTAAGATCCGCCAAGTCGGGCTCTCGCGTCAGACTCTGCCGATGTACGCAGCAACATCATAGGCCTACGCTACTAATATAAGACGTACAGTACTTCTCTTGTCCCTGCTCTATGCGACACAGACACAAGGTTGTAACATGTCCGGGGCTTAAAATAGCCAAATATTCGGTCTCTCTCACTTACGAACGCTGCACAAAGTTACGTAAGACGCAGGCAAGGGTATTAAATATTTTACGACCGATGTGCCTCGTTTGCCTGCGGTGATTTTCCTCTTGCAGCTCCCATCAGTAGCCAAAGACAGAATTCTGCAAAGTTCATTAGTTGCGGCAGAATGGGGAAAAATACAATGATAGTCATGAATAACTTAAGATATTGAAGTATATTGTACCACGGACTCAGAAATGGGCTGCACAGTTCGCACTGATATCATATGACCGATGTAATCGATTATGGGCACGTCAGCCACACAGTCAGTTGAAATTTATTGAAGTCTATTGTCGAGGTGTTAATGACTCATTTAAATTACTTGGAGTACAAAGCACACAACATTCATGGTTCAAAATAGGCTGTCGCAAATTTAGACGTGTGGCACAGCTGTTGCAATTAACATCAGTCCTTTCTAGTGGCGTTACCGGTTACCTTCACGAACGTACACGTCACCGTTCGCGACATGGTTGTTTGAAGATTTTGCAGTACGCTGTCCGAACGAATTGTCTACGCTTGTGAGATTTAGTCTGACGCATCATATGCCTCTCTTAAACCTAGAATGTTCACTCAAATTTAATCCACTCAACGTTACTTGGCCCGTAACGCTCGCGACGCGGTTGATTGTTGTTGTCACGATACGACAGACGAAAAATCGGAATATTCATTTCTCAAACAAGTAACTAGCACCGACCCACACCGACGCTATTGCAAATTACACACTACTGTGGTAAAATTCTCGTTTGGCAGCCGCGAAGTCGGCACTGCTTGACAATCACGCCCTGCGTTCTGTCGAGAGGCGACTATCGGTGCTGTCTCGAGATAGGTAGCAGTACTACAGTATGCTGACAGGGTCTGCTACGATTGCTTTAAATGGAAGTATATGGTATCGTCTTGTATATCAGACGGGGCTTAGGGTAAATATTTGAAACGTGTTTACGTGGCCGCGAGGTTTGAGACGCCATGTCACAGATTGCGGGGTCCCTCCCGCCAGAGGTTCGAGTCTTCAAAAATGGTTCAAATGGCTCTGAGCACTATGGGACTCAACTACTGTGGTCATAAGTCCCCTAGAACTTAGAACTACTTAAACCTAACTAACCTAAGGACAGCACACAACACCCAGCCATCACGAGGCAGAGAAAATCCCTGACCCCGCCGGGAATCGAACCCGGGAACTCGGGCGTGGGAAGCGAGAACGCTACCGCACGACCACGAGATGCGGGCGCGAGTCTTCCCTCGGGTATGAGTGTGTGTGTGTTGTTCTTAGCACAAGTTAGTTTAAGTAGTGTGTAAGTCTAGGGACCGATTACCTCAGCAGTTTGGTCCCTTAGGAATTCACACACATTTTTCGTGTCTACGTACCCATGTTTGAGTGAACAGCTTTTGTGGAGGCAAGCAGACTGTGGAAAGGTTTGAAATAACGACAGAGCCTGACAAGAGGGCCCTACTTGGCCGTGTTTAGACTGCTATAACAGATTCTGGCCCATATTGCCTTTCAATTTTAGCTAATTTTTCGCATGGTTTTTCTGTAAGTTACAACGCAAAATTTAATAACCGTTGTTTCAATGCACTTGTCTTTTAAAGAGCTTTCGATATCGTTAAAATAAGTACATCGTTCCATTGTAAAAAAAAAAACATACTTGCTTCAATATTTCTGTTGATACAAGGCATAAAGTATTACTCATATACGAGAATTATGAGCTTCTTCGCGTATTATCATCTTGCCGAAAATCTCGTTTCGATATTCTGAACAGTTCACGAAATAAAAGGGGTACAAGTTTTAACTGTTTCGATCTCTATACATGTACTACTGTGCTGGGTTTTGGCCTAATGTGTGTGTTTACTACTATAAAGAAATGCGTTCACCATACTATTCATAGTGTCTTAACCGCATTCCTATTGTCTTACTCGCTATTAGACCTACTACTGCACCGTCACTATTTGATTTTGTATTGAAAATGCTGTCTGACCTGAACAGAACTCTTTTTCATGCAGCCACGGCAGTTCACTAATTCCCACTATGTCTAACTTCAACCTATTCGGTTTCCTTTTTAAATTCTCCAAGCTACCTACCCGTCGAACGATACATTCGTTTCTCCTGATGACAACTTCCTCCTGAGTATTCCCCGACCGCAGATACGAATGTAGGGCTCTCCACAGCTCGTGGTCGTGCGGTAGCGTTCTCGCTTCCCGCGTCCGGGTTCCCGGGTTCGATTCCCGGCGGGCTTAGGGATTTTCTCTGCCTCGTGATGACTGGGTGTTGTGTGATGTCCTTAGGTTAGTTAGGTTTAAGTAGTTCTAAGTTCTAGGGGACTGATGACCATAGCTGTTGAACCATTTGAATGTAGGGCTGTTTCGATTCTGGAATATTTCACCTACTACGAATCCATCATCATTAAGCCGTATAGTAGAGCTAATTGTATTGGGAAATGTAACAGTTTCCCCCTTGCTTTCAGCCGTTCGCCGTTCCAGCAAAGCGAGGCCACTTTGACTAACGTTCAAAAAAATGGTTCAAATGGCTCTGAGCACTATGGGACTCAACTGCTGAGGTCATAAGTCCCCTAGAACTTAGAACTACTTAAACCTAACTAACCTAAGGACAACACACACATCCATGCCCGAGGCAGGATTCGAACCTGCGACCGTAGCGGTCGCGCGGTTCCAGACTGTAGCGCCAGAACCGCTCGGCCACCAGCGACCGGCGACTAACGTTAGAAAGTAGATAAGTCATTAGTCAGTCAGACGGTTTACGCTGTGCAACTGCTGAAAAGCCTGCCGCCCCTCTTCAGGAACCACACGTATGTCTGGACTCCTGACTTCAGCGAAGTCCACGGTTTAAGGAGGGGGAGGGGGGAGGAGGCAAGGCACTTATGGTCGAAAACAAACATTTGCTTTTTCTTCCGTAAACAGCTTACATTTAAGGCAGCAACTTATGCTTAGAGGAACTGCTGTGGAAGTCACAACCGTCAGTCTCATTTATGCATTAATATATATATATATATATATATATATATATATATATATATATATATGAAGATGTCCGAAAGAACAGATACCATCGGTGACCATGCAGCTCGTTAGAATGAAATTACAATGAAATGAATACCCCTAGCTGCATACAGGCGTTGATATAAGTCAACTGGGACTGTTGAAAATGTGTGCCCCGACCGGGACTCCAACCCGCTCTATCCATCTGAGCCACCGAGGAATTGGCAAAAAGCAGCGGGTAATGAGTATAATGAGCAGGGGCACTATGAATGTAGTGCGGGACAATAAGTTCGGAATGTGGGTCCCATGGGAGGCGTGCCAAAGATAAGTCCCTGCAGTCGCACTATGTGTCCTCGGTGGCTCAGATGGATAGAGCGTCTGCCACGTAAGCAGGAGATCCCGGATTCGAGTCCCGGTCGGGGCACACGTTTTCAGCTGTCCCCGTTGACTTATATCAACGCCTGCATGCAGCTAGGGGTATTCATTTAATTGTAAATACAGCTATTCATTGACAGAACTGAACTCTTGCTTCAGTATCATTTGTCCTCCTAACCTCCACATGTTGTTTTTGATACAGGGTATACTCTCCGCACTATTTGCTTCCAAGTGTGAAATTTATGCTCTAGTTTACGGTGTTGAGGATGCAGTGCCATCTTAAATTCAGCATATGACACGGGATAGGTAACCAGAGTAAACAATAGCTAAATTTTTCCACCGGCCGACTTGATCTGTTGTGGGGATCACGGCGCCAGAGAAGTGGCAGCGCAGCGGCTCAGCTCTGTGGCTTCCGCCGGCGCGTGTGATGATGACGCTTGGTGGGTGCAGTGCGGCCCAGCCGTCATGAGTCGCCGGGGCAGTGGGACCGGCTGCGCGCTTATCGCGGCCTCTTTGCAGCTGAGGCTCGCAGTTCCTCCAGGAACACTGTTCAACCGGAAGTCTAGAGCGACGGCGACTTTCACACAGCGGGACAGCACTTCAAAGGGAACACAGCGCTCCTTCGTCAGCAATTTTTTAAAAAAAAAAAAGGTTCAAATGGCCCTGAGCACTATGCGACTTAACTTCTGAGGTCATCAGTCCCCTAGAACTTACAACTACTTAAACCTAACTAACCTAAGGACATCACACACATCCATGCCCGAGGCAGCACTCGAACCTGCGACCGTAGCGGTCTGGCGGTTCTAGACTGTAGCGATTAGTACCGCTCGGCCACCCCGGCCGGCAGCAAATTTCAATCTTGTTCTGTATATACACAAATGATTTCGCGGACAGGGTGGGCATCAATGTGCGGTTGTCTGCTGACGACGCCGTGGTGTACGGTAAGGTGTCGAAGTTGAGTACCTGTAGGTAGATACAAGTCTACTTAGACAATACTGCTGTGGTGAATGGCAGCTGCCCCTGAATGTGGAAGAACTTAAGTTAATACGGATCAGTGGGAAGAACAAACCTGTAGTGTCCAGCTTGACACAAAGTCGTTAAATATCTGCGCGTAGCCTGCAAAGCGATATGAGGTGGAACGAGCATACGAAAACTGTGGTAGGGAAGGCGAAGGGTCGACTTCGGTTTATTGGAGCAATTTTAGAATAGACTGGTTCATCTGCAAAGGAGACCGCATATAGGACGGTGGTGCGACCTATTCTTGCGTGTTACTCAAGTATTTGGGATCCGTACCAGGTCGGATTGAAAGAAAACGTCGAAGTAATTTAGGCGCAGGCTCCTAGATTTGTTACCGGTAGGTTCGAACAACACGTAAGTGTTACGGAGATGCTTTGCAAACTCATATGGGAATCCCTGGAGGCAGAACGACGTTCTTTTCGAGAAACACTACTGACAAAATTTAGATAACCGGCATTTGAAGTTGACAGCAATACGATTCTGCTCCCGCCAACATACATCGCGCTTAAGGACTGCGCGAATACAAGATACGAGAAATTAGGGCTCTTTCGGAGGCGGACACACAGTTATTTTTCCCTCGCTCTACTTGCGAGTGGACCGGGCGGTGGGGGGGTGGGCGGGGTGACAAGTAGTAGTGCACGGTACCCTCCGCCACGCACCATGCGGTGGCTTGCGGAGTATCTGTCTAGTTTTAGATGAACCAAGACGACACGAATTTATATTTGGAATTGCATTATATAACACACAGTTGTACTGTTTACTGTTTCTTTATTGTAACAAGCGGTTTTGGTCTCTATTCGGACTACTTTCGGTTTATGAAAGCTACACCGCCTGCAAAATATTACTCGTTTATTTATTTCATATTATGCACTCGCTGATTATCCGAATCCGCCGGATTACCTATTTTTCATTAATGAGCCTCTGTGGACGAATCTCATGTTCGGTCTCTGGACCTTGGTCTTCGGTCGGCCTTGACACCCAGCCAGTACTTCTCTAACCCACTAATCGTCCATTCATTTGTTTCCTCTGGCGAAAGGCCCTTCCGTCTTCTGGGTGTCGATTCCGCCAGAAAACCCAGACGAATTTTCACCGTCCTGTCATTCATTTTATTTCCAGCAGTGTCTATCTCTCGTAGGCCTCTCTCACGTAGTTGGACCCCTATATTATATTATCAGCAGCCTTCTGACTGGATTGATGCATGTACAACATATACCGCAGGGAAATGTTCGGCATCTACATTTACATCCATACTAAGCAAAACACCTTCCATTTCACTATATATTAAGATGTCTTCCCGTTCAGTTCACATGCAGAGCGCAGAAAGAACGCTTAATTGCGTCTGTGCATGCCGCGGTTAGTCTACTCTTGTCCTTGCGTCCCTTATCGGAGTATAGGAGGCTGTAGCTTATTGTTCGATTCGGCAGTTTCTGCTGATTCCTGAAACACGGTATGCGGGCTGCCACGAGATAACTGGCGTGCATCTTCACTCTTTTGCCAGTGCAGCTTTCTCAGTAGTTCCGTGGCGCTCTTCCACGAGTCGAAAAAACTTGTAACTACTCGTGCTGCTCTCCTTTGAGTGCGTCAGCATACCCTGTTACTCCTATTTGGTATGTGTACTATACACTCGAGCAGTATTCTAGTAAGGGTTGCAGCATGCAGCAAGTCACCTTTGTAGACCGACTACATTTTCCCAGTATCCTACCAATAAATCGAAGCGTGCTGCCCGCTTTACGTACGACTGAGCCCATGTGATCACTCTACTGCCGCAAACAGATCTACTCGAGTATTTGTTATTACTTGACTCATGCTGGTTATGGCTCAGAGACATTATAACTACGTTTGCGTGTTTTGTGAAGTGCTCAATTTCACATTTACGAACATTTGAAGCAAGTTGCCGGACTTTGCACCATTTTGACTACCGGAACCAGTGACGCTATTAATCCCGGAAGACAGGAGAAATGTAGGGAGACCACGCAAAGCGTGGGACGAACTGTGAAGCCGGAATCTGCCCGATCCGTGTGGGATTTCGTATCAGCTACCCTCGTAAAATATTTCATTTTCAGAACACTGGACGATTGTGGGTAGCTGTCTGTCGTGGTACGGTACGTACACGCACGTAAGCCACGCCGGCGTTTCAATTGGTCCGCTGTGGCTGTTAACCCCGACTGACCCCTCGGTGGTCCGGGGCGGACGTTTACCAACGCACAGACACTCTACCCGACGCGGTAAACACACGCCCGTGCCTGCTTAACACATCACGATCCAAAACTGTGCTGAAACCGCATCAGAAAACTGATCGAAAGAGGCACTGCATTGGCATCTGAGTAGCGGAACATCAGTAAACATCACGAAGGTGCTATCAAACACTGCAATCTATCAATGTAATCAATAGACAAGTAACACAAAAGTATTCAGCCTTGAAAAGGTTACGTCGAAACTCAAGTTCCTTTTCTTCCTGCGTCTTTACACGATAGTTGCGCCGTCATTGACAAAATGTCATCTTACTTGCACCCATTACCGCTATGGAGTTCTTAGTCGATATTTACGTCTCAACGAGGAGGCTGACCTACTTACGCCCCCTTCTTCACAAATTTTAAACTGCAGGAGTTGTAAAATTTTGAGAAGAAAATGAGGGAAAGGGCCTCCCCTTTATGTAGTGGATGTTCCCACGATGATACAGGAGAAGAATAAGTATATCACTGACGTAGGGAACCCTGCTGTAGCAACAACTGAGTCGAGGTTTATGAATACAAACACGTGGGATAGTTCTGCCAGTGACATGGGAGAACTAATCGTAGAATGCCATGAAATGGCTCCATAATTAGATATACAGGGTTATTACAAATGATTGAAGCGATTTCACAGCTCTACAATAACTTTATTATTTGAGATATTTTCACAATGCTTTGCACACACATACAAAAAACTCAAAAAGTTTTATTAGGCATTCACAAATGTTCGATATGTGCCCCTTTAGTGATTCGGCAGACATCGAGCCGATAATCAAGTTCCTCCCACACTCGGCGCAGCATGTCCCCATCAATGAGTTCGAAAGCATCGTTGATGCGAGCTCGCAGTTCTGGCACGTTTCTTGGTAGAGGAGGTTTAAACACTGAATCTTTCACATAACCCCACAGAAAGAAATCGCATGGGGTTAAGTCGGGAGAGCGTGGAGGCCATAACATGAATTGCTGACCATGATGTCCACGACGACCGATCCATCGGTTTTCCAATCTCCTGTTTAAGAAATGCCGAACGTCATGATGGAAGTGCGGTGGAGCATCATCCTGTTGAAAGATGAAGTCGGCGCTGTCGGTCTCCAGTTGTGGCACGAGCCAATTTTCCAGCATGTCCAGATACACGTGTCCTGTAACGTTTTTTTCGCAGAAGAAAAAGGGGCCGTAAACTTTAAACCGTGAGATTGCACAAAACACGTTAACTTTTGGTGAATTGCGAATTTGCTGCACGAATGCGTGAGGATTCTCTACCGCCCAGATTCGCACATTGTGTCTGTTCACTTCCCCATCAAGAAAAAATGTTGCTTCATCAATGAAAACAAGTTTCGCACTGAACGCATCCTCTTCCATGAGCTGTTGCAACCGCGCCGAAAATTCAAAGCGTTTGACTTTGTCATCGGGTGTCAGGGCTTGTAGCAATTGTAAACGGTAAGGCTTCTGCCGGCCGGAGTGGCCGAGCGGTTAAAGGCGCTACAGTCTGGAACCGCACGACCGCTACGGTCGCAGGTTCGAATCCTGCCTCGGGCACGGATGTGAGTGATGTCCTTAGGTTAGTTAGGTTTAAGTAGTTCTAAGTTATAGGGGACTTATGACCACAGCAGTTGAGTCCCATAGTGCTCAGAGCCATTTGAACCATTTTTAAGGCTTCTGCTTTAGCCTTTTCCGTAAGATTTTCCAAACCGTCGGCTGTGGTACGTTTAGCTCCCTGCTTGCTTTATTCGTCGACTTCCGCGGGCTATGCGTGAAACTTGCCTGCCCGCGTTCAACCGTTTCTTCGCTCACAGCAGGCCGACCCGTTGATTTCCCCTTACAGGAAGCTTTAAACTGCGCATACCATCGCCGAGTGGAGTTAGCAGTTGGTGGATCTTTGTTGAACTTCGTCCTGAAGTGTCGTTGCACTGTTATGACTGACTGATGTGAGTGCATTTCAAGCACGAGCTACGCTTTCTCGGCTCCTGTCGCCATTTTGTCTCACTGCGCTCTCGAGCGCTCTGGCGGCAGAAACCTGAAGTGCGGCTTCAACCGAACAAAACTTTATGAGTTTTTCTACGTATCTGTAGTGTGTCGTGACCATACAGTGAATTTATGAAATCATTTCAATCATTTGTAATAGCCCTGTATAATTGCTAACACTGTAGAGCTGGTGAACCCGACCGCCCCGTAAGTATACGTTGAGAAGGACGGCGACACTAACACACTGTTGCCTCTGTTCCCAAGCTGAAGTGTGATCTCGATCAGCCCCAGTGGAATAACTCTTTGCACTTTGACAGACATGAGTTTCGTATAGGAAAAAGTAAATGAAAACTGTACGGTAGCTGAGATGTAATTTCAGGCCAGGTTACCACGTGGACCGCACCTGTTGCAACGGTTAGGGGAAACAGTCCAACGACCGAATTGAACAGCTCTCGGAACTGCACTCGGAAGAAGAAATGGTTGCTCGTGTGGACGTCGCGCGTAATACTGTGTGCAAAGTAATACGGGGACAGCAGCTGCAGCTACTGCTGACTTCGGACTGCTTGTCTTGATGAGCCAGTGCGTGCTGCAGCGCTGTACGGTCAATACTCATTTTCCTGCTTGTGTACTTTTCTCTGATGGCGTCTGTTCCACTAGAGATGGAATACTCAAATAGTCGTAGTAGTCATGAGCGGGTAGTCATGTACGGGCCGTCAAGAATCTTCACAGCCGTGAAGCGCCATCGGCTCAGAGTGAGTTTGTGAGTGGCCGTTGGCAGTGATCGGTTAACAGGCCCGTATCTCCTTCCTCCTCGGGTGACTGCACCGGCCTACGCTGTGTTTTTCAAAGACGAACTCGCTACGTCTTTGAAATATATCCCAACATCTACGTATGTGGTTCCAAGACGATGGCGCCAAAGCTCTCTTTGCATATTTGACTAGTAAACACCTATGCCAGACGTTGATTAAAAGATGGATAGCAAAAAAATGTTCAAATGTCTGTGAAATCTTACGGGACTTAACTGCTAAGATCGTCAGTCCCTAAGCTTACACACTACTTAACCTAAATTATCCTAAGGACAAACACACACACCCATGCTGAGGGAGGACTCGAACCTCCGCCGGGACCAAAGATGGATAGGAAGAAGCGGTCATGTTTCGCTACAGAACTTGTGCGACGATGTCATGCCGCAGAGAAACTGAGGGACGCCACTTTGAATAACTGTTGTGCGGCAGTATAAAGTTAGTACAAACATGTGTCTACTTGCCAGAATGAGATTTTCACTCTGCAGCGGGTTGTGCGCTGATATGAAACTTCCTGCAGATTAAATCTGTGTGCCGGACCGAGACTCGAACTCGGGACCTTTGCCTTTCGCGAGTAAGTGCTCTACTTTTTTTTCCCTTCATTTTGTTTGGTATTGTTCGTTGCGTTTGGTCTGGGCGGACGTCACAAGGCATCCGTTCAAGTTGATCGTTGATTCCTTTACTGTTTTTTTTTTTTTATTACAGAGGGCGAGCAGCCCTCTGACCGAACACGCTGAGCTACCGTGCCGGCAAGCCATCTGAGCTACCCAAGCACGACTCACGCCCCGTCCTGACAGCCTTACTTCTGCCTGGTCTCGAGTTCGAGTCTCGGTCCGGCACACAGTTTTAATCTGCCAGGGAGTTTCAAGTGTCTACTTTTTTTATCATCGTCAGTTGACACAAGATCAACTTTTACACTTATTATGCCTTGTTGCCTCCCTGACGCTAAATGGTAGGGACTTAAGCTGTAACTTATTTTGTTTTCGAGCAAACGGGGCCTTTCCATAACAATTTCCGCCTCACCTGTCAATTTCAAAGCCTTCTATGGCTTCATTCTAGGAACTTGGGGACAGTTATTGAAATGAAACACACCCGCAAGTACATTTTGTTGTTGTACCGCAGTATTCTCTGACGTAGAAGATATAAGACTGTCAATACAATGTAATTTTGGTTTTGAGTGATCGAGATGGCATTTTAGAAGAACTTGACAGTGTCGCTATGTTAACACAACTGGGTTTGTCAGGCGGCAACGAGGCCAAACACACGCGTCCGTGTCGCTCCAAATGTTCCATGGCTGTCCTTTCTGTACGACATCCGATAGTTTGCAGACCCATATGAACTACTTACTATTCAGTTACTCGTTTGTGTGCAGTTAGCAAATTTCAATTTCCATGCTAACACGAATACAGTTAGCTCTTTGTTTCTCTCAGATCGCTCAGTACCCGTCATAAGATAAATAAAGAAGTGTGCAGCTTTTCCACACATTGTGTGCACTAATTATGCGATTCATAATTGACCACCAACAAAAAAAAAGTTAAAAATCTGGTATGGTTGCACAACAGAAAAACCAGGACTTGTCAATGCTAGCTTTATTTGCTGCACAAGCTAAATTTTGCTCATGGTTTCTGTCTAAATTCACTGTTTCTTTTGAATGTTCCCAGTCGAATACGTCTGTTGACATCACACACACAGATGGCAGTAAATGTTTCCAGATGCCTGTTGGTTCCCTATTAATAGGTTCGACGAATTCAGACCAGTACCAGTCGAAAAGTTTCATAGCCTGCCCCACAGGTGGCGTAGATATAAAAAATATTTCGTATCGGTACACGTTGCGCAGTAAGGCAGATGTCAACTTGATTTACGGAACAGCTTCATTTATACATCTTTTATAAGCTGTCGTGATGGGTGTGCGCTGTTCAAATAAGTAGACTGGATTACAGCGCTGCATTAAAATTCTATGTTCTGGGGGGTTCACTGCCGACGGCAACTGAACTAAGATTCGTTAAGCTGTATGAATCTGCTCGTTCACTTTTACCAATTAAGAAATGCATTGTAATTGTGCTGAAGATTAACGTAATGAAGAGAGTCAGAAAACTTCAGTAACGAATTAAAACATGGAGAAAGTGCCAGCACGTGGTAGTTCCTTCCTTCCTGTTGCTCGTTGCAGTGCGATGGAGAGGCTGGTCCTGAAATGTTCTCATTTTCGATGGAGCGTGGGTGCCTTTATGAGGGTAGTGTGGTTAAACACCGCATAATACTGTGAACGTTGAAGTCTCGGATTCTTCTGCATGAAACAAGCGCAGGTCTTCTCGTTAGTTGTTGCACTACTTCTGAGGCGGTCCTTGCGTCCGAGCCTCTGAACTTCCGTGACGTCGCTGCCACGGCCACAATCCACAGCACTCTTGGCAATGTGCAACGTGTGAGGTGACGCGACGTACGGCTGTGCTGATTTAATTGCAAATGTGTGATTAATTTCTTACACTGCTACAATGTCTGCTGTGATTGTAGTAACTGAATGCTGCTATTAATTCAGCCCAAACGACCATAGAAAAAGGAAAGGATTTCCCTGCTGCTTTTCCGTAACAGCGGCTGATGTGCACACCTGTAGTGAAGCACTTGTTTTTGCCGCTCGGGGTAGCCGCGCGGTCTTAGTCGCCTGGTCACGTTTCGCGCGGCTCTCCTCGTCGGAGGTTCGAGTCCTCCCTCGCGCATGGGTGTGTGTGTTGTCCTTAGCGTAAGTTAGTTTAAGTTAGATTAAGTAGTGTGTAAGATTAGGGACCGATGACCTCAGTAGTTTGGACCCATAGAACTTACCACAAAAATTCCAAATTTCCACACTTGTCTGACAACGAGTTCTGCAACACAACACGAAATAACAAATGACATTTATTAAGTGTATTCTACAAAACACTACTTAACTTTGGAACAATCATATCTGACTGACATTTTTGTCTCTTGGCAAACTTTGATTTGTCACTACAACTGAATGCAATTGAGCAGACACTCTGTAAGTAGGCTGTTGATAACGCCACGTAGCGCTCTGTATGAAAATCACTGACTGTGCTGTGTGCAGTCTGTGGCTGGTGGGCATTGTTGGGAAAATGGTTCAAATGGCTCAGAGCACTATGGGACTTAACTTCTGAGGTCATCAGTCCCCTAGAAATTAGAACTACTTAAACCTAACTAACCTAAGGACATCACACGCATATATGCCCGAGGCAGGATTCGAACCTGCGACCGTATCGGTCGCGCGGTTCCACTCTGAAGCGCCTAGAACCGCTCGGCCACTCCGACCGGCCATTGTTGGAATATTCGCTATTGTAGTGTTGGGCAGCTGGATGGGAACAGTGCGTAGCGTTGCGCAGTTGGAGGTGAGCCGCCAGCAGTGGTGGATGTGGAGAGAGAGAAGCCAGAGTTTTGAGAGGTTGCTAAAGGGGGACGATCTGGACGTGTGTCCGCCAGAGAAAGGAAATTTGTAAAGATGGATGTCATGAATTGATAGAAATATATATGATGACTTTTGACCACTATTAAGGTAAATACCTTGTTTGTTCTCTATCAAAATCTTTCATTTGCTAACTATGCCTATCAGTAGTTAGTGCCTTCAGTAGTTAGAATGTGTTATTTAGCTGGCAGTATTGGCGCTCGCTGTATTGCAGTAGTTCGAGTAACGAAGATTTTTGTGAGGTGAGTGATTCATGAAAGGTATAGGTTATTGTTGGTCAGGGCCATTCTTTTGTGGGGATTATTGAAAGTCAAATTGCGTTGAACTAAAAAAAATTTTGTGTGTCAGTCTAGTGATGATCAGAATAAGTAAAGAGAGAAATGTCTGAGTACGTTCAGTTTTGCTCAGCTATTTGAAAATCAAATAACGTAGAAGTTTACCAGCACAGTCATTCATAATTTTCTAAGGGGCCGTTACAACTCGATAGTCCAATTACTCCGTAAATACCGACTGCTAGGTCTGAAGGCAGCCGTCAGACTACGGTTCTGAGCTCACTGAAAACACTGGACGGTACTGTCTGAGATGGAGCTCTCCATGCTACTCCTGTGCAAGCCTCTTCATCTCCGAATAACTACTTCAATCTACGTCCCTCTGAATCTGCTTATTGTATTCGTCTCTTTGCCTCCCTCTACGCTGGCCGATGTGACCGAGCGGTTCTAGGCGCTTCAGTCTAGAACCCCGCGACCGCTACAGTCGCAGGTTCGAATCCTGCCTCAGGCATGGATATGTGTGTTGTCCTTAGGTTAGTTAGGTTTAAGTAGTTCTAAGTTCTAGGGGACTGATGACCTCAGATGTTAAGTCCCAGTGTGCTCAGAGCCATTTCAGCCTCCCTCTACGATTTTCACCACACTCACTTCATTCCAGTTGTAAATTGGTGCGCTTGATGTCTCAGAATGTGTCCATTCAACCGATCGCTTCTTTTGGTCAGGTTGTACCACAATTTTCTTTTCTCCTCTATTCTGTTCAGGACCTCCTCATTAGTTGCGTGATCTACCCATCTAATTTTCAGCATACTTCTGTAGCACCACATTTCGAAGCCTTCTATTCTCTTCTCGCCTAATCTGTTTACCATCCAAGTTTCACTTCCATATATGGCTACACTCCATACAAATACCTTCAGAGAAGACTTCCTGACGCTTAAGTCTATTTTCGATGTTAACAGATTTCTCTTCCTCAGAAACGCTTTTCTTGCCATTGGCAATCTACATCTTATATCCTCCCTACTTCGTCCATCATCAGTTATTTGGCTTCCCAAATAGCAAAACTCATTTACTACTTTAACTGTCTCATTTCCTACTCAAGTTACCTCAGCACTACTTGGTTTCATTCATCTACAGTCCATTACCCTTCTTTTGCCTTTGTTGATGCTCGTCTTACATGCTCCTTTCAAGACACTGTGCATGCCGTCCAACTGCTACTCCAAGTCCTCTGCTGTCTGTCACAGATTTACAATATCATATGCAAAGCTCAAAGCTTTTATTTCTTCTCCCGGAGCTTTGATTCATACCGTTATTCTTCCAGTTTCTGACCATTTTCTTGCCAGATCAGTACATCGTCTGCATACGCTATGATTTTCATATCATCCCCCACAGTCCCTTGGTGAACTTGTCTTATGATGGACTCGTGAGCACATTCGCTTGCCCAACCCCTCTGACCGTTTTAAACCATTCTGATATTTTTGCTGTCTATTATAACACAATTCAAATGTTTTTTGTACATGTTTGTGATTCTCAATTGCATTCCTTATGACAATTGCAGTCTATTCACACCTAGCCATATCTCTTAACAGTGCCTAGAGCCTTTTTTATATCTACGAATGCAACAACCATGTCTTTGCCAAATTCCCATTTCTTTTCTACGAGCAGTCTGGCTGTAAATATGGCATCTGTAGTACATCTTCCATGTCGAAGTCCTTGTTCTTCTTCTCATAATCGTGGTTCTATCGTATTCCTGAATTTCTGTAAGATCATGTTTTCATAAACCTTCATACAATGTTACATTAATGCTGTTCCTCTGAAATTCTCACAGAGCGCTTTGTTGCCCTTCTTAAAAATAGCTACAGTAACGGACTTTTTCACAGCATCAGGAATCTCTCCATATGTCCATACTATGTCAGGCAGCAGTAGCCGGCCGAGACACAAGCAGCAACAGGGAAGTAACCGATTTTGTGACTTTTACGAGTTCCTAACCAGGCGCGAATTTTATATCATCATCTGTGTGCTTTAATAGTTTAGTTTCTTGAGTTTCTGCGTGTTTATTTAGTATCTAATAGCCACAGTTCTCGCGTTTTAGTTTGCGTCGGAAAGTAAATTGATTTTTGACATATTACAAGTTCCTAATCAGGGGCGAATTATTTAGTTTCACCTGAGTGCTTCGGTAGTTAGGTTTTTGAATCTCTGCGTATTAATCTGATTTATCAGACACAGTTGCTGCGTTTTCGTCAGGGTCTACAGTAGAGTTGCGCAGCACGTGCCGATAGTCCGTGTATCTGCATAGTTTAGTTTTCCACGGTCTTTAGTATGGACACGGACTGCGATTGTTGTGTGCGGATGCGAGCCGAGTTGGTGACACTTCGCTCTCAGCTTCAGGCTGTGATGGGTTCGGTTACACAGCTTGAGGCTGCAGTGGATGGACACCACTGTTGTGGGGCGGCCGTGGGGATCCAACGGACGTCCAGCAGGTCAGAGCCCTCCGATCGGCCCAGTTACTGCTCGCACTGAGTTTGACCCCTGACCTGTGGTCGAAGCTGTCTATGGCTGACACTGTCACTGAGCCAGATGATTTCGCCTGTCCTGTTTCAGAGGAAACCTCTTGGCCTGCAAGATCCGGACAGTCACAGAGGGTGGGATTATTGATAAGTGGGATCTCCAATGTTAGGCGCGTTGGGGCCCCTTAGGGACATGGCTGCCGAGAAGGGAAAGAAAACCAATGAGCACTCCATGTGCATACCGGGTGGAGTCATTCCGGATGTGGAACGGGTCCTCCCGGATGCCATTAAGAGCGCAGGGTGCAGCCAACTGCAGATGGTGGCTCACGTCGGTACCAATGATGTCTGTCACTTCGGATCAGAAGACATTCTCTCTGGTTTCGAGCGGCTAACGGAAGTGGTGAAGGCTTGCTTGCAAGATAAAAGCAGAGCTGACCATTTGCAGACCCCTGGTACAGAGCCGAGTGGAGGGTCTGAATCAGAGGCTCAGACGATTCTGCGACCGTGTAGGCTGCAGACTTCTCGACTTGTGCATAGGATGATTCGGTTTAGGGTTCCGCTGAATAGGTCACGAGGCCACTACACGCAGGAGGCGGCTACACGGGTAGCAGGGGCTGTGTGGCGTGGATTGGGCTTTTTTTTTTTAGGTTAGATGGTCTCCTGAAAACACAAAAAGGCCTTCAATCACAAAAGGTGCAGGCCGAACACAGGAAGGACGTAGATACAGGAACCATCGGTATAACAGTCGTAAATTGTCGTAGCTGCGTTGGGAAAGTACCAGAGCTCCAAGCGCTAATAGAAAGCACTGATGCTCGAATCGTTATAGGTAATGAAAGCTGGCTAAAGCCGGATATATGTTCAGCCGAAATTTTTGCGAAGAACCTAACGGTGTTCCGAAAGGATTGGCTAAACACGGTTGGTGGTGGCGTATCTGTTGCTGTTAGAAGTAGTTTATCTTGCCGTGAAATTGAAGTAGATAGTTCCTGTGCGTTAGTGTTGGCAACTGGAATAAAACAATAATTGGTTCGCTCGAACAGTCCACGGGTGTACTGCCGGTCCATAGTGTCCAACGGGCACAATATTTCGGCGATCAGACATGTCGCCATCGTCAGGTGCGCTGACGAACTGAGCTCCTGATGGCGGGCGGCACTCCTAAATCCCCTTCCCCCGCGAGGCGTTCTCTCCGCGGTCCGCGCCCGCTCTCAGGAGCTCAGTTCGTCAGCGCACCTGACGATGGCGACATATCTGATGGCCGAAATATTGTGCCCGTTGGACACTATGGACCGGCAGTACACCCGTGGACTGTTAGAGCAAGAAATACGCCGGGAGAAGTTGAAGAATCACAATAATTGGATCCTTTTACCGACCTCCCAATTCAGATGATACAATTGCTGAAAGGCTCAAAGAAAACTTGAGACTGATTTCAAACGCGTACCCGATTCATACTATTATATCTGGTGGTGACTTTAACTTACCCTCGATATGTTGGCGAAAATACATGTTTAATTCCGGAGGTACACATAAAGCATCATCCGAAATTGTGCTAAACGCATTCTCTGAAAATTATTTAGAGCAGTTAGTTCATGAGCCTACGCGAATAGTAAATGGCTGTAAAAACACACTTGACCTCTTAGCTTCAAATATTCCAGAGTTAATAACGAGTATCAAAACGGATATAGGAATTAGTGAACACAGGTTTGTCGCAGCGAGATTGAATATTGTAACCCCCAAATCCTACGAAAATAAACAAAAAATATACCTATTCAAAAAAGCAGATGAAAATTCACTTGACGCCTTCCTGAGAGACAATTTCCACTCCTTCCAAATTAACAATATACCGGGTGATCAAAAAGTCAGTATAAATTTGAAAACTTAATAAACCACGGAATAATGTTGCACAAACAACGAAACAAACATGCCAAATTTAAACAGACACAAATCCCCAATATTGGTAATCTTTTACAGAAGCTCGAAATTTAGCGCGATCTTCAATGCGAGATGCTTATAGCAGTTTCCACAATGAAACGTTGTATCGAAACTTGGCAGAAAATCCAAAGAGATTCTGGTCGTATGTGAAGTATGTTAGCGGCAAGAAACAATCAATGCCTTCTCTGCGCGATAGCAACGGAGATACTATTGAAGACAGTGCTGCCAAAGCAGAGTTACTAAACACAGCCTTCCGAAATGCCTTCACAAAAGAAGACGAAGTAAATATTCCAGAAGTCGAATCAAGAACAGCTGCCAACATGAGTCACGTAGAAGTAAATATCCTCGGAGTAGTGAAGCAACTTAAATCACTTAATAAAATCAAGTCTTCTGGTCCAAACTGTATACCAATTAGGTTTCTTTCTGAGTATGCTGATGCATTGGCTCCATACTTAGCAATCATATACAACCGTTCGCTCGACGAAAGATCCGTATCTAAGGTCTCGAAAGTTGCACAGGCCACACCAATATTTAAGAAAGGTAGTAGAAATAATCCACTTAATTACAGGCCCATATCATTAACGTCGACATGCAACAGGATTCTGGAACATATATTGTGCTCGAACATTATGAATTATCTCGAAGAAAACGGTCTATTGACACACTGTCAACATGGATTTAGAAAACATCGTTCTTGTGAAATCCAACTAGCTCTTTATTAGCATGAAGTGTTGAGTGCTACTGACAAGGGATTTCAGGTCGATTCCGTATTTCTGGATTTCCTGAAGGCTTTTGACACTGTACCACACGAGCGGCTAGTAGTGAAATTACGTGCATATGGAATATTGCGTGCTTATGGAATATCGTCTCAGTTATGTGACTGAATTTGTGACTTCCTGTCAGAGAGGTCACAGTTCGTAGTGACTGACGGAAAGTCATAGAGTAAAACAGAAGTAATTTCTGGCGTTTCCCAAAGTAGTGTTATAGGTCCTTCGCTGTTCCTTATTTGTATAAACGATTTGGGAGACAATCTGAGCAGCCGTCTTAGGTTGTTTGCAGATGACGCTGTTGTTTATCGACTAATAATGTCACCAGAAGAACAAAACAAATTGCAAAACGATTTAGAAAAGATATCTGAATGGTGCGAAAATTGGCAGTTGACACTAAATAACGAAAAGTGTGAGGTCATCCACATGGGTGCTAAAAGGAATTCGTTAAATTTTGGTTACACGATAAATCCGTCAAATCTAAAGCCGTAAATTCAACTAAATACCTAGGAATTACAATTACGAACAATTTAAATTCGAAGGAACCCACAGAAAATGTTGTGGGGAAGGCTAACCAAAGACTGCGTTTTGTTGGCGGGACACTTAGTAAATGTAACAGATCTATTAAGGAGACTGCCTACACTACGCTTGTCCGTCCTCTTTCAGAATACTGCTGCGCGGCGTGGGATTCTTACCAGATAGGACTGACGGAGTGCATCGATAAAGTTCAAGGATGGGCAGCACGTATTGTATTATCGCGAAATGTGGGAGAGAGAGTCACTGAAATGATACAGGATTTGGCTTGGACGTTATTTAAAGAAAGGCGTTTTTCGTTGCGTCGGAATCTTCTCACGAAATTCCAATAATCAGCTTTCTCCTCCAAATGCGAAAATATTTTGTTGACTCTGACCTACATAGGGAGTAACGATCACCACGATAAAATAAGGGAAATCAGAGCTCGTACGGAAAAATATAGTGTTCATTCTTTCCGCGCGCTATACGAGATTGGAATAATAGAGAATTGTGAAGGTGGTTCGATGAACCCTCTGCCAGGCACTTGAATGTGATTTGCAAATTATCCATCTAGATGCAGATAGATGTAGATCCTCATTATTCAATACAGCCATTGAATTCCGATAGATCCTGCGGCTTTGATCATTTCCACTGTGGTGTCATCTCCTCCAGCAGCTTTGCCACTGTTCATTTCTAATACAGTTTCTCTACGTCCAACATTTGCAGAGCCTCTCTTTCTCTGTCCTCTGTGATGGTGTTCTTTCTTTCGTCTCGTTCTGTCTCATACAAAATGACGGTACTGTCAAGTATTTCTTATTTCTACAGACAATGACCGAAAAACATCTGCTATTACAATTCTCTCTTTCGCAAAGATAGTTTCCAAATTTACCATAAACGTTCACTTTTCCCGACTATGACACATTTTTATGTGGTGGCCGAGGTCATTGGAACCTTATGAATACAATAAAAAAATTTTGCGGGGACGGAATCGGGACTGACATCTCTGCCTTTCGGGGGGGGGGGGGGGGGGGATGAGAAGAGGGGGGTGTAGAGGGGGCGACAGTGCACTTGGTGTGTCAAAACTGCGAGTTAGACTGTGAGAGACGATACTATGAAGAAATGTCCGCCTAAACGAGAACATTTGGCTTCGGAGGAAGATTACGGTATAATGTCTGTAGCCATTAGGTACGAAGCGGTAGTGTAAATGGACGAAGAAGGGAGAAGAAATGGTGGCCGCTTTGATGTTAGAATGGTTCCAGCACACACTGGAAAGAGTTGAGGGACATTAGAGACTCTTAATCAGGCTGACTGAATGATAATATCAAAATCAATGCTCATTCTTGAGAAAGGCATAATCTCACCGGATCGTTTGTTTCAGTCCTGATATTTGTCACAGTTTTAATATGCCGTGAAAGAAGATGCCATTTCATGTCGCTCGTATTATCGAAGTATCCAAGTATACTAAGACGACGCTTTCGGGTAACGTCTTTGTTGCTTCAGTACTTAGCCCGAGTTTTTCACCAAGAAATTCCATTCTACGAGTTTATACAAAAGAATGAGTTTCTGCCAATGGAAATAAAGATATAGAAAACAGAACTGTGCACTTAGTGTACCGCCGCTTCGTGACAGATAGCTGTGTCTGTCAGCGTGAATGTAGCTGACAACGAAACGCCCCACGGCTGGAGTTTGCTGTTAATTTTCCGCTAATTATGTGTAACTCCCCACTGGGCTGACTTCGTAATTTCATAGTGAACTGACGTGTAATAACACAATTAAAGCAGTAGTTGAGGGAAATTTTGTTGTACACTCCCAAGCGAACCAAACTGGACCTGGACATGAGAGGTGAACTCTACGAAAAGTAAAATTTAAAGAGCGCCTCGCTACTTGAAAATGCCTCTCTCTTCAGCTGGTATACTCGTGACTTTGATTTGGACGTTAAACGAAAGTAAACTTACAAATCAAACATAAATAATAAGAGTCACTGTTCGAAGCAATGAACAAAATATATAGTTTTATGCTGCGTGTTTGTTTCATGGAAACAAACGCCGATTAAATTTCTTCTTTGTGCCTCCACTATGCTTACGAACAAGTGGAGGGACCTGTCAAGATACTATCGTATTCCATTGCAGCTTTTACTGTCCTGAAACATTTATACAGCGGAAGGAGAAGGAATCTGCTGTTGGGTACGACTTACGGCAGCTGCTAACACTAACGTTAATAGGAGATCAGCCCTTGCACGATAAAACCACACTGCGGCGTTAAAAACAAATGGTAGATGTTTTGACAAGAAAGGCCCCTCGCTATGGATTAATTAGACATTGTGAAATCTCAGTTACTGATTTCTACGAAGAATTAGAGAGCCCCAACCAGGCAGGTGTGGGACAAAGAATTGCAGGAGTCCTCCAGATGTAGAGCAAGTGGTTACTCACAAATACAGCCATCCCTGAAGAGCCTCACTGGTATTTTATGACGAATGTAGGTATTCAAGCAGATTCATAATCACCATCGCACTCGTCAGCTTCAGTATCTGCTACTTCATGAAACACCTGAACACGTTTGTCTTACACGATTCCATTCTTGTGCATTTTATGAAAAGCAGGATGCCAAACAAATGTTTTCATTTGGATTGATCTGCTTGTTCGTACAAATACTCTGTTGCAAGGTATAATAAAACTAAACGGTCCCTTGCCGACGTTCAATTTGCTATCGAACAACTGCGATGAACACCGAGTCTTGTAGAAATTTTTAATCATCTTGGAATTCGGGCTTTAATATGAAACTACTACTGAAGAATATTAACTGACATTTGTACGGAGCTGGAAACGGTTCGTTCGACTGCTCTGTAGTATTTTTTACCAGTATTCTAGAGCAGGCTGTGAGAGGCCTAGCCATACTGGAATAAAGAAAGTACGTGAAAGGTGTGTAGTAATAGACAGAGTCACCGACGCCTTCTCGTAATTCAGTAAATTTGGTGCTGCGGGGGAGCAACTGGAAACACTTCCTGAACGTGGCGAAAAATCTCTGGTGATAAGTTTTCTGTACGTGTCTTGAGTGACGAGGTGGGAAACTCGACGGAAGTGCCGTCCACACTTTGCGAATTAAAACTTCTGCTACCACACGACGCCCCATAAATCACTGGTTAAGTTGGTTCTCAGGTAAGAGGGAAAACAACTTCAAAACTTCAATATATCCGTCCCTGTAGGACATTACAGTGCTTAGATCAACAGACGGGCTGAAAACCGCAAAAATAGGAAAAGATCAAAGCAAAATAAGACGTCCCCCCCCCCCCCTCTCTCTCTCTCTCTCTCTCTCTCTCTCTCTCTCACACACACACACACACACACACACACACACACACATACACACACACACACACACAGACAGACAGAAAGAGAGGATCACGAAATAGCCAAAGCAATGAAAAGAGAAACTGTAGAGCAGAACAGATGGAGAATGTGTACTTCCGTAGAAGTGAAAATAAAGCAGTGGGAAAACAGAAAGAAAACGAACAGAATGGAAGAGCAGAAAATGCAGTGCAACGGAAAGGGGTAAAGAATCACGCAGTGTTAAGCAGATGAATGAGAGCCGCAAACCGGCTTCAGATCCAGTGTTCGGTCTCCACCTGGTAGTAATTTTTGTTTGCTGCCTCTACCTGCAACCTTTATGTCTGACAGCGCTCACCATATTTGAAACCAGTCATCCACGTAACTACGAAGACGTGTCGGAAAGAAAAGGCATTTTTTAAAAAGAAACTTTTGTTGGGTCATCGAAATTGCGAGTAACATCATTTTCCTACAATTTACATAATGTCCTTCAACCTCTATGCACTTGTTCCATCTGCTGACAAGCTTCCTGTTTTTGCCCTGAAAGAAAAAAAAATGGCTCTGAGCACTATGGGACTTAACATCTCTGGTCATCAGTCCCCTAGAGCTTAGAACTACTTAAACCTAACTAACCTAAGGACATCACACACATCCATGCCCGAGGCAGGATTCGAACCTGCGACCGTAGCGGTCACGCGGTTCCGGACTGAAGCGCCTAGAACCGCACGGCCACACCGGCCGGCCCCTGAAAGAAGTTTTGTAGTATCTCGCACACACCGTTGCACACCGCCAACAATCTCGATATCTGACAAAAATAATACTGTATGTACGCTGGGGCTTCTTCATCGGACGAAAAGCGTGAGAAGCACTTGGACGTAGGTCAGGCGTACACAGTTGGTTCTCCATCAGTCGAAAGGAATATTATGAACGCACTGGAGAGTTTTGCCAGCTGTATGAGGTCGGGGATTATTCTGAAGCAAAATCACACGTTTTTGAAAGCTTCCCTGTCCTCTTCCTTTTTATGTTGGGTTTCACATCTAGCAGTAGTTCACAGTAGCTGCCATCATTCACCGTTCGACTTTTAGGAGTGTAATGAATCAGCAGTGAATCTTCCATACCGGAAGCTCTGTCATCATGAGTTTTCCAGCAGAAGCTTGGCGTATCTCAGTGTATAAAAATGGAACCCCTGTTGGATCGCTTTCTTTTCCGTCCGTCCATCTGTCTATCTGTCATGAACACTTTTTCTCAGAAACGGGTAGAAGTATCAAGTTCAAAGTTATGTCACACATTAAGATCTGTGCTCCCTTTCAGGGGTAAAAATTTTAAGCTTCTGAGTCACTCGAATCAAACGATACGGCCATTTATGTGACAAATTTTGATTCTCGAAAACTCACTCATCAAAACGTATAGGGTACCTATCGTCGACCTAGAACCATGAAATTCGGCAGAAAGCAAGGCTTCACATTACAAGTAAAGTAAAAAAATCTGGAACTTGAAAAATATCTTTTGCCATTTGAACATACATTGCAGCCATCATCCGTCAAAAGCATAATAGGCCAACATTACTGCATGCAGACAAAATGTAAATTACAGTCGTCTGTTAGTAAGTAAATAAAAATGTTTTGTTCAGTCTGCTCTCCCTCTCTACATACATAAACTCAAGTCCCCTGCTCGCTTCTTTTTGTGTGTCTGGGCTAGTCTGAGGAATTATCGTAAAATTTTTGATATGGTCTTGGAATTCCCAGAACCAATATCTTGCTAGTATCGATGCCGATAACAGGCAAAAATAGTTGGGATTCTCGATTCGCAGGAAGGATAAACTACATGCAAGTATGTACGGAACCCTCAGTATTAGTCGCACTGAGCCGATTTTTTTCTATGTGGGAAGATAGATGTTTTCACGCTCTCTTCTGTCGCTTTCCCTGTGGTTCGTAACGGTGGAGCCACGCCTCGTCAGCGATTACTATGCGACTGACAAAGTCTTGCCCGTCCTCTTCAAAACACGTTAAATGTGATTCTCCATTTCCAAACGTCGATCTTTGCGAACGCTTGGCCTGCAACTCGTGGCATGACGAATCGTTCCCTCAGCTATCTCGATGTTAGTGCCCTTTTTCGAAGTGGCTGGCCTACCTGAACGCTCCTCGATACATGCACACGTGCGTCATTATGTTCTTAAAGGATACACTTTTTACTAATTTAAAAAAGTGCAACGGTTGCTAAATGAACAAAGCGAATTTCGTAACGGAATCTTTTTCGAAGTATTTTCTCATCTGTTGTGATATCTCTTCTAGTTTTTTGCATTTCCTTCTGTTGAGTTTTCTTTTTCTGCCGGCTATCACTTGTCAAATAGTGGCTGGATGCAACAGATGTTTCCTTCTGCCTGTTTCGTGTGGCTACACTTCCAACCGCCAGCTACCAGTTTGTTAATCGCAGACAGAGCTTGGAGGTGGGGAGGACCATCCTGATTCTAGTGGACGTCTAGCATATCTACACGAGCAGTTACGAGCCTTTTTACTAGCAATCACATAAAGAAAGCTTTCTGTCGGAATGATTTTGTACTGTCAATAGTTTTAAGCTTATCCTTACGATTTAAAAGTTACCAAACTCTGCACTATTACTTGATTAACTGCAGCCTTCTGTAACAATAATCAGAGCGCAGATATGTCCACATTCACAGTCCTCCTCTGGACCTCTTCAGTTGACCAGTTACTATGCAACGTACTCATGAACGTATAGTTCTCTGTTGAAGTTAGTTTGATTTATAACTTACTTTCCTAGTATTTTACAATCCCCTTTTTGTTTCTTTTTTCGAACATAGTCTGGTCACCGAAGGAAAATTAGGAGAAAAAATCGTGTAGGTCCAGTCGCAAATTTTTGTACACTGGTCGGAGGGAGTGCCATGAATAACACACCAGAAATGGTTCAAATGGCTATGAGCACTATGGGACTCAACTGCTGAGGTCATTAGTCCCCTAGAACTTAGAACTAGTTAAACCTAACTAACCTAAGGACATCATACACATCCATGCCCGAGGCAGGATTCGAACCTGCGACCGTAGCGGTCTCGCGGTTCGAGACTGCAGCGCCAGAACCGCGCGGCCACTTCGGCCGGCACACACCAGAAATCCCCACCAGTGGGCTGTGAGCATAGATATGTGGGGAATGGTGGGGAGGGGATGGCGTTTAAAGGTCACTTTTTGTGTCTCACTTAAACAATTCGAAAACCGCGGCTTCTAGCGAAAATGTTTCACAGCAGAAAATTAAACTTCAAATAATTTCCTATAAAACAGGTCCTATTATTTTTTTGTGTCGGGCTAGTAATTTCCGCATTACAGAAGGTGCAGAAACAACAGATTATTAAAAAGTAGTGTTTTAATGATATAAAAATTACTGTCTGCGGTTAAATATAGTGTGTTAAGAACAAATATTAAATGAGTGTACCACCTATAAGTCCACTAGATCCGTATTAAGGGGCAGATTCTGTTCTGGGGATATTAGGGGATGGAAGAGGCAGGGGTGGAGGGTAGAAACCGTGAAGGGAGGTAGGTCACCGGACTATGGTCATGCACTCATAGGTCTGCAAACTGAAGAGCGACCTGCTGATTCCCCACTCTCTCTCTCTACCGTGTCAAGTCACAAGAAGTAACTACAGGGTGTTTCACAATATTACAACTACCGTCTGCAGCGCAGCTTACGAATCACTGGCGACGTAGTGTGCAGACGTAATGGGTGTTTATCTTCCACAAATTGCATTAGCACTACATGCAATCCAGATATTAGTTACTAGATAATATTAACGAAAGGCATGCATATGGACAGAGTATACGTATATCCGTGCACATTTTTCTCCGCCGCCAGTCATCCTGTATGGCAAGCATTCGTTCTGGAAAGGCAACTTCGAGCTCTGCTTGCTTTTCGTTTTGCAGATGGATTATCTCTCCAGATCTCTCCAGTTCTCTCGTGTGGCAGACGAAATAACTCCACCGAGCTGCTTTCTAGGTAGTGGAGTTATACTCACGGAAAAAATCCCAACACCAAAAAAAGTAATTAATGTACAGTAATGAAATTTCAGAAATACATTTCTCTAGATAATATATTTAAGTGATTAACATTGCTAGGTCACACGTTGCTGTAAGGATGCGAAAAGCCATTGAAAATCTGAAATCCTGGTACATTAATAATCTGTGTAATCGCCAGAATGTTGAATGGAAACATGCAAACGTGCATCATTGTGTTGTACAGGTGCGTATGTCAGTTTGGGATATGGAATTGCATGCCTGCTGCCTTTGGTCGCTCAATACAGGGGCTATTTGTGGATGACGCTGGAGTTTTCGTCCGATGATGTCCCATGTGTACTCGATTGGAGACTGATCTGGTGATCGAGAAGGCCATCTACATCTACATACATACTCCGCAATCCACCATACGGGGCGTGGCGGAGGGTACCTCGTACCACAACTAGCATATTATCTACCTGTTCCACTCCCAAACAGAACGAGAGAAAAATGACTGCCTATATGCCTCTGTACGAGCCCTAATCTCTCTTATCTTTGTGGTCTTTCCGCGAAATATAAGTTGGCGGCAGTAAATTGTACTGCAGTCAGCCTCAAATGCTGGTTCTCTAAATTTCCTCAGTAGCGATTCACGAAAAGAACGTCTCCTTTCCTCCAGAAACTCCCACCCGAGTTCCTGAAGCATTTCCGTAACACTCGCGTGATGATCAAACCTACCAGTAACAAATCTAGCAGCCCGCCTCTGAATTGCTTCTATGTCCTCCCTCAATCCGACCTGATAGGGATCTCAAACGCTCGAGCAGTAATCAAGAATAGGTCGTATTAGTGTTTTATAAGCGGTCTCCTTTACAGATGAACCACACCTTCCCAAATTTCTACCAATGAACCGAAGACGACTATCCGCCTTCCCCACAACTGCCATTACATGCTTGTCCCACTTCATATCGCTCTGCAATATTACGCTCAAATATTTAATCGACGTGACTGTGTCAAGCGCTACACTGCTAATGGAGTATTCAAACATTACGGGATTCTTTTTCCTATTCATATGCATTAATTTACATTTATCTATATTTAGAGTTAGCTGCCAAGGCGACATTTCGACATTCTGTACAGCACTTGAGTTACAACAGCGATATGTGGGCTAGCGTTACCCTGTTGGATATCAGATCCTGAAATGCTCATCCACATTAGCAGCACGACGGGTCGAATCACCAGACCGACGTACAAAGTTGCAGTCAGGGTGCGTGCGACAATCACGAGAGCGCTCCTGGTGTCGTACGAAATCGCACCCCAGACCATAACTCCAGGTGTAGGTCCAGTGTGTCTGGCGTGCAGAGACAGGTTGGTTGCAGGCCCTCAAATGGCCTCCTAACCAACACACAGCCATCATTGGCACCGAGGCAGAATCAGCTTTCATCAGGAAACAAAATAGATCTTTCACCCAGTCCTCTAATGACATCTCGCTTGACACCACTGAAGTTGTAAATGGCGGTGCTTTGGGGCCAGTGGAATACACGCTACAGGGCGTCCGGCTAGGAGTTGTCCTTGAAGTAATGATTTGCAACAGTTCGTTGTGTTGGGGTACCAACTGTTGACATATTGCCACTGCAGATGCATTACGATGCGCCAGAGCCATACGCCGAACACGATGGTCTCCCCTGTCGGTAATGTCACGTGACCGTTCGGAGCCCGGTCTTCTTGTGACCGTATATTCATGCAACTGTCGCTGCGAGCAGTCACCTACAGTGGCTACATTCCTGCCAAACTTTCCTGTAGTATCACGTCCAACTCCTCGAAGCCCTATTACACGATTTCATTCAGACTCAGTGAGGTGCTGATAATGGTGTCTTTGTCGCCTGAAAGGCATTCTTGACTAACATCAACTCACCATCTCCAATCGCAAAGGTAACTAACGCTCCGACCGTTACAGCGTTCATTTAAAGCAAATCTCATTTGTTTCTCATAGTGGCGTTACTAGCGCCACTCTTATGCGACTGGCGCGAAATTTGAATAGACATTATCTTTCAGCTGTAGAAACACGCCTACCATCTTTCGTTTATGTCGCACAAGACCTTCATGCCGTTGTGATTTTTCTTCCGTCAGTGTATTTTGAGTCTATTAAATGAGAACTTGTCTGCAGATGTTAAGTGGCCTTTAATGAAAAATATGCTCTGATAAAAACTGCTGAGACGTGCATAATTTGTAAGTGTGATGTCAGTGATCTCAATAGTGTTTGTGACAAAGGGATTGGATCGATAAATGTGGCACCTTGCTGTTATCTATTGTTGACAGCGTACCGTATAGCCATGTAAATGTGTTGTAGTCACTTGTTTAGTTGAATTAATGAATGGCCAGAAAATTGCCGAACTTCTCTCACAATTAATTGTGCAACTCGTGGAATTCATAGATCTCCTCCGTTCAGGAACTGCTGGCACTTCTAGAGTGGGGCTACACTGAGTGGAGCAATTTACCTCACATCCACATTGGTTTTGGAAATGCGCTACTCGGTAGCGTTCTCGCTTCCCGCGCCCGGGTTCCCGGGTTCGATTCCCGGCGGGGTCAGGGATTTTCTCTGCCTCGCGATGACTGGGTGTTGGGTGATGTCCTTAGGTTAGTTAGGTTTAAGTAGTTCTAAGTTCTAGGGGACTGATGACCATAGATGTTGAGTCACATAGTGCTCAGAGCCATTTGAACCATTTTGAAATCCGCTGTTGGCTTGCTGCGACCATCTTAGCTTCGCCAGAGCCCCGTTGGCCGTCGCTTTTCGGGAATTCCTGTAGGTGTGTGTGAATATGTCTGATGGCATTCGAGTGGTCACGTTCAAGTCTAGAATAGTAATCCGCCGTAGTGTATTGCTTGACATACGTAGAAATATCTGAAGTTCCATAACACCTAGGAGGCCGGCTTATGTTGCAGAGGGAGAAAATTTAGACAACTTAAGCTTCTGGGCCTCTTCAGATGTTGCGAGAGCTGAGGCTTGATATCCCTGATGCTGTGAAAGGTATTCCAGCCAGTGGTAGTGGAGCCAATGAAATCGACACCGACGATTACTTACTGACTGCGTAATTCAATTGCGGCTGGTTCTTCAGTGTGGTTGACGACTCACAGATCCAGCTGTTTAACGTCTTTACCTAATAGCTCACTTAACAACTGCAAGTACGTACTCATTTAATAAACTGAAAATAACTCCACTACATAGTGAAGGCAGTTTGTCTGTTCACGTAAGAGAACCTGACACTGTAGACGAGTCTGTAGAGATTTTCATACATTCTGTCCATATGAGTCCCTTGCGTTAGTATTATTAATAACTCATATCTGCATTCCATGTAACGTTAGTTAACTTTGTGGAAAATAAACATCCCCGGGAGTGTCTGCGCACTGCGTCGCGAGTGAATTATAAGGCGCTGCGGAAGGGTCGGTATAACTTTGTAGTTGCTTCTTGTGACGTAGTGGTGCAGAGAGGGTGGGGAATGCCCTGCTCGCTCTTGAGTTTGCAGACCTACGAAGGAGGGAAGTGCACAGCTACAATCTGGCGACCTACCTTCCCTCGCGCTTGTACCCACCACCCTGCCACACCCCCACAACACAGTTTATCCAGTAATACGGCTCCACTGCAGCTAGACGTGGCACACACATTTAACATTTGTTGTTAACCCACTTCATTTAACAGCAGACAGTAATTTTAAACCATGAAAACACTATTTGTGATAATCTGTAGTTTTTCCATTCCATGCTACGCGGTAACTATTAGTCCTAGAGAAAAAATGAGTAGGACCTTTTATGTAGGAAATTTAATGTAGTTTAATTTTGTACTGCGAAACATTTTCGCTAGAAGCTGCGGCTATCGAGTTATTCAAGAAAAACAAAGTGGCCTTTCAACGCCTCCCCCCACCCCCTCCCTCCTCCCATGTGCTTACATCCCGGCGGTTGGGATTTTAGTGTGTTATTCATGACACAGCCTGCTACCACTATGCAAAAATTTGCAAATACACAATTTTTTCTCTTATTCGATCTTTTTTGGTTTTCGTTGAAGGCTACCAGATCATCTTATGCTGACTTGCTAATAAGCTAATAAGTTAATGATACTTCTTGCGTGAACTGAGGATGAAATATGTACTAATAATAACGATAACAACAGTCGTCTTGGGGTTGAAGCTCTTCTGTCCATGTTTGTTTACTTATAGATTTGCGTCTGGACAGTATCTGCCTTGAGCAAAACTCAATTTTTGTCTTTTATTTTCCAGACATGTTTCGCTGAAGTTTTACATTATCAATGGACATTTATTTTCTTTCTATAAAATAGGAAAAATGCTCTTTATTACTTGCACATATAAACTGCAGTTCTGAAGACAGTATTTACAGATCTGAAAAACAGGCAAAGTTATATATATATATATATATATATATATATATATATATATATATATATATATATATATATATATATATATATATATATTGCCACATGCCGTGGTTTTCCTGGTTTTTATCTTTTTTTTTTTTGCAGATCATTTCCACAGGTTGTCAAAGATCAAACCTTAAAATTTGTAGATGACAACAACATAACAAAGCTAAACAGTGACCAACACAGAGATACCAGAAAAATACACAGACTTTCCTAGAAAGTATGTCACACATGTTCACAAAACAAAGTTAAATGGCTAAAACAAAAGAACCCCAAAGCACCTACACAGAACAACTTACTAAAGCTCCACAAGGAAGATATTCCGATACACCCAGATGTAAGTTTCAGAAGGGCACCCACACTTCACCTAGCCAGAGAAATACACATACACGTTACATGTACACAAACAATGTAAGCATACACAACACTGAAGAGCTGATACAAAAAATAAAAAGTGAACATACTCACAGCTTCTGAAACCATCATCAAAAAACAATTAGAGCAGCAGAAAGTCATTCCCAAATTCCACATAAAAGAAACAGCTAGCATTCTCAAATTAATCACAGTGAAAAACTATTTCTCATTTGACAACCAGTTCTAATCACAACAAGATGTGCTTCCCATGTGGTCACCTGTCAGTGGACTCCTAGCCAACATCTTTCTCAATCACATTTACAACAATATAGTGTATGTAAAACAATAATAAGACCCAAACAACACTAGACACTGTATCAGTATCACTACGTAGACGACATCATATGCCTTCTAGTTGAAACACCTGGTCACATCCAACAACTCTACACTGGTATAATCTCTTTTTACCCAAAAATACAATTCACCATCGAAATGGAAAACGACAAAATGTTAAATTTCCTTGACCTCATAACATGCAGACACAACAACCTACGCCAATTCACCATATTCATGGAAGTCATCAGCGCCACCGCAGCCATACACAAAGACTCTTATCATCTGATTGTGTACAAACTAGCTGGTTTCCAATATGTGCTGCACAGACTGAACAAAACTCCACTCAGTGAAGACAATTACAAAAATGAATTACAAACAATCAAACAAATAGCTATAGAGAACGGACATGATATAAGCATTATAGGGAAACTGAAACACAAGATTACAACAAAAACAACCTGTCACCAACTTACAAACACAGATACAAAGAACATAAACACATAGAACACACACATCGAATACAAACACACAGAACGCACACAGAAGCACACATGAACAAGAAACACCCATAACAACAATCAAATGGTACACTCCTACAACAACAAAGCAATCCACAGAATGGACAACATACTCAAAGAACACGGGCTGAAAATAGCCAACAGGACAGACAACTCAATACAGAAAAAAAGTAAGTGCAACTAACACAAGCACAGACAAACACAACACATCTGGTATTTACGAACTAACATGCTACGTTTTGTGGTTCCTGGATGGATAAGGAGAGAGTGGTATGACGGGTGGGTGGCCGGTTTCCTCTCACTACAACACAAAATACACACCTGGTTAAAATACACTATTGAGTATTTAACTTCAATGATGTCCAATCTGAAGTTCCTTGGTTAACAGCAATCAACTAACATGTACTCATTCTTGAATCTTGTCCTTATCCACATAACAACTACACACATAAAAAAGGTTTTGCGTACCCCAGTTCCGAGAACTCCTGAAGATAGAGGTTGACTGTGGATATTGTATCACAGACACAGTCCCTTTAACTGTTCAGAGATGTCACTAAACCTGCCCAAAGACGTAAACAACCATGAATGAGCAGCGCCTAATAGACGGAGGGGGTGCGACAGCTGATCAGCTCCAGTCATTCCACCAGAATGGAGTACACGGCTCGTGTTGTCTGTTGTTCAACCATGCGTAGACGGTCAATATCGATAGCGTCCACATTGTTACTTTGTGCCAGGAAGGGCTCTCAACAAGGGAAGTGTTCAGGCGTCTCTGAATGAACCAAAGCGATGTTGTTCGGACATGGAGGAGATACAGAGAGACAGGAACTCTCGATGACATGCCTCGTTCAGGCCGCCCAAGGGCTACTACTGCAGTGGATGACCGCTACCTACGGATTATGGCTGGGAGGAACCCTAACAGCAACGTCATCATGTTGAATAACGCTTTTCGTACAGCCACAGGACGTTGTGTTATGACTCAAACTGTGCGCAATTGGCTGAATGATGCGCAACTTCACTCCCGACGTCCATGGCGAGGTCCATCTTTGCAACCACGACACCATGCAGCGCGGTACAGATGGGCTCAACAAAATGCCGAAAGGCATCACGTTCTCTTCACCGATGAGTGTACATGTGCCTTCAACCAGACAATCGTCGGAGGCGTGTTTGGAGACAACCCGGTCAGGCTGAACGCCTTAGACATACTGTCCAGCGAGTGCAGCAAGGTGGAGGTTCCGTGCTGTTTTGGCGCCGTAACGGCTGTACGATACGTGAATGCCGTCCTCCGACCGATAGTGCAACCATATCGGCAGCATATTCGCGACGCATTCGTCTTTATGGATGACAATTCGCGCCCACATCGTGCACATCTTGTGAATGACTTCCTTCAGAATAACGAAATCGCTCGACTAGTGTGGCCAGCATATTCTCCAGAAATGAAACCTATCGAAAATGCCTGGGATAGAATGAAATTTTCACTCTGCAGCGGAGTGTGCGCTGATATGAAACTTCCTGGCAGATTAAAACTGTGTGTGCCGGACCGAGACTCGAACTCGGGACCTTTGTATTTCGCGGGCAAGTGCTCTACCAACAGACCTACCCAAGCACGACTCACGCCCCGTCCTCACAGCTTTACTTCTGCCAGTATCTCGTCTCCTACCTTCCAAACTTTACAGAAGCTCTCCTGCGAACCTGCAGAACTAGCACTCCTGAAAGAAAGGATATTGCGGAGACATGGCTTGGCCACAGCCTGGGGGATGTTTCCAGAATGAAATTTTCACTCTGCAGCGGAGTGTGCGCTGATATGAAACTTCCTGGCAGATTAAAACTGTGTGCCAGACCGATACTCGAATTGGGGACCTTTGCCTTTCGCGGGCAAGTGCTCTACCTTTCTTTCAGGAGTGCTAGTTCTGCAGATTCGCAGGAGAGCTTCTGTAAAGTTTGGAAGGTAGGAGACGAGATACTGGCAGAAGTAAAGCTGTGAGGACGGGGCGTGAGTCGTGCTTGGGTAGCTTAGTTGGTAGAGCACTTGCCCGCGAAAGGCAAAGGTCCCGAGTTCGAGTCTCAGTCCGGCACACAGTTTTAATCTGCCAGGAAGTTTCATGCCTGGAATAAATTGAAAAGGGCTTCTTATGGATGACGTGACCCACCAACCACTCTGAGGAATCTACGCTGAATCGCCGTTGAGGAGTGAGGCAATCTGGAGCAACAGTGCCTTGGCGAACTTGTGCATACTATGCCATGACGAATACAGGCATGCATCAATGAAAGAGGACGTACTACTGGGTATTAGAGGTACCGGTGTGTACAGCAATCTGGACCACCACCTCTGAAGGTGTCGCTGCTTGGTGGTACAACACGCAATGTGTGGTTTTCATGAGCGATACAAAGTGCGGAAATGATGTTTATGTTGATCTCTATTCCAGTTTTCTGTACAGGTTCCGAAACTCTCGGAACCGAGGTGATCCAAAACTGTTTTTTATATGTGTATATACACTGACTAACGTTCCCTCAGAGCTAGCTAAGGTGCGAGGAGACGACTATCACTGTGGAAGACTAGAGCACAGTGCGACGTATTGAGGTGCAATGCGAACTGAGTCCCGATGCGACGTACTGAGGTACTGGGAGGGAGAAACGGACGCTCGGTCGGCGGCGACGGCCTACATGTACGCTGCCCAGGGGGCGTTATCGGCGCGTAGCCTGGGGGCGTGTCTTGGTCTTCTCTAGTCATAGGCGCGCCTAGTTCAGGGCCTGCTATACAATGTTTCCTAATGCCGATCAGTGTGGCGAAGGCGTACGCCAGTACAACAGCCTCCTCCCCCCCCCCCCCCCCTCCACGCTCCAGAGAAGCTAATAACTGAAGAAAACCATCAAATACAAGAAGTCATAGTTCTAGAAAAAAATAATAAATGAAGACACAATTCAATGGAACTCTGCCCTCAAGGAACTATCAGACACCACCAACCAAGAAACACACCAAAACCCCCTCCCGTTGAAACATACACACACACATATACACACACAATCTTCCTCAAAAAATTACTTAATGTTAGGCAGATCCATAGAATCCCAAGTCGCAACATTTGAAAGAAAATGACTGTTCTACATTAACTTCTATATGACTCCAGGTGACAAATTGTGTAGGAAAACGACTGCAATAAAAAAGCATAAAACTCCAAGAAAACCACAGCATATGGTTACAAGGTATATGAAACTTTGTTTGTTTTTAAATTTGTAAATACTGTCGTAAAACCTCTAATGTACGCGTAGTAAAGAGCATTTTTCCTGTTTTATAGAAATATAACAAAACCCTACTGATGATGCTGAAACTTCAACGAAAGATGCCTGGGAAATAAAAGAACAGATAAAAATTGTGTTTCGCTCACAGCGGACTCTCTCCAAAAACAAATCTGATAATAATAGTGATGATAACCATGATGGTATAGCAACAGTGGCGTTAAAACAAGTCATTGTTGAGTCAGTGCAGTCAGCTTATGGCGCAGAAAATAAATTTCTTAAGGTTTCATTTACTTTGAATTGGCGCGTTTCGCCTCCGATAAGCAATTAGCGTGAGGTGAATGGGCAGCAGCGTGACATATTTTTTTCCGTAGTTTTCCCCGTCCCCTATACAAGTTAACACGTCGTGAATGCTGTCCACGCAGGAAATAAGAGGAGGGGGCGTGGGGTGGGTGTCGCGTGTGATGTATGCGGCTAGCGCGTGCTGTGTGCTGCGCGCTGTGGTGGTGGCTGTGTAGGCAGGAGGAAGTTTCGCTTAGCGCCGCGCCTCTGGGGTCTGCCAGCCGGCGAGTTCATCGACCGGCGGAGCAAAGCAAAGCAGAGCAGAGGCGCGGGCGCGTCTCCTCTGGTGTGATGTGTCGCAGGCGACCGGCGATCACTTCCCGGCCGGCCTGCCTGCGCTGTCCCCTGCAAGTCGTCGCCGGGTAGTCAGAGCTAAGCAGCTTCAAGGTACACCCTCGATGCACTGTGTTTACAGGATGGCGACTTGTCTGCAAAACTGAGGAAAAAAGGGAATTCTTAACGCAATTGGATTTACTGATAAAATCTGAAAGACCCAGGTCATTCTGAAAAAAAAAATGGTTCAAATGGCTCTGACCACTATGGGACTCAACTGCTGAGGTCATTAGTCCCCTAGAACTTAGAACTAGTTAAACCGAACTAACCTAAGGACATCACACACATCCATGCCCGAGGCAGGATTCGAACCTGCGACCGTAGCGGTCTCGCGGTTCCAGACTGCAGCGCCAGAACCGCGCGGCCACTTCGGCCGGCGGTCATTCTGAGAGACGGTTGGTGGTACATCTGCACGGTTGGTGATACATATACGGCCGGCCGCTGTGACCGTGCGGCTCTAGGCGCTTCAGTCCGGAACCGCGCTGATGCTACGGTCGCAGGTTCGAATCCTGCCTCGGGCATGGATGTGTGTGATGTCCTTAGGCTGGTTAGATTTGAGTAGTTCTAAGTTCTAGGGGACTGATGACTTCAGATGTTCAAGTCCCATAGTGCGTAGAGCCATTTGAACCATTTGACACATATACATACGCACACACACTCTGAAGCGCCAGAGAAACTGGTATAGGCATGCGTATTCAAATACACAGATGTGTAAACAGGTAGAACACGGCACTGCGGTCGGCAACGCCTATATAAGACAAGTGTCCGGCGCAGTTGTTAGATCGGTTGCTGCTGCTACAGTCGCGCGTTATCAAGATTTAAGTGAGTTTGAACGTAGTGTTGTAATCGGCGCACGAGCGATGGGACGCAGCATCACCGAGGCAGCGATGAAGTGGGGATTTTCCTGTACGATCATTTCACGAGTGTACCGTCAATATCAGGAATCCGGTAAAAATCAAATCTCCGACATCGCTGCGGCCGGAAAAAGATCCTGCAAGAACGGGACCAACGACGACTGAACAGAATCGTTCAACGTGACAGAAGTGCAGCCCTTCCTCAAACTACTGCAGATTTTATTGCTGGGCCATCAACAAGTGTCAGCGTGCGAACCATTCAGCGAAACGTCATCGAGATGAGCTTTCGCAGCCAGCAGAAGGCCCACTCGTGTGCTCTCGATGACTGCACGGCACGAAACTTTGCACCTCGCCTGGGCCCGCCAACACAGACGCTGCACTGTTGATAACTACAAATATGTTGCCTCCTCGGACGAGTCTCGTTTCAAGTTGTATCGAGCGGACGGACGGGTACGGGTATGAAGACAACCTCATGAATCCATGGGCCCAGCAGGTCAGCAGAGGACTCTTCAATCTGGTGTGGGGCGTGTGCAGTTGGCGTAATGTGGGACTCCTGATGCATCTATATACGACTCTGACAGGTGACATCGTCGTAAGCATCCTGTCTGATCATCTTCATCCACTCATTTCCATAGTGCATTCCGACGGACTTGGGCAATTCCAGCAGGATAATGCGACATCCCACACGTCCAGAATTGCTACAGAGTGGCTCCGGGAACACTCTTCTCAGTTTAAGAACTTCCGCTGGCCACCAAACTCCCCAGAGAAGAACATTATTGAGCATATCTGGGATCTCTTGCAACGTGCTGTTCAGAAGGGATCTCCACCTCGTCGAACTCTTAAGGATTTACTAACAGGCCTGCAAGACTCATGATGTCAGTTCCTCCAGCAGTACTTCAGACATTAGTCCATCTTGCGGTAGTTCTGCATACTCGCGGGTGCCATACACGATATTACGTAACTCAGCTCTACCAGTAGCTCTACCAGTTTCTTTGGCTCTTGAGTTATTCCTTCCACACAGGCCGGCCGCAGTAACCGATCGATTCTAGGCGCTTCAGTCCGGAACCGCGCGAGTACTACGGTCGCGGGTTCGAATCCTGCCTCGGTCATGGATGTGTGTGCTGCCCCTAGGTTAGTTAGGTTTAAGTACTTCTAAATCTAGGGGACTGATGACCTCAGATGTTAAGTCCCACAGTGCTTGGAGCCATTTGAACCTTCTAGACAAAAATAAATGTACTTCAACATTTTGAAACAAATCAGTCTGAGGTTCTGCTTCGGATACAATCTGTTTTGACATCTTTACCACATCTGCCGCGCTTGTCTGTCTCGTAAATCTTGGATGTTGTCCGTGGGTCCTAGGGATCCAGCTCTTTTTGTTCGCATGATTCAGAGTGAGGCAGACAATAATGAGGGTGGAAGAACTTGCCACGTAGCAAGGATTTCGTTATTCGTACGAAAGCAACGCTGTTTATTTTAATTTCTTTCGTAAATACCGTAATAATTGAACAGTCATGTCTTGTCGCTCAGAACTGAATATTCAGGCTGTGGAACCGTTTTTATTAAATTCAAAGTGGCACTTGGCTGACTGTCTCGCAGTGTCGTACTACAGATTAACATTCAGCGGCCGGTTTGAAACTTGAGGCGTTGTTGCTATGTACGTGTGCTGACATCACATTCCAATAACAAGATCGTATAGAGTTCTTCCGTGGATTTCTCGTATACTTGAAGCTATCGCACAATGAAACGTCTTGACACGCAATGGTGACGGACAATTGTAACGATGAACTTTCCATTAAAAATTCAACTGTGATACCAATTATTAAGATTGAATAATAGCTCATGAAGAATAGAAACAAAAAAAAAGATTCGTATTCAGGGTGCACGGAAATTCCTGTTACGTCTAGGACGTGTAGAGGGAAGTCAGTACATAATATTTTGAATATGAACCCACGTCCGGAAATATACAGTTTCCGTTCTGGAACGTCCGACGTTTGACTCATCCACTTCTGCTTGAGGAATTGAATTAAGCGTGACGCAGTACAATTATTTAACTCTGTATTCTGTACGTACAGTACAGTTCATTTTTTGTTATGGAATAATGAAAACACTTAATGTTTAAGTGTGAATAGAAACAAATGTGCTTAAGTGATGAATGGATGTTTCTTAATGTTTACTTTCGAATTGTTACCTGATAACTGTATCGTGTGATGCCTAATTCAATTTCCAAAACAGAAGTGGATGAGTTAAACATTTAAAGTGGAAC
Organism: Schistocerca piceifrons; assembly: GCF_021461385.2. Classification (NCBI taxonomy): domain Eukaryota; kingdom Metazoa; phylum Arthropoda; class Insecta; order Orthoptera; family Acrididae; genus Schistocerca; species Schistocerca piceifrons. The sequence continues at coordinate 291,679,064 of NC_060139.1, forward strand.
GACCCACTGTGAGGTGATAAGGCGACGTTAGAAAACACGCAGGAGCGACATGGATGTGTATCGCAGAGGACTGTGAAGTGTGCAACAGTCCAGAGGATGTGTTCATCAACCACTGCATGAGAAACAGATGATGACAGATGTGTTGCCGACAGGTACGTTTCGAGACATGGGTTTCTATTCAAAATATTACCTACTCGCTCTCCTCTGTAAGTCCTAGAAGCTTGCAACGGGAATTTCAGAACACCCTGTATTTCTTGTTTGCAATGTTACACTCCTGGAAATGGAAAAAAGAACACATTGACACCGGTGTGTCAGACCCACCATACTTGCTCCGGACACTGCGAGAGGGCTGTACAAGCAATGATCACACGCACGGCACAGCGGACACACCAGGAACCGCGGTGATGGCCGTCGAATGGCGCTAGCTGCGCAGCATTTGTGCACCGCCGCCGTCAGTGTCAGCCAGTTTGCCGTGGCATACGGAGCTCCATCGCAGTCTTTAACACTGGTAGCATGCCGCGACAGCGTGGACGTGAACCGTATGTGCAGTTGACGGACTTTGAGCGAGGGCGTATAGTGGGCATGCGGGAGGCCGGGTGGACGTACCGCCGAATTGCTCAACACGTGGGGCGTGAGGTCTCCACAGTACATCGATGTTGTCGCCAGTGGTCGGCGGAAGGTGCACGAGCCCGTCGACCTGGGACCGGACCGCAGCGACGCACGGATGCACGCCAAGACCGTAGGATCCTACGCAGTGCCGTAGGGGACCGCACCGCCACTTCCCAGCAAATTAGGGACACTGTTGCTCCTGGGGTATCGGCGAGGACCATTCGCAACCGTCTCCATGAAGCTGGGCTACGGTCCCGCACACCGTTAGGCCGTCTTCCGCTCACGCCCCAACATCGTGCAGCCCGCCTCCAGTGGTGTCGCGACAGGCGTGAATGGAGGGACGAATGGAGACGTGTCGTCTTCAGCGATGAGAGTCGCTTCTGCCTTGGTGCCAATGATGGTCGTATGCGTGTTTGGCGCCGTGCAGGTGAGCGCCACAATCAGGACTGCATACGACCGAGGCACACAGGGCCAACACCCGGCATCATGGTGTGGGGAGCGATCTCCTACACTGGCCGTACACCACTGGTGATCGTCGAGGGGACACTGAATAGTGCACGGTACATCCAAACCGTCATCAAACCCATCGTTCTACCATTCCTAGACCGGCAAGGGAACTTGCTGTTCCAACAGGACAATGCACGTCCGCATGTATCCCGTGCCACCCAACGTGCTCTAGAAGGTGTAAGTCAACTACCCTGGCCAGCAAGATCTCCGGATCTGTCCCCCATTGAGCATGTTTGGGACTGGATGAAGCGTCGTCTCACGCGGTCTGCACGTCCAGCACGAACGCTGGTCCAACTGAGGCGCCAGGTGGAAATGGCATGGCAAGCCGTTCCACAGGACTACATCCAGCATCTCTACGATCGTCTCCATGGGAGAATAGCAGCCTGCATTGCTGCGAAAGGTGGATATACACTGTACTAGTGCCGACATTGTGCATGCTCTGTTGCCTGTGTCTATGTGCCTGTGGTTCTGTCAGTGTGATCATGTGATGTATCTGACCCCAGGAATGTGTCAATAAAGTTTCCCCTTCCTGGGACAATGAATTCACGGTGTTCTTATTTCAATTTCCAGGAGTGTATCTGTACTTGCAGTAATGAGTGAAAGTGTGATGGCAACTGAAAAAATATGCGGCCATAAAAAGCAGTAAAGTAAACTTCCTCCCTCACAAAGCGGTTAATTGAAATTTTAAATTTCAGTCCTTAAAAACCTGTAAAACTCAGAGAAATGTTTTGATGAAACAAAGTCGCCAACCTGATTTAAAATGTAGTCTAATTAGATTTCAAAAACGTGCCAACAGAAAAATATTGGATAATTCCGTCTCCCTCAAGAACACACACGAGCACAAAGCAAGACCCAAACATAAAAGCTTGTAACAGCTATCTGACGACTGATTTAAAAAAGTCCGAAACCAGCAACGTTTTAATGCGAATAAACTATATATAAGAGAGTTGAAGCTGGTCGCTGTATTTCAGTTATAATCCTTGTAACTGCACTACAAGCAAGTTTCTCATAACTGTTTTCGCATTAAAAAACGGGTAGTCTGAATGAGCGATGGAGAAATGCTTGTTGGGAATTACTAGGAGAGATGGGCGACCAAACTGGTAGAGGAGTAGAGTGGAGCGGAAGACACGATCGGAAAATGTAATGGAGGTGAGCGGAATAGGCAGGCGAGTAGTGGCTGATTGACTGAGGAATGTCTTTCGGCGGTTCTAATAGATAAGAAAATGCACTGAACAAGGACCACTGTGCGGTGATAAGGTAATGTTAGAGAACGCGCAGGAGCGACATGGATGTGTATCGCAGAAGACTGAAGTGTGCAGCAGTGCAGAAGATCTGCATATCAACCGTTGTATGAGAAACAGATGACAGATACGTTGCTGACAGACGTGTCGATGACAGAGATGGTGCTGGTGCTGGTGATGGTGGTGGTGGTGGTAGTGAGTGTTGATGATAGATATAGAGATGCTGATGACAGAAGCTGACGAAAGAGATGCCGATGACAGACGTGCCGATGACAAAGATTTTGACGACAGAGACGATGGCGACGATGGAGACGACAATGACGACCGTAGTAGAGTTGCGATGATGGTAGTGTTGTTGTTGATGATTATCACGATGCCGTCGAAACAGGGGCGCTGTGATAGCTGCCGCTGCCGCCGCCGCGGCTGATGGGAGGCCCGGTCTTGGGTCTGCGGCCGTCGGCCGTGCACGCGCCGGCGCTACTCCTGATTTAGCTGGCTGGCTGCCTGGGCCGCGTATAAATAACGGACGGACGGAGGGCCGGACGGACGCTTTCCGGATTCCGCGCCGGATGTCGCTCTGCTGAGGGCGTAGCGCAGACACCTGCCGCTCAAAGCCTCGCGCCGTCTCGCCGCCTCGCCGGGGCGCACTCTGAGAGCGATCCCTCTAGCCTTCCTACACACAGTGCCTGTATTTCTTACACGTACCTTCCTCAAATTATAGTCCCTATCTCCGTGGTGCAATACCAAATGCTGTTAAGGCCCCCATACATGTTCTCTTATACGTGTTAGGTGTGCCTGTATAGGTGAACTGGAACTACACTATGTGATCAAAAGTATCCGGACACTTGGCTGAAAAAGACAAGTTCGTGGCGCCCTACCGGCCGCGGTGACCGAGCGGTTCAAGGCGCTTCAGTCTGGAACCGCGCTGCTGCTACGGTCGCAGGTTCGAATCCTGTCTCGGGCATGGATGTGTGTGATGTCGTTAGGTTTAAGCAGTTTTAAGTTTAGAGGACTGATGATCTCAGCTGTTAAGTTCCATAGTGCTTAGAGCCATCTGAACCATTTTTCGTGGCGCCCTCCATCGGTAATGCTGGAATTCAATATGGTGTTGGCCGCCCCATAGCCTTGATTACAGCATCCACTCTCGCAGGTATACGTTCAATCAGGTACTGGAAGGTTTCTTGGGGAATGGCTGCCCATTCTTCACGGAGTGCTGCATTGAGGAGAGATATCGATGTCGGTCGGTGAGGCCTAGCACGAAGTCAGCGTTCCAAAACATCTGGATTCAGGTCAGGTCTCTGTGCAGGCCTGTCCATTACAGGGATGTTATTGTCGTCTAACCACTCCGCCACAGGCATTATGAACAGGCGCTCGATCGTGTTGAAAGATGCAGTCGCCATCCCTGAATTGCTCTTCGACAGTGGGAAGCAAGAAGGTGCTTAAAGCACCAATGTAGGCCTGTGCTGTGATAGTGCCACGCAAAACAAGCTCCCTCCACGAAAAACACGACCACACCATAACACCACCGCCTACCAATTTTGCTGTTGGAACTACACATGCTGGTAGATGACGTTCACCGGGCATTCGCCATACCCACAGGCCGCCATCGGGTCGCCACATTGTGTACCGTGATTCGTCACTCCACACAATGTTTTTCCACAGTTCAATCGTTGAATGTTTACTCTCCTTACACCAAGCGAGGCGTCGTTTGGCATTTACAGGCGTGATGTGTGGCTTATGAGCAGCCGCTCGACCATGAAATCCAAGTTTTCTCACCTCCCCCCTAACTGTCATAGTACTTGCAGTGGATCCAGATGCAGTTTGGAATTCCTGGGTGATGGTCTGGATAGATGTCTGACTATTACACATTACGACCCTCTTCAACTGTCGGCTGTCTCTGTCAGTCAACAGACGACGTCGGCCTGCACGCTTTTGCGCTGTACGTGTCCCTTCACGTTTCCACTTCACTATCACATAGGAAACAGTGGACCTAGGGATGTTCAGGAGTGCGAAAATCTCGCGTACAGACGTATGACACAAGTGACACCCAATCACCTGACCACGTTCGAAGTCTGTGAGTTCCGCGGAGCGCCCCATTCTGCTCTCTCACGATGTCTAATGACAACTGAGATCGCTGATATGGAGTACCTGGCAGAAGGTGGCACTACAATGCCAGCAAAACTCTGCAGATGAAAACGACTGCACAGTCGACCGGAGAAGAATAGATGTTCTGTTGTTTGCGCTTGTGCGTGCTTCGACAGCAGAGGGAGTATGCCAGTCACCTCCTCAGGTTGAAGGTCTAAAACTCTCAGTTCGACGCATGTATTCGTGTCAGTATGTGAGGTTTAGAAGTGAGTTCTGTTGCTTTCGTTGTGCTAATACGAAGTAAAATTTATAGTGTCTTTTCTTAGTAACATCTTAAATCGTGAAAGCAACATCACTACTAACGAATTTGTTGAACTTCACAAATCGCCATTCTGTTTGTCGAAAGTAAAATGTGAAGGGTGACACGATTGGGGAAATCTGTCTGCTTATATGAAACTGGGGAAGAAAAATAAAATAAACAACAAATCTGCTATGGAAAGTCTCTGTTGACCCATTGTGGACCTAGGACAGCAGCTGGTTAAATATTTATCAAGGAAGATAGCCGAACAGCCATACGTAATTGATAAGTTATTTTATTTTGACTACCAGTTTCGGCATTTCAGTATGCCATCCCCAGGCCTCATATGCACTTCGTGTATACACTGAGTTGTATCGATATTGGGCACACAGCCATCAGTGTTTGGATATTGTGAATTCGTTATTCGAGTGCCTCCCTCGAAGACTTGACAACAGATTTGGATTGTTGATGATGGTAGTGTTGTTGTCAAGTCTTCGAGGCAAGAACTCGACTAACGTATTCACGGTACCCAGACGATGGTGGATACTGTAGGCCGATATCGATACAACTGAATGTATACATGAAGCGCATATGGGACCTGAAGATGGCATACTGAAATGCCGAAACTGGTAGTCAGAATAAAATAACTCATCAGTTGCGTATGGCTGTTTGGTGATCTTCCTTGATAAATATTAGTCCACAGCTCGTGGTCGTTCGGTAGCGTTCTCGCTTCCCACGCCCGGGTTCCCGGGTTCGATTCCCGGCGGGGTCACGGATTTTCTCTGCCTCGTGATGACTGGGTGTTGAGTGATGTACTTAGGTTAGTTAGGTTTAAGTAGTTCTAAGTTCTAGGGGACTGATGACCATAGATGTTAAGTCCCATAGTGCTCAGAGCCATTTGAACCATTTTTGATAAATATTATGGCAGACGTTTATCCTTCAGTCGAAGCTGTGGTGACAACCAAAGGTGAAAATCACTCATCTGTACTGTGGCCCCCACGTCTGTGCAGAAAACCTGTGCAGGTGAACAGCAACGCTTCTGGGGCCCTCAAGAATTTCATTGTATCCTCACATAGCTAATTTTCCAGTTCCACCGGAAACTGGAGAATGATGAGCAACTGATCCGCAGACAGGTGCTTTGCGGGAGAGAGAGCTGCTGCTTTGGCGTGTCACGTGGTTGCTGCGATGTCACGTGGTTGCTGCGATGTCAGCAGACTTCGTACTTGACTTCGGCGTGGCAGCCGACAGGCAAGGCGCGCGACTTCAGTGCGTGTGATCACGGGCACAGTGTGGGTACCAGTCACGTGAGACACTCCGTCTGCCAGCTCGCGCAGGCACTGTGCTTGCGATGTCAGACTGCCGAGACAAGGCTGCTGCACGGGTACCTCCTTGCGGAGGGAAACAACAGCCGCTGCCGCCTATAGAGTCAACTGCCATTGACGAGTACGTATTTCCAGAATGAATCTTTCGTTCTACAGCGGACTATGCGCTGTTCTGAAGCTTCCTGGCAGATGTAAACAGTGTGCGACCGGGACTCGAACTCGGAACGCCTGCCTTTCCGTGCAGGTGAGCCTGTGTGAAGTTTGCAAGGTAGGGACGAGGTAATGGCGAAAGTAAAAGTGCGAGGGCAGGTTGAGGATCGTGCCTGGAAGACTCAGTCAGTAAGAGCACTGCTCACGAATGGCAGGGGTTCCGGGTTCGAGTCTCGGTCTCACACTCTGTTTTAATCTACCACGAAGTTTCGGAACAACATTTTTATTTCACGTGCCGCTCTAGACTATCGCAGAATGCGATAGTGGGTAGACTGTCTATACATTTCACTCGCTAATGTAAGGCTTCACAACAACAACAACAACAAACGCAAGAAGCCATAGTACTCGTATAACACAGGCATTATAGGTGGCCGAAATGAAGCTGGCGCGGAAAATATTTCAGGTGCCTTAAGATAGGCGACACACCTAAGGTTGATGAGGTAAGTTGGGTTGGCTATCGTAAGGCGCCTGAAATGTTTTCCGTGCCAGTTTTGTTTTGGGCGCCCTGTATGACGTGAAAGTCGGCCGCGAAGGTAAACAGATGGAATCTAGATCGCCAGAATGGGACGAGACGTGCAGGGCAACGTGGGTCGCCTCCCGTCTCGCAGGGCCGGCAGTCTACGCTTGTGCGAAAGCAGAGAACTGACTCAGCTGCTTGGTGAAGTGAGAGCCGTACTCAAACTTCATGATGGACCGGGATAAGTTCCTTCAGTCGTTTCAGAATAAGAAAAAACATAGAGCAATGCATTTACAGCAAGGCGGAGTTCACAAATCATTCGGTAACGCTATCCTGCAACTGGTTGTTGCAGTTGGCAGTGTCATAATCGTGCTTGTTGAGGCCTGAACTCAAGCAGTGTCTTACGCAACCTACAGGGTGTATACGCGGACAAGGAAAAAAAAATCCCGCATTATTTCCGGTTTTCCCGATTGAAAATACACTTTTTCTCTAGTGAAAATACACTTTTCCTCAGGTGAAAATACACTTTTTCCGTGTTAAATGACAGTGTATTTTCCCTCGGAATTGTAAAACTGATCAATGCTTTAAATGCTAAAGGTTCCAGACACCGGCTTAGAACTTCCCGGCACTTCAGGAAACGAAATCCAGCATGTTAGTCTCAGAAGCACTGAAATCGAGATTGCGATGCGCTTTTGTCAGCCAATAGCAACAGCTGCACTGTTAAATAGTGCGACCACACAAAAAGGAAAAGTTAATGGTTTAAAGTAATATACGTATAGTATAGTTACAAGAAAGACTATGCTATCATATATAATTTTGGGCTTTTTTGCAATGCGCCAGTAAAATTTTAAGTAATGACATAAATGTCTGGTGTTATGGGTCCGAAATTTTTCTGAGCGGGTGGTCTTCTAAGTGTTAAGTTTTGAATGAGAGACAAACACTCAGTGATTTAAGAAATTCATCACACATTCTCACACATAACATAATTCAAATTGCGTGAAACGAAATTTACCTTGAAAGTAACGCTTCCCAAATTATCGTTCGCAATATTTTCCAGCGACATATTAGAAATGTAAGCAGTCACTCTCATCGAAAGTAGTTTGCTGTCACGAAGTATTGCACAGTGTTCTTTCTACAGTCTTTGACGTTTTGGTGTCGGCAGACGCTTGTGTGCGAAATGTGTTTTGTTTTTATAAATAGCGTATTTTCTTTGTGATTAAAGTTTTATATGGTGTTATTCTCTCGTTTATGTTTTATTGCTGCACTATGATTTTGCAGCTGCGGGCTAAAGTAAAATTCTTAGTTAGAGTGTCAATCCTTACAAGTCAAAATTACAAAATTTAACTAAAACAATTCGAAATTCCCGGAATTTTAAAAATTCCCGGTTTTTTCCCAGTTTTCTCAGAAATGGCTTTGAGCACTATGGGACATAACATCTGAGGTCATCAGTCCCCTAGAACTTAGAACTACTTAAACCTAACTAACCTGCCCCTGTTTTCTCCCGGATGAAAAAGTGCCAGGTTTTTCCCGGATTTCCAGATTGTCCTGGGGCACATATACCCTGAACCATGGCTGAAAACACCATTCTCCTGTCCTCCACCTAAAACTGCCACCTTAGCGTCTTTCCACAATACCCAGAACGACTTCTTCCGTATGGGGCTCGGAAGCCGCCGCATCACACAGCTCTCTCTACTCAACGCACGTCACATGACACGCAAACTAGAATGGACGTTGCAAAGTTGCCATTCGACGTTTTGGAGCACAGTAAAGCACCACCTCAACGGAAATGTCGCGGTGCTCATCGGTACACTTATATCCCAAGATACGAGTATGTCGGCAGATGGTAGGAGTATTCTCGTCTGTGGAGAGACATTGATATGGAATGAAACGTTGCTCCTGGTACATGTACCACTGTCTCACATCAGTGGACGATACGGGAACCTAATGTCCGATCATTCGCATCCATTTTCCCTCTGTGGCACCGTGTGGTGTGGTGGGTTGTGGACGTGACAGGCTGGAACGTACGAATACATTGACCCACTGGCAGCCGTAGCTTTGGATTGTGGAGTCGTCACTTAACATTGGCGCCCTCACTGAGACACAGACAAGTCTTCCAATTAGAGTAACTCCCATATCCTTTCAAACTGCCAAAGTTAAGAGTACATAAATGATATAATGCATAACATCGGAAGTCCCATCCACCTTCTCCCGGGAGTTGTTGTTGTATAGGGAGATGCCGCGACGCTGAAGAATAGCAGCGAGATGCAGGAACCCCTGCAGGGGATCAACGCTTCATGTGGGGATTGCTAACTGATCCTCAACACAGAATTCTGCACATAAATAGACAGAAAGACCCATTAATGCGTGATTACAAGAGTGCAGAACAATTAGTGGAAGCGGTCACATCCATAAAATATATGGGAGTATGCGTAGGAGCGATGTAAAGTGGAACGGTCATATAAAACAAATCTTTCCGCCAACCATTCCCGACTGCGATAGGGAAACGTGGAAGGGACGGTGGTACAGAAAGTGCCCTCCGCCACACACTACACCTGCCTGCTGTGAGTCAGGGCCTGCCGCCGCGGCCTTCTGCACTCGCGTCGGCTGCAGCTCTCCTCATACGGCGGGCTTTTTGCTTCCCCCTCACGCGGCCTGTGAGAAAGACTGAGGCCAGAGGGGAACCTGGAGAGGTGCTCCAGGCGTCTGCATGCAGCGGCAGCAGCGGCGCTCCTTGGAAGCTGCTTCCTCCACCCACGCCTTCAAAAGCGCGGAACTGGTACTTAACACAAGTACAGTTTCCAATGTTACAAACTTCCAGCCAACCGGTTGCAAACAGAATTTAAAATTCTTTAACTAGTTTTCAACGCCAACTAGGGGCGCCTTCTTCAGAACAAACTGTTACCTTACCTAACAATATCACAGGAAGATACATTAATAGCAGGTAGGCATAGTACAAATACTTAATTTTTACGAGTTAAATTGCATAAAGATACTCACATGAGGTTAAAAGAAAAATATGAACGACATCGCTCTAGTCAAGACGTTAAAACCACAACTAAAACATTTTACATCTGGATTCATAACAGATATAGTCAAAATTTTAAAACAATGTTTAAATATGCCTCTAAGGGCACTACAGTGGTGTTGGCTGCGAATAAGTAACGGCAACTGTGCGAGCAGGCCGTGCCAAATAACGACGTGAACCTGATACAGATCGCGCCATCTGGTAGCAGAATTTATAAAAGCTTAACAACATCTACACGAAATTAATATAATAGTGATTAACAGATTAATAAAATGTGAATTATACAAGCAAGTATTTAAGGGCTTACAGGGAAAAGGATAAGCAACTTTAACTGTCAAACATCTTTTAGTAGCGGCTTTAAGCCATTGAAAAAATTAATATTTCGCGACTGCAGTTGTTCATTTAATATGAGGCCATCCTTAAGAGAAAAATGTTTGAAGATCTGTAACTCTTCAATCCCTCATCTCCACTCTATCCAATTCAATGCCCACAACCGCCTCCGACTCGTCAAACTCCTCTCTGGCCGGACATGGGTGTTGAACCCCTCTACCATCCTCCATACCTACAAATTCTTAATCGGTCTTATCCTCTGTTATGCCAGTTCCGCCTGGATATCCGCTTCCCCCCCACCCCCAAAATTCTATAAGTCCCTCCAGATCCTCGAGCGCCATGCACTCCACCTTGCCTTCCGTATACGCCTCACATCCCCCACGCGGATCCTCTACGACCTGATTCCTTTCCCCCATCTGCTCCTATTCCTCGAACATATCCGCATACTCTACACCTCCTGCCGCATTGATCCCCCTCATCCCTCTGCCGCACCTTGACTGTTGTATCCCCCCTACCCTCCATCTCTACACCCTTCATCTCCTTTCCCTAGGTGGCTTCTGTCAAATCCCCTCCCAGATGATGCCCTCTCTCCCCTCATTTATCCCTCCTATCAACTCTGATCCTCACTTCCCGTCCCTTCCTCTGTCCTTTTCCTGAGCTCCCTCTCCCCCCCTTCCATCCTGTTTTTTCCCCGCCTACCCTCTCTCTGTCTCCCTTCTCTCCCCCCCCCCCCCCGAGTCCTTTTGCATTCCCCTCCTCTGCCTTTACCCACTCCCTCTCTCGTCTGCCCAGCTCCAACCCCCCTCTTATGAGTCCTTGTCCTCCGTCGTCTCCTTCCCCCCTTCCCCCACTTCGTTTTTCCTCTCCTTCCGCTTTTTCTTTCCCATCATCTGTCCAGGTTCCCCCCATCTGCCCTCGGCTGTGGTTTGTCATCTTTGTGCCAACTTTTTCGTGCAGAAGTGTTCAGTGTTGTGTGTCTTTTCCAAAGTGTTATGAACAGAAATCATTCTGTCGCTGGGTGTGATTTTTATACCTCTTGCGAACAGAAACCAGACTGTCACCATGTTTTTTAATTGTCTGTCTATTTTTTTACCTGTCTGATTCCTGTGTATTTTATTAGCATCGCCAACCCTTTGTTTTATGTTTTAAGTTCCACAATTTTCAGCCATTTTACCATTTATGTCACCGATTTTATCACTTGCTTTTATTATTTATTATCTTCATTTTTTAAAAAATCCTATAGGCTGAAGAGCGGCTTACTAAGCTGCTGTCAGCCCGCCCCCTTCGGGGGGAATCGAATCTCAATAAAGGAAAAAAAAGTAACTGTTCCAAAATATTTAGTCTAAGACCTTTTCTTTCGCAGTGCAAAATTCCGATGTCTTGAATTTCCATAGGTTTGTGGCCACTCCTCAACAGGTGGTTGGTAAAGGTTGGGTTATGAATGTTGGAACTATTTTTCCCTAAAAGATGCTCTTTGTATCTGGTAGAGTAAGCACGACCTATTTGGCCTATGTAATAGGCTTTACATGTGTCACAACTGATTTTATAGATTCCTGAGTTCTGGAGGGTAGACCGGTCTCCCTTAGTTGGCGTTGAAAACTAGTTAAAGATTTTTAAATTCTGTTTGCAATCGGTTGGCTGGAAGTTCGTAACATTGTGATTAATTACGGTTGCTGAGCACAGCCATGTTCAAAACAACAAGTACAGTTTCTTAAAAAAAACTAGTGGTTTCCATATTTTTTCTTGAAATTTGATGTCACTTTACATAACAGTCATCAATTATACTGTCCTCGCTCTGGGTGATAGCTGATGTGGTCGCGGACGTGGCTTCCAGGGTGACTGGTGAGCGCCCAGAAAACGCCACAGAGCACGTGCTCGCCAACGTCGTGTGCAACCGCGACGCTGACCTCTGGCAATTGTCGATTACATCTGGCACCACAAAAGCAGACGCATGTAAACAGCTGCGGTAACTTCTTTAGAGATTCTCAAAGACGGGCTGGGAAATCCGGAAGACTGTCGAGGTGTTAGTGGATTCAAAGGCGCTAAACATGTTGAAAAGACTGCTTTAAGAATATTCTCTCCATCCTACACAAAATATTGTTGATAACATAGTTTCACAACTAAAGTATTGAAAATTTGCGAGGAATCGAAACTGTCGGACTGCGAAACAAACACACACCGTAAACAGGAAAATCTTTACGCAACCAAATAGACGAGCAGTACACATATTCGAGTCTCGGTCCGGCACACAGTTTTAATCTGCCAGGAAGTTTCATATCAGCGCACACTCCGCTGCAGAGTGAAAATCTCATTCTAGTACACATATTGTTAGTATGATCAAACTCTGTATTTTGAATGTCACATCTTTATCTCTCAGTTTTAATTTCGACATCATCAGTGGAGATGCAAACACACATCGGTCTACAGAGATATTTATTCCCGTGCTAAACCTTTGCAGTTAGAGACATCGTACCAGTTAAGTGCTGGCGCATTAATTTCCGAAATTTTATTTTATCCACTCACCCCAAAACGTCAAGTTTCTTATATGTTTTCTCACGAGCCAAACCATTATGACTAATGCCCAACGAGAGACTGAACGCGACGCGATGCCGTTGGTGGTTTGTGAGGCGGTAAGTGCAGTATATTAGCAGAGCAGAGATGACTGGAGACTCACTGTAGCGACTATATGGACCACAGTGGAATTAGTCCACTGACATAATGTACTTTCACGAAGAGCAGATCGTTATGATCCGGCGGTAGGAAGCGAGCTTCTCGGACGCGTCTGATGAACTGGTTGGCTGTTGGCGCGCTACTGTGTCATGAGGTCTGCGGAAAATAGCAGAAGGACGGTGAAAGCACACGCACGCGACCAGCTGTTGGCCGCCTACGCCTCACCTCAGTACGTGGAGATCAGAAGCTTGAACCAGGATAAGCAGCCAAGTGTGCTACATCTCACGACGGAATACGTGGCTGGTGGAGGCGCCACTGTTGAACGATACACCGTCCAGCGCACACTGTCAAACATGGGACTGTGCAGGTGTTGACACGTACGTCTTATCGCGTTGACCAAACGCATCGTCAGTTACGGCTGCAGTGTGCACCGGATCCTCGACATTCAACCGCGGATCGCTGGTAACATTTCACCTGGTCGTATTAATCGCGTTTTTGTTAAACTGGATCGATGCTCGTACCCAGGTAAGCCGTCATCCAGGAGAACGGTTGCTCGAAACATGCATCGCGCCACGGATACATGCTGGGGATGGGAAAAACCGACCGCTTAAAACGGTATTTTAGTTCTCAATAACCAGAATTTTTCGGTACTTGTTTGGTATGGATTACAACAGATTTTCTTATTTTTACTAATAACCGACTTTAAAAAGAAAAACAAATATCAGTTACTCCTAGCAGCAGTGCTTAAGTTTTCGTGTTTAAGTAAACCCTTTTAAAAAGGGAACAATTTTTATTCGTAAGATTTGCATTGGTTTGAAGTATTTCGTTATTATAGAAAATAGGATAAGTGATCGGTACCGACAGAAACGGGGAACAAACAAATGACAGTAACGTCCCTGATGCCGTGTGTCGCGGTTTAAGGCACGCGTGTACGAAGACTTACCCCCACCTGGTCTGTATGGCAGTTTCTCGCTGTCGTCGCCCGACATCGGTGGTGTTGCGGAGTGGCACCAACCTTAGTCTACAAATATTTGTCCGAAGTGACGTAGCAATGAAGTACAATGCTTCATTTGCTTTAAAAAATTTAAGATTTCTCTGCCATTTATATGGAATAATAAAATAAGAACGAAATTATGTTACACTTTTAAATTAAAAGCTTAATAGCAATTTGTTCATAGTATGAAAATAGAATGGAAAGCTGGCGATCTACTGCCTCTGTCTACATAATGTATTTATACGCCTCTAGCCCTTGAAAACGGATAAATTAACACGAAAAACAAAGTTCTTCAACAGCAGTTTTCACTTTTTAACACTGATTATTCGTAATGCGCAAATAGTGGTACGATTTCCGATTACAACATGATTTTCGAACAGAGTTTCAAAAAACTAGACTCAAAAGCAGTATACTGATGATTTCTTGTAGTATTCAACAATTTCTGACTTTTATAGAAAAGCAACGAACGGTAAACGCACTAAGTTTTCTTTTACTTGGCTATTTAATTCAATATTTTCAGTCTGTGTACCTTGAAACAGAGTGTCAAAATTGTTCAACATTTGTTAGAATTCTACGTATATTACTGGAATTAAAAACAAAAATCGATTATTTCAGAAACGGGTTATTGCGGATGGCTTTAAAAGTCAGGTTAAACTGGAGTGCACAAAGACGATATAACCGAAAACCAGTTGTTTCAGCGATAACCGCCATCCCTATCAGAGGCCTTTGAGAGCAGTATTATGCTACGGTCGACACTTCCATGGTGCCTACTGCAGTAATCAATGGCACCGCGACAACTGTGACCTGAACATTCTTGCGAATCAGTTGCAACCCTAGAAGCTTGATGTCTGCCTCGACGGCGATGCATCCGCCAGCAGATTAACAGTCTGTGCCACAAGCCCAAAACATTGCTACAGTGGTTTCAGGAGCACAATAATTAACTCATGTTAATATTCTTCTTTTCTTTTACTTGCACCTGTTACCGCAGTTTTCGCAGGTTCGGAATTGTTGCAATCGGATTTGGCATGGTCAAGTTAAAGGGGTGGCCGGATGCCCTTTCTGCCGCCACCCCATACCCCCCCAGGATGAAATCTGCGTACCCCAGCTATCTGTGTCTAGTGTAAACCATGAAATAGTGCAAACGTGTTTCAAATGCCAGCGAGTCGTGTAACCAAGGCGGGATGTAGGGACCAGCTCGGTATTCACCTAGTGCGATGTGGAAAACCGCCTAAAAACCACATCCAGGCTGGCCGTCACACCGGCCCACGTCGTTAATCCACCGGGCGGATTCTATGCGGGGCCGGCGCGCCTACCCGAGTTCAAGAAGCAGCGTATTAGCGATCTGGGCTAACTTGGCGGGTCCAACTCATGTTAATATGTTGGCCACCAAATTAGCCGTTTGGTGCCATGTATCTCCAGAAGCCTACCTAACAGTAATATCGAATCCTCTCCACACAGAATCGCTGTTGTATTGCGTTCAAAAGATCACCGACACGCTATTAAGCCGATAATTTGTTGCCTCGCCAATGCATGTTAGGGCGTTAATAGCACAAACTGAACCTAAAAAATCAGGTTGAAATACAGAAATAATGACGAATTTAAGATTTCAGTATTAATACAAATGTGTAGATGATTTTCCGTAAGAAGAAGGCCACTGTCGCGTTGTGAAATGAAGTTTTTGGTTTGCGGTGATTGACAGTCCTTGATGTCTTCCTGTTGCATTGGGATCTGCCTAACATTCATGTCTCCAGAATATCTTCGTACGCAAGACGTAGGTCTTATTTTCTATGACAATCGTAGTAATCTATCAGGTCCATGTGTAGTACTATATCTGATGTGGTTTTTGTGTTTTTGTCTTTCGTTGAACACAGTCTATCGTTTCGTTATCAATGTTCTGAAAGGCCTTTGTTCTGGGTATAGGTAGTATAGTTTGTTGACTGTTGCCTTTATAGTAAATATATGAGTACTGTAGCCGCAGTAGACAAAAAAATCGTATGGCAACTGTATACGTAAAATTCGAAGTACGAACGATACTCTCAGAAGCTGCGCATAGGTACTTCCACGACTTCGTAAGCCTGACATTCGCAGGAGAAAAGGAATACGAGGTCTGGCAAATAAGATACGAGTCACCAGCAGAATTGAGATCGCTTATGTTACTGCAAGTATTTGTCTGGAGGTATTAATGCACGACTATTTTTGCTCTCCCTTATGCTGTGACAGGTTTCACAACTCCGCTTACTACATACGTCCTCTGTAGGCCCGCTGTCACATGTCTTGAACGAGATGTGACATAAAGGAAACGGCATTGATGCTACCAAATAGTGTACTCCAGCAACTAATTGAATGACTCCTAATGGTAGCAGGCTTAGCAATTATGATAGGACTAAAATTTTAATCAAGACAACGAAAAGAAACGACTGGTCCCAAAGGGCCTCAGGCGGCTTCTGGCAGGTGTCCCTCTCCTCCCCCCCTCCCCCCAATCTACGCCCCCTCCACCACAATAGTTAATTTTTTACGATTTTTTTCGCTCTATTTCTTATCTCGTTTGTTACATCACATGATGCCACAAAAGCTCAAGCTAGTTGCCACCCTTTGCTCTTCAAGCAGTCCTTTAAGTTTCGATTATTAAAGGAAGAAGTAACTGCTGATCTCCCTGTACGCACTGTCGGGAACATAAAACATTCTGACAAAACCTATATGCCTGAGTGCTGTAATGTAATAAACTTAGCGCAAACAGCTCATTTTCGTCTTTCCATCTTGCAGATAGCGTGGTTATCTGTTCCAACCCTCAGTAAACAATCAATGACTATTTAGCACTGAGCTATGGGACCAGTTCATGACTATTTTTACTTAGAACACATAAAGGTAAAGTTAAAATAGACAGTATAGCAAATGGTAGTCTGCACACACGTATCTGCACTTGTCCCTATCGCTGATGAACATATTCCCGCGGGTCGATTTCCGTGAGCCCGCTCAGGAGTTTCAGTGGCTTTCTTTTTTTTATTTTTATTTTTTTCTTCTTCTTTATTCGGGGCACAAGAAAAGTCTGTAGTAAACTGTGCGTCCACTGACACCGAGCTGGTGAGTCGTCCTGGTGAACAAACGGCAGCTGTAATGGTGACCTGTGTCTCCAGTTTATCGTCGATCGCTGATGTTTCGGTTAAACAGCAGCGACTGGTTGATGGAGAACTTGGGTGATTTTCTCAGCCATACATCAGTGCTTAGCGAAATACTCCAAGGTGGGGTGTTCTCCTTTTTTGAGCGTGGAACTTCCATCACATCACGGGCACATCTCCAAAGTTACGTCGCCAGCCTGCTAGGATTTAAGCACTACCGTAAGGCCTCGCGGCAACGGGCTCCCTCGCTTTTCAAAATGAAAGATGGGATTAGCAACTGGTGTTTAACATTCCGTCCACAACAAGGTTGTTAGAGTGGATCACACTCTCAGATTCATTAAATGGAGTATTTCATCCTTTTTCTACTGTATGTTGTGAACTATTGCAACGTTGATCAGAACACTGGCGTATTAAAGCTTTACTATTGACGAGTCTAAATGTTACGACCACCTACTTAATACCATGTTGGTACACTTTTGGAACGGACTACAGCAGCGATTCTGCGTGACATGGATCCGACAAGTCTTTGGTAGGAAAAAATAAGGACAACACAACAACCAGTCCCCGAGCGGAGAAAATCGTCAACCCGGCCGGGAATAGAACCCGGGCCCGCTTGCATGGGAGGCGAGCACGTTCTTTGGTAGGTTTCCGGGGGTGTGTGGCACCAGACGTGGACTCACAGGTCGCGCAGTTCCCGTAAATTACGTGCCGGAGGTTTGTGGGCGCGCTGTACTGGCGCCCGATAGCTTCACAGATCTGTTCCATTGCGTTCGGATCAAGCAAAATGTACATAGTCTACAATACTGTTCACGCAGTCCGCAGCTGCCACGGTGCCTTCCATTAGTATCACAGGTCCCAGAGAAGCACAGGCGAGCGTCTCACATAGCATGAGACTGCCTCCACCATCCTGAGTCTGCGGTGCGGTGTACGCTTCGAGCAGCCGTTCGGCTAGATAACGGAGTTTCCAGGCACGACCATCGAGCTGGTATAACAAGAAACGTGGTTCATTCGAGCAGGTGACACGTTTCCATTGATCTACAGCCCAATATAAATCATCCCACACCCACTGCAATCGTAACTGACGATGTCATTGGAAGAACACTGGAAAACGTTGGTGTCGCTCAGAACGGTGTGTTCCGAAACACTTGTGGCCGCACCAGCACGATACTCCGAAGTCGGAATTGCCACAGATCCCCGCCACCTATCCTGCTTTAGAGAGCAGGCAGGCCTCTGACCTCCACGTTCTGCGATGAGGCGTGGACATCCTTCAGGCACTTTTCCTGTATTCTCACGACAGCAGCACGTGAACAGCCGACCAGTTTCGCCGTTTTCTAGATGCTCGTTCCCAGGCACCGGTCTGTACCAACCTGCCCTCTGTCAAACTCGTTTATGTCTGTGGATCTGCCCGTCTGCAGCCCATATAACGTTACCATAATTCCCCTTTCGTCTTTGCTTCGCTGATAATTATAATCTACGTCCCTTACCGCGTCACGTGCCCGCAGCGCCAACAGTAGGATTCTGTCTCGCGATCTACATCTACATCTACGTGATTACTCTGCTATTCACAATAAAGTGCCTGGCAGAGGGTTCAATGAACCACCTTCAAGCTGTCTCTCTACCGTTCCACTCTCGAAAGGCACGCGGGAAAAACGAGCACTTAAATTTTTCTGTGCTAGCCCTGATTTCTCTTATTTTATTCGTGACGATCATTTCTCCCTATGTAGGTGGGTGCCAGCAGAATGTTTTCTCAATCGGAGGAGAAAACTGCTGACCTCGTCGCAACGAAAAACGCCTTTGCTTTAATGATTGACGCTCCAATTCACGTATCATGTGTGTGACACTATCTCGCGATAATACAAAACGAGCTGCCCTTCTTTGTACTTTTTCGATGTCATTCGTCGGTCCCACCTGATGCGGATTCCACACCGCACAGCAATACTCCAGAATAGGGCGGACAAGCGTGGTGTAAGCAGTCTCTTTAGTAGACCTGTTGGACTTTCTAAGTGTTCTGCCAATGAATCGCAGTGTTTGGTTTGCTCTACCCACAATATTATCTATGTGATCGTTCCAATTTATGTTACTTGTAATTGTAATCCCTAAGTATTTAGTTGAATTACAGCCTTCAGATTTGTGTGACTTATCGCGTAATCGAAAATTAGCTGATTTCTTTTAGTACTCATGTGAATGACTTCACACTCTTCCTTATTCAGGGTCAATTGCCACTTTTCACACCATACAGATATCTTATCTAAATCATTCTGCAAGTCGTTTTGATAACTTTACAAGACGGTAAATGACAGCATCATCTGCAAACAATCTAATAGGGCTACTCAGATTGTCTCCTAAGTCGTTAATATAGATCAGGAACAACAGAGGACCTATAACACTTCCTTGGGGAACGCCGGATATTACTTCTGTTTTACTCGATGACTTTCCGTCTGTTCAAGAGTGATCACAATATTTTTGCTCATCTGTGTATACAGAGGCACTCTTTCTAAATATACACCCTCGTACTTCTGTTCCAATTCCTGATACCCTGCGTCGTTAAGTGAGGGAACTGACTCTCGCAGGTGATTATGCTTGGACTAATCAAATGACTGTGTGATAGACGTCACGATATAGGGCATTAGCGCAAAGCGTGCCAGCAACGAATCGCTTTCTGCTTTGTGGGGCTGACCTGGTATCGGAGCTAGCGGTGTCCACTGGTGGAGGAGACAGACGAGGATCCGTTTTGGAACTCGCGCAAGCAATGAGGATTTCCTGAGTGCTGATCGGCTGCCTCGCTGGATGAGCAGGCGCAATGGGCAGCGACCTCTGCAGCAGGTCTCGGAGAGCTGCAGTCCCCGCTGCAACACCCGCGAACGACTGCATCATCACGAGGGCATCTGGCTGCCGACCGCGGGTCCCGCTAAAAGATAACAGCTGTACGCGCTAAAGGCGAAGCAACACCAGGCAACGGGCAGTCTACATCTACATCCCGGAAGCCATCTTATGGCGTGTGGCGGAGGGTACTTCGTGTACCAGTCTCACTTCCCCTTTCCTCCTTCCTTGTCCCGCTCGCGTATGATTCGCGGAAAGAAAGATTGCTGATAAGCTTCTATGTGGGCTGCAATCTCTCTGATTTTACAGTAGTGGTCTTCTCACGAAATACACGTCACAGGACTGTTATAGGATCGCAGGCGCTCGTAATTTTAATAATAAACCATACAGTGATGCAGAAAGCCTCTCTTGGAGCGTCTGGAGTTGGTTGACCATCTCTGTGAAGCTTTTGTACATACTAAACGAACATGTAACGAAACGCGTTGCTCTTCTTTGGATCTATCACAAGTAATTTTACGTGGTCGTTCCACTTTGAATGGTTCCGTATGTATACTCTTAGATTGCAGTGATTGTTCTACTACCGTGTAATAGTACAATAATGCGTACTTCTGTCTGTGTATACGCAATACGTTACATTTGTTTATGTTGAGTGTCAATTGCCACTCCGTGCGCCAAGCGTCAATCCACTGCAGCTCTTCCTAATTTTCACTGCGATTTTCTATCATTGCGAGTTCTGTGTGTACGACAGCAACATCCGCGAAATATTTATTGACTATCGGTGCTCGACAGTGTGCAAACAATGGTCATCATTCGACATCCACCTCCGGACACTGCTCTCCTTGCACTGCTGTCTTCACTCGCACATGTTTACCAAAGTCGTCTCCTCATCTGCTGTTAGGTCGTTGTCTAGATCTCTGCTCATGTTTTGGCTAAGAGCTTCTGCCTTGGTCCGTCTACCAACAACTCGTTTGCCTACATGGCCCAGCTACATCCATTTCATTTGCGTTACGGTCATAATTATGTCATCCTGGCTGGGTTCTGTGATTCATTTGTTTGTTTTCCTGTCTCTTCTTCCCAACCTTCCATTGCTTATTAAACACCTCTCAATTTCCCTGCAATGTTCGTACTTAGTCCATGTATCAGTGACATTAAGTTAAAACTGGTACTAAGCACTGATTGTAAGCGCTGCGATGCGTCGGTAGGTTTGTTCTAGAACCCTATGTGGTTTAACAAAGGCACTGCAGGATATCTTTATTTTGCTGATTATTTCTTTTCCTGACCGTGCCATCGTTGCACTGATCTCCTCTAAATAAATTCTTGATTCTTCTTTCAAATCGAGTTTGCCACTGTCCTGGTAAACTCTAACCATGTATCGAATCCACTTCTAGGGTCAAGCGGACCGAAAAAAGCTCGGTAAATCTGGCCCTTCCCAACACCTTAAGAGATCTTGACTTGGTGGTGACTATAAGGAAGAGGCAGTTATGTGACTCAACATGTACAAACAGAGTGCCCGTGCTGATTAAAATATCTCGCGTTTGGAAGGCTGTTCTGGTGTGGACGTCGAATATGATACGTAAATGTTTTTTGATGGAGTTAACTTGTCACTATGTCTTCTCGGAAGGGAATACATTTTTCCCCATTTCTGTCGAGGCGTAAGTTTTGGACATAATGAAGAGGCTGTCAACGCAACAAACGAGCGGTAATCAAGCCAATAGAATTACTAACGCAAATTATAGAGGTATTTCTAACTTTATGTTTTCTGCTAGGATCTTTCTTCCCGTAATCTTTATGCTAACCTCTGCCAGCAGTACAGCGGAGACAGCACTTGTATCAGTTGGTTGATTTGGAGGAGGAGACAAAACAGCGATATCATCGGTCCCATCTGATTAGGGAAGGAAGTCGGTCGTGATCTTTCAAAGAAACCATCCCGGCATTTGCCTGAAGCGATTTAGGGAAATATGGAAAACCTAAGTCAGGATGGCCGGACGCGTGTTCGAGCCATAGTCCTCCCGAATGCGACTTATACCTACTCGCTTTGACACCGGATTATCATTGAGCGTATGTGGTGTTTACTGAGTGTAGTTTCGTTATAAGCTACCCGTGATCCTGCTGACTCGGTCCGGTTCTACCTTTAGGGTTTCCCCTCATTCATATGTAACCCCCATATGTAAGGAGCATCCGCTATCCGCCAGCTGGGATCCGTCCGGTAGCTCACATCGCACGGTGCTCTGGCACTAATATTTAAGTGATCTGCATGCCTTGACGCCTGATAAGATTAATAAGCTTTAAACATTATTACTTCATTTGCAAAACGCGTAATTGCGTCGCAGCCAACTAATCTTCAAGCGCAGAAGGGTAGACTTACTTACTATGCGAAGCAAAACAAAAGGCATTTGCAATGACAGTTTATCAGCCAGTTTATATATATAGACTTGCGCGCTGTATCTTGGTGTTCTACCACTTTTCACGTGAGCCCATGGACGGATTTAATTAGCGTGTCGCTCTACCGCGCGCCAAATCGTCGCATTCCACTGACTTCTACAACTTATTGTAAAACTTGCAGACGCTGAGGTACAGTAGAGGACCTCAGTTTACACTTCTGTTATGGAACGGTACCCATTTTTGTTATGGGCAGTCGTTATTGTTGGATTTAGCTCTGTTATTACAATGAAAGAAAAAAATCGCAACAGCAAAAAGTGATTAATGTAGAGTAAGGAAATTTCGGGAATACGTTTGTCTAGGTAACATATTTAAGTGATTAACACTGCAAGATCACATGTTAATGTAAAAGCGAGATAAGCCATTGCAAATGTGAAATACTGACATTAATAACCGGTGTAACCGCCAGAATGTTGAATGCAAGCATGCACACGTGCATGCATTGTGTTGTAGAGGTGCCGGATGTCAGTTTGTGGGATGAAGTTCTATGCCTGTAGCATTTGGTCGGTCAATACAGGGGCGGTTAACGCTGTTTGCGGACAACACTGGAGTTATCGTTCAAAATGGATCAAATGGGTCAAAGCACTATGGGACTTAACATCTGAGGTCATCTGTCCCCTAGACTTAGAACTACTTAAACCTAACTAACCTAAGGACATCACACACATCCATGCCCGAGGCAGGATTCGAACCTGCGACCGTAGCAGCGGCCGGCTGGAGTTATCGTCCGATGATGTCCCGTATGTGCTCTATTGGAGACAGATATAGTGATTGAGCAGGCCAAAGCAACATGTCGACACTCTGTAGAGTATGTTGGGTTACAACAGCGGTATGTGGGCGAGCGTTATCCTGTTGGAAAACGTACCCTTGAACGTTGTTCATGAATTGCAGAGCAACAGATCGAAGCAGCAGACTGGCGTACAAATTTTCCGTCAGAGTGCGTGGGGTAGCCACGAGAGTGCTCCTGGTGTCATACGAAATCGCATCCCCAGACCACAACTCCAGGTGTAGGTCCAGTGTGTCCAGCACACAGACAAGTTGGTGGCAGGCCCTCAACTGGCCTCCTCCTAACCAAGAAACGGCCATCACTGACAACGAGGCTTTCATCAGGAAACAAAACAGACCTCTACCCTGTCTTCCAATGAGCTTGACACCACTGCAGCTGTAAATGACGGTGGTCTGGGGCCAGTGGGATGCATACGGCAGGGCGTCTGGCTCAGAGTTGTCATTCAAGTAACTGATTTGTAACAGTTCGTTGTGTCGCTGTGGTGCCAACTGCCGCTCAAATTGCTGCTGCAGATGCAGTACGATGCCGGGCACGTTGGCCAAGTGGTTCTAGGCACTTCAGTCCGGAACCGCGCGACTGCTACGGTCGCAGGTTCGGATCCTGCCTTCGGTCATGGATGTGTGTGATGTCCTTAGGTTAGTTAGGTTCAAGTAGTTCTATGTTCTAGGGGCCTGATGACCTCAGATGTTAAGTCCCATAGTGCTCGGAGCCATTTTGCAGTACGATGGGCCAGAGCCATACCCGAACACGGTGGCCTTCCCTCTCTTCTTTCGATCGTATATTTTCGTGAACACCGCTGCCAGCAGCTCCATTCCTGCCAAATCTTTCTGCAATATCGCAGAAAAAATACGCAGCTTCTCGTAGCCCTGTTGCACGACCTCGTTCAAACACAATGCGGTGTTGGTAATGGCGTCTTTGTAGCCTTAAAAGCATTCGCGCCTGACGTCAACTCATTAGTCCAACCTCAAAGATAACTATCGCTCACGGCCGTTACAGCGGGTGTTTAAAGCAAATCTGATTTGCCTTCTCATAGTGGCGTTACTAGCGCCACTCTTACGCGGCTGGCGCGAAATCTGAATAAACATCATCTTTCTGTTGCTAGCAACTTGCGTTTATGTCGCACAACTCCTTCTTGGTGTGGCGAATTTTTTCATCAGTGCATTGTTCCTGGACGGATATCATCGTATTAACATCAGGTATGAAATTTCTGTGCCCCATCTGTCTGTGAGTAGCATAAAGTTACGATTTTTGAACTTTTCAGTGCTATTAAGCTAAAGGAGATGACTTTTACTGATCAACTCACCGTTTGGTACCAATCTTCGGAGCACATCTTCGGGGGTGGTTTCGATTCTCTGCGTACAGTACTCTTGCTGACTTCAGCCACTACTTCCATCGATAGTTAGGGGTGCTATGGCGCTCATCTTCGTCTCTATACGCCTCCTGGAAAGCGAAAGATACTATTTGGAACCACAACAAAAAATTATTTTTTCTCCACATTACTGCTTAATACCAAATTTTAGCGTTTATCATGTGTGATTACCGACTAACTAATGTGTTTGTGTTGTTCTTAGCATAAGTTAGTTTAAGTAGTGTGTAAGTCTAGGGACCGATGACCTCAGCAGTTTGGTCCCTTGGTAATTCACACATATTTGAACTAATGTGTTACTTGCCACGAGAGTCAGTTAATTGACAATTTCTCCCAGCTATCAGTGTTTAAAATGTTGTGAAGTGTGTTTCACTAGGAATCGTACCTCTGACTACCACGATCCACTACTTTGTATAGCTTTAAAGAAGCCTAATTTGCATTTTAGTTAATTCTTTTGCCATCAAATCGTCCACCAGATTTTAATACGGACCATCTGCAGCGTCCTTTTATTGGTGTTTACCGAATTTTGAACACAGTGCAAAAATGAAGCTCCTAAATCTTTTGCTGCTATCTCACCCCGCACTTTAGTTGACTGTGGCCTACAAATGACACTGGTTAGACATCTACTCCCCATCAATTCCTTCTCGTTCACGCTTCCGTGTTAAAACGGCTGTGAACCCAGCGTTTTAGAACTACTTTCCGTCGTACGTCGCTTGGTAAACAGAGTTGCATAAGATGTAATCATCGTAAAGCCGGTGCTTAATGGCCTTGCATAACCTTGTATTGTATTTTTGGAGCATGAGACCTCCATGTCGTAAGACTGCCGTGTGAGTCAGCGTAATCATACAACTGATTAAACGCTACCAGTCATGGCTCAAGCATTAGTTGGCTACCGTCATGTACCACCACTAAAACAAAAATGAAATAAGTAAAAGTTTTTAGAAACAAATACACTACAAACCTGTAGAAGTGTTAGTTGCGTGCAATATTATGTTAAAAATCATCACTTTGGGTTCCGCTAGTTACAACTGAATGAAACGAATTTTTTCGTGTCATACGCGTTTCACTTTTTTGAAAGGTGTCATCAGTGGCGTGAAATATACACATATTTGAGTTTAAAGTATTTTGTTTTACTCATTGGTCATTATTTATTGAGGATTGTAACTACTTCTGGCACTTTGTGATTTTTTTTTGACGTGATAATAATTGAAATTTCTATTTGCAGATCTCGCAAATGCTATTCTACATCTGTTCTTGAGCCTATTGTTTGGCTGTTCTTTTGATTGTTGCCGTTCGCAATTACAATTGCAGAGAACTTGAAGATGAATACTGTGTTGATTTCATATTATAGTGGAAACGAAATTGCGAAAAAGAATTCACTGAACGACAGCTATAAAACCGTAAAACCAGCACGTGTAGAGTATTCATATTATAGTGCTGTGCAAATGAAAACGGCGAATGGCAATAATCAGAACGAAAGGTATAAAGCGGGAACAAGAACAGATGTAGAGCAGCATCTGCGAAATTTGCAAGTGGGATTATTACGTTACAAAAAATCAGAAAGTGCGAGAAGTGTTTATAACCTCAATGTACGACGTCCAATACGTAAAACAAAATAATGTAAACACAAATATGTATATATTTCACAGCTTTGGTGATGCCTTTCAAATAACAATGGAGAAACGCGTATGTGACGAAATAATTCGTTTCATTTAGTTGTAACTAAACGAACCGAACCGAACCGAAAGTGATAATTATTAACATGGGGTAGAGGTGTGTGTGTGTGTGTGTGTGTGTGTGTGTGTGTGTGTGTGTGTGTATGTCATCAGTGGCGCGAAATTCCTTCCGGAAATTCATGTCCAAGGAATGCAATCATTCTTTTGCCTACGTGCTTTACGTCATTTCCAGACCATAAACGGTCAGCTCACATTTGAATCCGAACTGATTAACTTGAGACACGGTCCTGAAGAATTCGTCAACACCGTTGTACTGTCACCTTGCTGCACTGCGTGTGTTAACGCTCTACTCTGTGAACTTACGCACACCAATGGGGCCCTCGTCCTGCTCCTCTGTGCGCTGGGTTGTCTGCCATGTCACCCACGACTTGGTGTATTAGTATCTCCAAGATTTGTCTATCGACTCTTTTTATGATTTTGCTCGAAATCTCGACTAAACGCTTGAAATAATGGAGATTTGGAGGCGCGTCGGCTCAGGATCTAATCCGCCTGCTGGATTGCCGACGGGGGTCGGTGTGGCGGCCGACCAGCCAGCCTGTATGTGGTTTTTAGGCGGTTTTCCACGTACGAATAGGCGAATGCCGGGCTGGTCCCACATCTCACCTCGGTTACACGATGCGCAAACATTTAGAAAACGTCGTCGCTCCTGCACATCAGAAAACACTAGACTCAGACAGATGGGGCTCACAGATTCCATAATGGCAGGAGGGGGTGGGGGGGGGTGCGGTTTTTAGCGTTCCCAGTATTTATTGTCAATAGCGTATCGAAAGTTAGTAAAGCTTCTCGCCTATTTATGCGGAATGAGTCACATTCTTTCAGGCTGAGAGTCAACTGCCACTTCTTGTATCAACAGTACAATCCTCTGTAGATAGCACGGATTTCGCTGGTCTTCTGGCGTCGCAATCTCCTTAGGTACAACACCGTCGTCTAAGAATAGTCTCATGGAGTTCGCAACGGGACGCACTACAAATTCTAAACAGTAGCGACCCATTAACACTCCTCTGGCCTACTCCCAAAGCAACCTTTACAACTGCTGATTTCGCTTCCTTACGAACGACGTGTTGAGCTATGCCTGCTAGGAAGGCTAGAACAGTCACCAGTCTGGTCCGTTACTCATTAAGCTCGTATTTTGTCCACTAAACTATGAAACTGTATCTAATACTCTCTGGAAATCAAGCAACACGGCTTCTACCTGGGCGCCGGTATTTACTGCTTCCTGGCTCTCGTAGGTGACGAGAGCGAGGTGCGTTTCACAAAATCGTTGTTTTCGGAATCCATTTTGATTCCTACAGAGGAGATTTTCGTTCTCCAGAAACCGGTACGCACACGACAGCAAGCAGTACTAATTTGTTCAAAACCGCCGAGAATAAAAACGGGATTTCTTCTGGGCTCATTAAAATCCCTCAGACTATGTCAATCACATAGTGGTATGCTGCCCCAGTGCTACGAAGTTATACGAATGAGATGAATGGTTTGTAATCTCGCTTGACAGGAAGTCAGTGTTACAGTACAATGTGTTACGATTCATCTGTTTCACTTGAAGTTCCAATCGGTAGCTACCCGTGAATTCACGTCGCGAACCCCAGCTTGGCTGTGCGGGAGTGGACGCTTTCTTTGCCTGGGCACAAGTCAGGAACGCGAGGCCGACAGGATCGTCGCAGCGCCTTCGGACACAATGCGCGGCCTGGGAGATTACCTGGTCCCAGGTAAGGCTCGCCAAACCCGGAAGACTGCAAGACATATACAACTGACACCTCTTGAGAGAGCAAGTTACCACGCAAAACATAAGATTTTTCCACTTTTCGCACGTGAAAAGGACATCGGATTCAGTTTTTTAATTTTTTTGTTCACTTGAAATGTAAGCTTCCCATTCGTTAACAGCAACAAACTGTCGGGTATAGAGCGCTGGAGATAGTGAGACGGAGACGGAAAATACGAGGACAGAGAGAACCAGTGGCAGGGACGAAAGTAAACGTAAAACTGAAAACGAACCCCACCACTGGCTGGAGACAGGGAAGTGGCAGTCGAGAGGACATTTACGCCCGGTGAAAGACTAGTGGTTAACCATAATAAACTAAGATACGCAAAGGACAAGTTTATGAAAGTAACAACAATTCTGGTTCACTAATGCCCACCCCACCTAACTTTATAGGCAGATCGGTCCCGTAAACCGTACCGGAAAGGTAGAGCTTCAGAAAGGACACTCTTGAAGCTGTCATCGAATAGGGCTGTCGTTGCTGACGTAGTCCGAGAAGCGCCGCCCTGCGACACGTGCCGTGGCTGTCTGCCGCGGTGATCCACTGCAGTCCGCGCGATGTGAGAGGCTAAAGTCACACCAGGATTTCGGATACCAGAATCGAGCCGCGGATTCGAAGACGGCTATGCGAAACAAATAGCTGAAATATTTACGACATATTCCCAAGATGCCGATCTCAAAAAACCTTAAAAATTTTGTAGATATCTTTATCCGTTTCCGAGGTACAGAGGTTCAAAGTTACCCTACTTGTGCACGTAAAATCCGCCGTGAGGTGAAAACGTAACTTAAAAAGTGACGTTGCACGAAGAACTATGCTGTAAAGTGTCTTCGTTATCATCAGAAGGGTTATCGGAACACAATGTTGTAGTACTGAAGCAGACGGAAAATTTTTGTGCATGTAAAATCAGGTTCAAAAATGGCTCTGAGCACTATGGGACTCAACATCTGAGGTCATCAGTCCCCTAGAACTTAGAACTACTTAACCTAACTAACCTAAGGACATCACACACATCCATGCCCGAGGCAGGATTCGAACCTGCGACCGTAGCGGTCACGCGGTTCCAAACTGAAGCGCCTAGAACCGCACGGCCACACCGGCCGGCCTGTAAAATCAGGTCTGAGGAGTAAAATTACTTTTGCTTTTTTTCAATTTCACGTAAGTAAACTATCAGAATGTACAGTTCTTGTGATATGAGCGACATGCCCTGCTATAGGAGGAAAAAGAAGACAACCAGCTGGAAATATCTTCCCATCGCAGGGCAAACAAAGGCGAATATAATCAAAAGACTGCGACTGAAAATTGGGGTACCAGTTGCCTCATTCTACCTTCCTCAGCATCTTTAAAAATTTTGGCATGCGAACATATTCCCCCCTTTTTTTGCCGAGAGAGTTGCAGTGGGAAAGAGCCGGAAAAATATTGGACGACAGCAGACAGTGGTTGCGGTATTGAAAGAGCGAACGAGGCAGTGACAGTGCGAGAGAAAGAGAGGGACATAGTGGCAGTGGAACTGACTTCACATTGATAGAACAGTGCTAGGAAAAGAGTGAAGGAGACAGGGCCAGTTGGGGAGGAATAAGGAGAAGGACGAAGTGGAACCTGCTGAGAGTCAGTGACAATGAGACACGGAGTATATGACAATGACAACGAGGAAAAGAGAGATAGTGACAGTAGAGAAGAGGCAGGAGCATTAGGAAGAAATGAATGAGAAAGTAGCAGTAAGAGAACAAGAAGGAGACTGTGACTGTGAGACGGGAGACAGTGGCAATTCGAGAGACACACAAAGAGATAATGACAATGACTGGGACCGAATGAGTAGGTGAGAATGGGCAAGTGGAGTGAAAGGGCATGAGAGGCTTACAGCGATGGACTAGTGGATTTGAGCGAGTGTGTGTGAATGCCTAAGGGACCAAACTGCTGAGGTCATCGATCCCTAGACTTACACACTACTTAAACTAACTTTATGCTAAGAACAAAACACACACACACATGCCCGAGGGAGGACTCGAACCTCCGGCGAGAGGGGCGCGCAATCCGTTACATGGCGCCTCGAACCGCGCGGTCACTCCGCGCGGCTGGATGTGAGCGAGTTACAGTTAGGGCAACTAGGCGGAGTGAGAGGTGAGTTGCATGTAAAAAGGAGTGCGAACATGTTCGCATGCTAAAATTTTTAATGACGCTCATGAAGGTAGAATGAGGCAGCTTTTGGATCAGTCTATTAAACAGGAGCATATCCGCCTTTTTTGTGCTCCGATACGAATATTTTTCCGTTGGTGTCGAAATACGCGAGCAAAAAACATGTGCCGTAATTCTATACCAGATTACCGACGATGATATTGGGCTGTAATTATGTCGGGTTGCATACCAGATACGGACTTTTGGCCGGGTCTCAGCGCCGTGTAGCAGCGGAGAGGCGGGGAGGGTGGCGCGTGGCGTGAGGCGAGCAGCACGCGCGCCCAGTCTGCGCGCCGTCACGCTGATCGCGGGAAACCAGAGCTGCTAGTCGCGGTATAGCCGCTGCCTGCTGGCTGCTACTGCGTGGGGAAGGGCGCGCTCTGCTAGCGGCTACCACGGCGCTCTTGTCTGCGTTACGTCACGCTGTTCAGCCCTGTACTGAAAGGTGGTACATTCCGCACACCGCAAACTGAAGGAACAGAAAGTGCGTAGTACAACGCCCTAGTGTCCGTTTTAAGCCCATTTTCAAGCCATATAAGAAGTAATTAGCCGAACATTGTACATGAAATCTTTCTTACACTGTGTGAACTATTCCTTTCAGAGTACGCTCAGACAAAAGCTTAGCAGTCACACACTACCGCTTGCTCATCGAAAGATCCGTATGTAAAGACTTGAAAGTTGCACAAGTCACACCAATATTCAAGAAAAATAGTAGGAGTAACCCAGTACATTACAGGCCCATTAACGTTGATATGCAGCAGAATTTTGGAACATACGTTGCGTTAGAACATTATGAATTACCTGAAAGAGAACTGCCTATTGACACACAGTCAACTCGGATTTAGAAAAC
This sequence comes from Schistocerca piceifrons, assembly GCF_021461385.2. Taxonomy (NCBI): domain Eukaryota; kingdom Metazoa; phylum Arthropoda; class Insecta; order Orthoptera; family Acrididae; genus Schistocerca; species Schistocerca piceifrons. The sequence goes on from NC_060139.1 coordinate 291,709,855, forward strand.
ATCGTTCTCGTGGAACACAACTAGCTCTTTACTCGCACGAAGTGTTGAGTGCTGTAGACGAAGTACTTCAAATTGATTTCGAATTTCTAGATTTCCAGAAGGCTTTTGAAAACTGTGCCACACAAGCGGCTTGTAGTGAAATTGTGTGCTTATGGAATATCGTCTCAGTTATGTGACTACATTTGTGATTTTCTCTCAGAGAGATAACAGTTCGTAGTAATTGACGGAAAGTCATCGAGTAAAACAGAAGTGATTTCTGGCGTTCCCCAGGGAAGTGTTACAGGCCTTTTGCTGTTCGTTATCTATATAAACGATCTGGAAGACAATCTGAGCAGCCGTCTTAGGTTGTTTGCGGATGACACCTGGAAGACAATCTGAGCAGCCGTCTTATGTTGTTTGCAGATGACGCTGTCGTTACTCGACTATTAGTCATCAGAAGATCAAAACAAACTGCAAAACGATTTAGAACGGTTCGAAAATTCGCTATTGACCCTAAATAACGAAAAGTGTGAGGTCATCCGTATGACTGCTAAAAGAAATCCGTTAGACTTCGGTTACACGATAAATCAGTCAACTCTAAAGGCCGTAAATTCAACTAAATACCTAGGAATTACAATTACGAACAATTTAAATTAGAAGGAACACATAGACAATGTTGTGGGGAAAGCTAACCAAATACTGCGTTTTATTGGTGGGACACTTAGAAAATGTAACAGATCTACTAAGGAGACTGCCTACACTACGCTTGTCCGTCCTGTTTTACAATATTGCTGCGCGGTGTGGGATCCTTACCAGATAGGACTGACGGAATACATCGAAACAGTTCAAAGTAGGGCAGCACTTTTTGTATTATCGCGAAATAGGGGAGAGAGTGTCAATGAAATGGTAAAGGATTTGGGATGGACATCAATAAAGCAAAGGCGTTTTTCGTTGCGGCGGTATCTTCTCACAAAGTGTCAATCACCAACTTTGTCCTCCGAATGCGAAAATATTTTGTTGACGCCGACCTACACTGGAAGAAACAATCACCATAATAAAATAAGGAAAATCAAACCTCTCACGGAAAGATATAGGTGTTCGTTCTTTCCGCGCGTTATACGAGATTGGAATAATAGAGAATTGTGAAGGTGGTTCGATGAACCCTCTGCTAGGCACTTAAATGTGATTTGCAGAGGAGTATCCATGTAGATGTAGATGTAGATTCCAACTGCGTGCCTATGGAGTATCGTCTCAGTTACGCGACTGGATTCGTGATTTTCTGTCACAAAGGTCACAGTTCGCAGTAACTGACGCGAAGTAGTAGACTAAAACAGAAGTAATATCTGGCGTTGCCCAAGGAAGTGTTGTAGAACCTCTGCTGTTCCTGATCTACAAAAAGGACATGGGAAATAATCTGAACATCTCGCTTAGACTGTTCCAGATTATGTTGTCATTTATCGTCTTATAAAGTAATCAGATGATCAAAACGAATTACAAAACGATTTAGACAATACATCTTCAGGGTGCGAAAAGTGGAAATTGACTCTAAATAATGAAAAGTGTGAAGTTATCCACACGAGTAGTAAAAGGAATCCACTAAATTTCGGTTACACGGTAAATCACACAAATCTAAAGTCTCTAAACTCAACTAAATACTTAAGAATTACATTTACGAATTACTGAAGTTGGAAAGATCACATAGATAATGTTGTGGGTGAAGCAAAGCAGCGACTGCGACTTATTGGCAGAACACTTACAAAATGCAACAGGACTATTCAAGAGACTGCTTACACTACGCTTGCTCGCCCTGTTCTGTGCTATTGTTGTGCTGTGTGCGATCCGCATCATATAGGATTGACGGAGGATATAGAAAATAATGAAGGGCAGCTAGTTTGGTATTATCCCGGAAGGGAAACCACGGATATGATACATGAACTGGGGTGGCAATCATTAAAACAAAGCCATTTTTCGTTGCGGGAGGATCTTCTTACGAAATTTCAATCAACATCTTTGCCCTCAGAGTGTGAAAATATTTTGTTGGCGTCCATATATATAGGGAAGAATGATAATCGAAATAAAAGAAATCAGAGCTCGCACAAAAAGATTTCAGCGTTCGTTTTCACTGCTCGCTATTCGAGAGTCGAACTGTAGAAAATACCTTGTATGTGGTTCGATGAATCCTCTGCCAGGCACTTAATTGTGAATTGCAGAGTAATAACGTAGATGTAGATTCCAATGCAGTATTAAACTCAAAACTTTGGATAATATCATATATGTTGGATGATCCGCGAAGATGAACGCTACTGAGATATTATCCTACCTTGTCCGTTATGGACATTGCTCCTTTGATTGTGTTTTCAGAAAAACAAATATGTCCACTTGCATCTTGAAAATAAAGTACTAATAATATACTAACACTCGGCTGTATGTATTGCCACCTCTTTGGGGGTATGCGTGAGATGTAGCGGTATCAGGACAGGTGTACGATTGCAATGTTGAAATTCGTGTCTTTTATTCTTTACCCAGTACATAATTGCAGTAGATAAATAAACTGTATCTATGCTGTAGAAGACCTCATTTACCGTCGTTTGTAATACCTTTCGACAATTGTCTCCAACATACTATTCCCGGCGGGGTCAGGGATTTTCACCAGCCTCGAGATGACTGGGTGTTTGTACTGTCCTCATCATTTCATCATCATTCATGAATGTGGCGAGAATGGCTTGAGCAAAGGTTGGGAATTTGTACGGGCGCTGATAACCGTGCAGTTGTGCGCTCCACAAACCAAACATCAACATCATCATCATCATCATCATCATCATCATCATAAGCATCCAACATACGAAAGAACGTCGTGTGGAAAAATGATCCATCTCGTACACCTCTCACTAACAGCGCTAAAATGTTTTCAGACAAATTGTTAAAATGAAGCGCAAGTTAGTACTGTGTCTGGATCAATTTAAAGTGCCACACTTACAGCTTAAGTTACTACATAACGTGTTCGTCGCAGAATATATTAAATCCTTTTTTTTTATAACTGAACGATCTATATACATGCATACTGTTTTTACCTAGCGAGTAGCCGCACCAGAGAAAGAGCCTGCAGTGGATTGAAAGCTAGCTTGCAGCCACGAAAGGATGAGTTATCGGTCGCGGCTACACGCAGAATAATAAATGCCTTATCAGTAGTATTCAAGTCCGCGGATCATACACGATATGTCTCATACTGTCAGGTTTTGCCTTTATAATATGATAGTATTGTTCATGTTCTGTACGAGGAATTTCTAATTTATGGCGCTCGGCAAATTACTCCTTACAGAAACTGAAGATGACCTTAAAAATGACGAATTTGTACTTAAAATAAATGGTAAATACCGCCATGTAATCGTTGATGACGTTCCTTATACGACGATTAAGAAGACACAGAACCGCTAAATGCTGTTCTACCAGATGAGTGAGCGTAGCGAGAATACGTTAACGTCGACTTCCGACGCTATACTCTGTTCATCATAAGAACAAACCTGATGTAAATATTACACTAAATATTCTTCCGCGTTTGCTTGTATCTCATTGGATTTCGTTCCACGTGGAGCAGAAGCCAAGCTGTGACCAGTACAGTCAAGTACGATCATAAGGATACGTTTTATGCTGTGTTACACGCACATAGATTAAGCGATAATTAATGCGGAACAACAGCTTTACCGGCGCGTTAAACTTGGACAACTCTGGTCAGCCAGCGGTCCAACTAACCTGCAATGATGTGAGCAGTTGCAGTTCAGACGTAAAAATAGACGAGGAAAGAAACAATATAGCTTCGAATGTCATTTAATTTTTAAAGAGAATGGCATAATATTCGGCAAAAATCCAGCACTAACGCGCGCTTCTTAGGTGACCAGACGGAAAGCATAAAATGCATTCGTTCTCGCCTGGCATAGTATTCTAATTACAAACAATGAGTGATGAAAATTTCTAACGTAAACATAGGGTAATTTTTCTGAGCGAGCTATGTATGATGCTGAAGCATACTGCAGGGATTTCACCGTATTGCTGAATACTGAAGCCTCTGAAAGTATTAATTACAGTCATCTGATAATCTCTTAGCTCCTTCCTTATCCGAATCCGAGAAATACATTTCAGCTCTGGAAGTGTCACCTGCTGCGTTGATAGCGAGCCTATTAACAACAGAATCAACGAAGCCAACCAGGCGCCGCATTTTCTCCTCTTATTTTATGACGAGCCGTTGTATATCCCGCCAGCGTTCGGCAATGACGTGCGTTAATTCCAGTTCGTCTGGCAGCTTAACAGTCTTGTTACTTCTCGGGCCAAATCCCGCAACTTCGTTTCAGGTAAGTTCTGCTGCATCCATTTTGTAATGGTACAGTAACAAAAGTAAAAAGGCAGCATTTGTACGATGTCCTCGATGCTGTGAAAAAGATTGTTTTTTCTTGTCCCTACGATACTTTTCTACCTCTGTTGTATAAAACGACGGACAAAGTCCAAATAAAGAAGATTTGGTTTTCCATTTTTGCCTTAAAATTAAATTGTTATGTTTTCTTAATTTAAACAACTTTTATAAACAGTCTTTCATAAAACATCGATAACGAAGAATTTGTATCTGAAATGGCAACAGGAATTTCGCGTCCAGTATATAATTAGAAACAAGAAGACGTGCATTATTCATAAAAAATGATGATGGGTTTTATAATTACGAGATGTAGGTATTTCAAATTGAACGAGAAAAAAATGATACTGGGGAGATTGGAACCAACGCACGAATAATAGCATTTGCTTTACATCCAATTACGCCACCGACTGTGCTACGCGTTCTATGCGTGTTGTTTCACTACCGAACAGAAAGCAGTCTCAGTCATTTTTATACTGCGCATTAACAGCGCGATAATCAGAGCACAAAGCTGCAGAGGCTATGACTGTACACGATTTTTGAAACGAAAACTACGTATCCAAAGCGTGATTAAGAAAAATGTTGATGTGTTGATGGCTGTTAATACATTTGAATATCTTAAGTTTCATTTAACGTTACTTAATAATAATATATTTAATACATAAGTAGAACCTACTTCCAAGAGCGTAAAAACACCAGTGTACGTTGCTACGGTTTCTGACCAATCATCGCGTTTGTGGTTTTTTTTTTTTTACATCAGGTTTATTCTTACGATGAATGGATTATAGCAGACGAGACGACATCAACGTCAAAACGTTCTTCCCCAGAATCCTTGACGCTGGCGTCACGTTCCGTTGACGATCTGTGTGATTCCACTTCTACATGGCCTCTCACCTGACACTGTGGTGAGTCCAACAATACACGCGTCTGCCATACTCGTTACGCGCGCACTTAGCGGTATTAACACTGCTTTACCTTTGCGATATCGTATTGAGTGATCAAATGTAAACCCCCTGTAACACAGAACGGTTAGAGAAAGGAAGGCTTGAGAGTGCTCTCTGCTGAAGCTGCGGTATTTCTACATTTACTTAAACATTTTTCATTTCAATTATTCGTCATTTTTGTGCTCCTTGCCTTGTAATTAAAGACTTCATTTTGAGAGGTCAAGGTCTTTAGCAGGTCTAATCGTAAATGAGCGGTAGGTATCGTGCGTGTGTCAATGACAAGGATCTCAGGTCTGATAAGGCAAATTTATATAAATGGTTTGTATAGCTGTAAGAAAAGTATGTTTAAGCAACAATAAATAATTTAAAAAGCAGTGGACAGTTTTAGTATACTGACGAAGAAAATATAATTGCAGTAATGAGACTACGTAACTTTGTGGCTGAAAAAAGTCAAGTAGACTGACAAGCTATGAAAAGTATTCTGGCGTTATTATCATTAGATTAAATAAATTTTAACTTTCGAGAGGGTGCGCGTAATGGAAACGTGTGGAACTAAAGACCTATCGTACAGAAACGTTCATTACGTTAGAATGTGTTGAATAGTGATAATACACGATTTTTTTGTTCGGAAGTATTTAAATGGACAAATCCATGCAACCGTCTACTGTAAATATCTTGAATGCCGCGTCAGCTATTAAATGAATACCATTTAAATCGTAAACAGTAAGTTCCAAAGAAAGTCTGCTATATTCATATGCCAGTTACATAGTGATAAACGCAAAGGCAAAATAATATAATTTTAGAAAGCCGTGGTATACTTGGTTCTTTCAGATTATAAAGGCTAAACTTCCACAGAAGAGTTCCATCGGAAGCCATACTACTGAATGAAATGATAATTAAATCGACACCCTAGCTGCAAACAGGTTTTTTTTTTTTTTTTTTTTTTTTTTTTTTTTTTTTTTTTTTTTTTTCATCTGTGCCACCGGGGGCACAGAGGATAGTCCGCCTGCAGGGACTTCTACCTTTCATATATAGTTAAAATATCGCTACCCGGCCATTGACCATCTTGATCGAACGAAAACGCTATGCCCCAACTCGTACGGGACTTGGTAGCTTAATCTGCCACGAGTAATGAGTGCGTTGGGCAAACATCTATTAGGCGCACTACGAATGCAGTGGTGTGAACATGTTGGGAAAGTGGGTCTCACGGGGAGCGTGCAAGGGATAAGTCCCTGCAGGCACACTAATCTTGGTGCCCTCGGTGACTCAGATGGATAGAGCGTCTGGCATGTAAGCAGGAGATTCCGGGTTCGAGTCCTGGTAGGGGCACACATTTTCAACATGTCCTCAATGATGTACATCAACGCCTGTTTGCAGCTAGGGTGTCGATTTAATTATCATTTCATTCTAGAGAAGAAGCACGGTCATCAATGCTATCTGTTCTTTCGGGAACAGATACTACCTTCGTATATACCATACTACTGAGTTGAAATTCTTGTGAAATACTGTAGAATAATTCTGAAATTGACAGGAATTTAATAACATTTGAATAAATGAGTAGATATAAAAGTGTGAAAAGAAATGGAAAGACCGCTCGAGACAATGGGTATATAATATGTTTATATTTTTAAGCTTACTTATCTACGCTACTCTGTACTTCATACTGTAATATCCTTTTTTACTTTGAACCGATGTCACGAGATTATGTTTGCTTTGCTCCAGGAAACTGGCGACGGCGTCAGACAAATGCAAGAGATTTACATGCAAATTTTTCTACCGAAATAAAATACGTGAAATTTAATTAATAAACGTAAAGAATGTGTAAGGCGGCATTTACATTAAAGACTCGCCTAGTTATTTAGAGGTAAGCTACAGTTCAGAATACGGCGTATTAGCATCTAGTAAATACGTACATGATGCGTCCTTCTTCTATGGCTTCCAGAAAACGAGAAACGACCGCCTCATCTCCATCAGGCAAAAGAAGAAAAGTTCAGCAGCGATTCAACTGCTCTAAGGTAGCATTCTACTCGAGAAAGATCGTCATGAAACTTCATAATATCCTGCGAAATTAAACGGAAAGACTACTGTCGCTGTTGGGAAAGATTTGCACTGAATATCACAGCATGCCCTGTGTGGATATCGTTTCCAAAACCTCACTCATCGCAGACGCCTGCTTTGATCAAGGACACTAAAGAAAGAAATTTCAGAGACAGTACGCATTATTACCTTATCTTACGAGAAAATTACTAAATCTCAAAGCAAGCCAACACTTTTAAGGTCAAAACCACTGCATGCGAAAGAAAAATGGCTCAAATGGCTCTGAGCACTATGAGACTTAACATCTGAGGTCATCAGTCCCCTAGAACTTAGAACTACTTAAACCTAACTAACCTAAGGACATCACATACATCCATGCCCGAGGCAGGATTCGAACCTGCGACCGTAGCAGTCGCGCGGTTCCGGACTGAAGCGCCTAGAACCGCTCGGCCACCGTGGCCGGCCTGCATGTGAAACATTCACGTAATTCCAACATATTTTTAGTTACAATGAAGTACTATGGATAAAAATTAATACATTCCGTATTTTTGTGTACTGGAGACAGCCAGATTTGGCGTCAATATTATGATTTATTGCCAGTTGATAAATCAACTGTGTGTTAGCGCAGCTGCCTGCGGTCCGGTTTTTTTTTCCGCCAGCAGTACTGGTTTCCCGGAAACAACATTGTCAGTTGACGGTTGTATGGGTGTTCTTCACGCTCCCTTCGTTCACAATCGATGCGATTTTTTGTTACTTTTATTTCATGTCCCTGCCGACCATTCTGAAGTTCGTCGCCGTAGTTGATAGCACGAACGTAATTCCAAATGCAGAGAGACTTTCGTCGAATGTTTATTGAGAATTTATTTACTGCCGTAAAAAACTAAACCTACAGTCTTGTTACAGAATGCATGCTGTAACAGTAACAACAAAAGAAACAATAAGTTCATACAGTTATAACTAACTGTTTAAATAACGGTTTAGTATTTAAAAATTCTGTCTAAAGTTTGGCAGTTACATTTGTACGAGAAGACAGCCTAATCTAACCTAACCTACCTATCTGACGAGATACTGTGAATCCCAGACACTTCGCCGCTCGGAATCGACACGAAAAGCCCTTAGGATGTGCCACCTGAGGGCGACAATGAAACCACCGCTTGCCATGGGTACTCCATTTGCACACATTTCGCTGTTTAAAACGGCCGTACAGCGGCAGCTCTACATGAAGATGCCAATAGCCCTGGAAGGCCGCCGACCGCGGGCCACGGCACCTCCGAGAACGGTGCTGCCCATGACCCATTGTGTCGCTACACAGTCTGTCGAAGAACAGCACTACCGGCAGAGAGCACCTCCCCCATCCCGCCAGCCGCACCAGACTCAAAGAGCACCCTGGACGACTTCGAGGGATACTCCATTTGCACACATTTCGCTGTTTAAAACGGCCGTTCCCAGAGCGATGGGCATCAAAACGACGTTCTTGACAATCTTTAACATCGCTGACATCCCGGGGCGAGTCAAGAATTCTTTTAGGACATCGTGGGACTGCAACTCCAGTGAACCTGATTCGCCCCCTTTGCAATACAGCGGGATCGCGAGTTTTGTTCTGGTATTCAGGATGGTACCACTACAGACCGTTCAAAATTATTCGATTAAATTTGAATGTGATCGGAAGGATGACAAGGTGTTTATGCTTTTTCAGCCCCGCAGCAAAGCGTCTGTCGAAGAGTTCAGGCCAGTTTGGCAACACCCTTGGTGGCACCCGCACACCTTTGATGTCCATTTGAAAAAGTCCCTGTACAGAGGCATTCATTTACCGATAACTGTGTTCCAGCGGGTTAGGGAACCCTACCGACACAACCTGTGCTGACGACGCTATATCGCTGCATTAGCGCCCGCTAGCCGCATGTGAAATCTGAGGAGTGTCGAAAGTGTGGCCTATGACGCCGACGTGTGCTCACCGGTGAATGCACGTTCCTGTAAAGAGACATTTTAAAGTGCTCAACAAAGGCTCGCCGGTGGCACCGAAGATGTTGCCGAACTGGGAGGTCTTAGAGGCACTATTTGCTGTTTCATTTATGCATTGTCGATGTCGCGCTGCCTCTTGATCATAACAAAGAAGGGCGCGAAACACGAAGCCGGAAAAAGTATAAACACCCTTTGCTACTTCAGATCCCTTTCAAATTTCGTCGAATGGTACTGAACAATCCCTTGTGATTCCACTCTGTATTTCGGTCCATTCCAAAAAGGTCAGATCACATTCAGTGGGTTGCTGCACCTCAGTGTCCTTAGACAAGACTTGAATCGTCGTGTGAGGTGTGGAAGGGGGCTGGGGGAGTTGTCAGCAGTGTCGAACTTTCCCAGGAACGTTCTGTTACACATCGCATTGGAAATTGTGCTTAATGTCTGTAAATGAACGCCCCAAATGAAAGGGATAGTTTCTTCGACGCCCTCTGTACTATCCCCTGAGGCCTCTTCGCGTCACTTGTGAACAACGGTGTGTCTGAAGTGCTTTCCTCGGCCACCTATAAGATTATTTCAACGCTAGGCGTCGCTGTTCTGACTTTCGTGGCAGGGGCGTCAAGAGAAGTCTGGGATGTGAGAAAGGGCGGGAGCTCTGACGATCTTACCATAGTGTGACACGTCCACAGTGGCGTTACAAAGAATTGTGGTGAACTTTGGCGCCAATGTGAGATAATTAACCCACATTACACTTCACATGAAGTTCTGAGCTCTGTCCTTTTTTCCGCATGTGTCTACGCTTTCCCGTTTGAAGCTTCACCGAGCTGTTTACATCCTTATAGTAGTCCACTATTGATAAATAGATCTATTTCTAATACAGATTAAGCCAAGAAATTCACAGTGAGAAAATTAATTTCGAGGTACAGCTGTCGTCAACAGCGTCCGTTCTTTCAGACATGCGTGGAAGCAACTGGAAAAAGGCGCACGTCATTTAATCGTATGTCCGTAGATCGCGGTCTCGCGGTAGCGTTCTCGCTTCCCGAGCATGGGTTGGTTCAAATGGCTCTGAGCGCTATGGTCATCAGTCCCCTAGAACTTAGAACTACTTAAACCTAACTAACCTAAGGACATCACACAACACCCAGTCATCACGAGGCAGAGAAAATCCCTGACCCCGCCGGGAATCGAACCCTGGAACCCGGGCGCGGTAAGCGAGAAAGCTACCGCACGACCACGAGCTGCGGACCCCGAGCATGGGGTCCCAGGTTAGATTCCCGGCGGGGTCAGGGATTTTCATCTGCCTCGAGATGACTGGGTGTTGTGTCGTCTTCATCATCATCATTCATCCCCATTACGGTCGGAGGAAGGCAATGGCAAACCACCTCCGCTAGGACCTTGCCTAGTAAGGCGGTGCGGGTCTCCCCTACGCTCTGTCAAGGAGTATGGGACTTCATCATCATCATCATTTCATCGTATAAACCGATTTGAAACGTCGACTTCTTGCTAAAAAGTGTCACAAATATTGTGCTCGCTTATGATACCTTTCTGTAACCGAACAACTGCTTTACTGAAATCAGAGGCAGTGGCTGTCTGGAACATAGCTTTGTCTGTTTGCTGATGAGAACCAGAAGGCAGCGGATAGAGAATATAATGCTGTCGCTTCATTTCTTGGCTTCTAGAAAGCCTTCAATACAATTCTGCACAGTCGCCCAACGAAAAGAATACGAGCAAACGGAATATGCGAACAGGTATGGATCGGGCTGAATACTTGGTAGTATAATGAATCATTATGTCATCCGCTATCTGTAGCCCTATGAGGCTGTTCGCAGACAATGCGGTCGCGCAGAGGGAGGTCACAGCATAAAAAATGTTTCGACATGGAGAGTGACTTGCAGATGATTACTTCCTGCAGCAAAGTTAGACAGCTGACTATCAACATAAATAGCTGTAGCGTATTTTGTATAAATATTCGAACAGCGTAGTGAACGCATCACTGTAGCCAAGATAGTCGCAAAGCCCCCACACACGGTAGTAGTACACGTTTATATGCCATCTAGCTCCGTAGATGATACAGAGATTGAAGAAATGTATGACGAGATAAAATAAATTATTCATATAGTTAACGAAGATGAAAATTTACTTGTGATGGGGGACTGGGATTCGACAGCAGGAAAAGGAAGAGAAGGAAAAATTGTAGGTGAATGTGGACTGGTGGAAAGTAATGAAAGAGGAAGCCGCTTAGTGGAACTTCGCACGGAGCACATTTTCGTTATCGTTAATGCCAGATTTAAGAATTATGAAAGAAGGTTGTACACGTGGAACGGACTTGGAGACACCGGAGGGTTTGTGACTGATTGTATATTGGTAAGACAGAGATTTAGTAACCAGGTTTTAACTTGTAAGACATTTCCATGGACAGATGTGGAATCTGACCACAATTTACTGGTTATGAACTTAGATTAAAACTGGCGAAATTGCAAAAATGTACGAGATTATGGAGGTGCGTCCTGAATAAGTTGAAAGAAGCAAAGGTTGTTGAGAATTTCGAGAGAGCTCTAGGCGTCAGCAGGAAAGGAATACAGCAGGAGACGAATGGGCAGCTTTCAGCATCAAACAGTAAAGACAGCTGAAAATCAAATAGGTAAAAAGACAAGGACTAGTAGAAATCCTTGGATAACGCAGGAGATACTGAATTTAACTGATGAAAGAAAAAAATATAAAAATGCAGTAAATGAAGTAGGCGAAAGGGAATAGAAATGTCTAAAAATGAGATTGAGAGAAAGTGCAAAATGGCTAGGCACGACTGGATAGAGGATAAATGTGGTTAGAAACATATTTCCTACGGGAAAGGCAGATACCGCCTAGAGGAAAATTAAAGATACCTTAGGGAAAATAAGAAGCAGCTGTATGAACATAAAGAGCTCATCAGATGGAAAACCAGTCCTAAGCAAAGAAGGGGAAGCTGAAAATTGGAAGAAGTATACAGAGCGCCAATACAAGGGCGATGTACTTGAGGGCAATATAGATGAAGATGAGATGGGAGATATGATACTGCGTGAAGAATTTGACAGAGCACTGAAAGACCTACGTCGAAACAAGGCCCTGGGAGTAGATAACATTCCGTTAGAACTACTGATGGCTTCGGGAGAGCCAGTCATGACAAAACTCTTCCATCTCGTGAGCAAGACTTGTGTGACAGGTGAAATACCCTCAGACTTCAAGAAGAATATAATAATTCCAATCCCAAAGAAAGCATGTTCTGACAGGTGTGAAAATTAGCGAACTATCAGTTTAATAAATCACAGTTGCGAAATACTAACACGAATTATTTAGAGAAGAATGGAAAGACTGGTAGGAGATTTGATTCCGTTTGGATTCTGTAGAAAAGTAGGAACACGCGAGGCAATACTGAGCCTACGACTTTCTATAGAAGGTAGGTCGAGGAAAGGCAAACCTACATTTATAGCACTCGTAGGATTACAGAAAGCTTGTGATAATGTTGAGTAGAATAATTCTGAAGGTAGCATGGGTAAAATACAGGGAACGAAGCGCTATTTACAAGTTTTACAGTAACTAGACGGCAGTCATAAGAGTCGACGGGTATGAAACGGAAGCAGTGGTTGAAAAGGGAGTGAGACAGGGTTGTAGCCTAATCCCGACATCATTTAATCTGTTATACATCGAGTAAGCAGTGGAAAACCAAATAAAAACTGGGTTAGGAATTAAAGCTGAGGGAAAAGAATTCTGTCAGCGACAGCAAAGGTTCAAATGGCTCTAAGCACTATGGGACTTAACATCTGAGGTCATCAGCCCCTAGACTTAGAACTACCTCAACCTAACTAACCTAAGGACATCACACACATCCATGCCCGAGGCAGGGTTCGAACCTGCGACCGTAGCAGCAGCGCGGTTCCGGACTGAAGCGCCTAGAACCGATCTGTCACAGCGGCCGGCGACAGCAAAGGTTTTGAAAGAACATTTGAACGATATGGACAGTGTCTTGGTAGGAGGATATAGGATGAAGGTCAACAGAAGCAAAACAAAGATAGAGGAATTTAGTCGAATTAAATCAGATAATGATGAAGGGATTGATTTAGGAAATGAGAGACTAATTGTTGTAAATGTGTTTTCCTATTTGGGCAGCAAAGAAACTGATGACGGCCGAGTAGAGAGCATACAAAAGAATGCGGACTGGAAACAGCATGCGAAGGATTTATAAAAAAGAGAAATTTGTTAAAATCGAATATAAACTGGTGTGCTAGGAAATTTTTCTTGGTAGAGTGTAGCCTTGTATGGTAGTGTAACGTGGACGATAAACAGTCCAGGAAAGAAGGTAACAGAAGCCTTTGGAATTCGGTGTTGTAGAAGAATGCTGAAGATCTGATGGTTCGATCGTGTAACTAATGAGGAGGTACTGAATCGAATTGGGCAAACTCGCCTAAAATAAGTAAGTTGTCGATAGAATACATGATGAGGCATCGAGAAATCATTAGTTTGGTAATGGAAGTAAGAGTAGGACGGTAAAAACTGTAGAGGGAAGCCAGTTATGACTATAGTAAGGAGTTTCAGCTGGACGTAGGTTGCAGCAGTTACTCCGAGATGAAGAGGCTTGCACAGGATAGATTAGTGCGGAGAGCTGCATCAAACCAGTCTTTGGACTGAAGACCACAACAGCAACGACAACAACAACACAACAACAACGACAACAGAAAGTTACCATCAGTCTCTTCCCGTTCACCAACCGTGGATGGAGCAGGAAAGGAGCAAAGACATACTGGCACGAGAAATATCTTCCAGTATAGCCCATACGGTGGCCTGGGGAGTAGAGATGCGTAGACGTAGATGACATGTCGTCTTCCAAACACTGAGACGACCATTTCTTCGCCGCCTCGCAGCTTCCGTGGCGTCCCACAGCGGCCGCGCCCCGAACCCACAGCTCGCATGGCGATATGACGTGCGGCGCGCGAGACACGTTACGGGTCCAAAACAGTATAGACAGAGATCTAGAACCCTGCTCTGACCCACGAGACAGGGTTAAACACACAACTCCAAAGTTAATAATTAAAAGCTTCGACCACTTTCAGAAAGATCCCCAGTTCCGATTACTAGACTGGAGAGTGTACACCGCTACACCGCCTCCGACTCCCGCCGGTAGTGACCACAACAACATAACACCATTACAGTTCAGTGTCAATAAAGGGACAAGTCTAACAAAAACACATCACCCGAATTTCCACGGAAATCAAACATTTGTTTCAATAAAACCTAGCCAAGTCCTTTACTAAAATACAACAGCCCAGATAGCTACTTTGCTCTACAACCTGATGTAAGACGCCTCTCCTTATCGAGCACTTGCACGATCATTAAAACCCAACAATCGCCTAGAAAACCAGAACTGTTCTCCGAAATCCATGCACGCGCACGAAAACGCACTTTAGGTACAGGAAAAGCATTCTCGATGATCACGAAGGATCACTAACTGCAGAGTTCCGAAATTTTAATGACTTTGAAACACAAACTTCGCCATAAAAGACTCACGACCAGCCACCTCAACATCACGAGAACTGACGGCCGACCCGTCGATAACACGAGCTCCAAACCGCTTCTCGAAATTATTCAACATATAGGCCTTTCAGCCAGGCAGAATCAGGATTGGAATGTAGGCATTTTCATTGGCAATTTCCTGCTCCAGCTTACAGTGCTTCTGTTAGCTGCTGTCTTCTGGCAGGACTTTATGACCTTTCTCTGCAACGGATGTTGGGAACACCGGCCGTCATGGCGAAATTACTCCCCCCTATAAGCCAACCGTCTAGGCTCCAGTCACAACCCATTCATGACGATTAGAGAAAGACCAGCCCATGAGCTCCGGGCTGAAGAAAGCCTCTCTCCCCCAGATCCCGATACTGTCATAGACAATGCTCAGAGGAACATCATACATCAGGTGTGGCTAGGAAGTGACATGTTACAACATCTCTAGTTTACGGTTGTTCGAAAACTCTTGAACACAGCTAAGCATTCCTTGCTTTCATGGCCAACATCTTGATGCCCTGACCATAGCACATGGTAGGTTCACAACACTAAGCTCAGTTCGCTCTGACGTACGAGTCTGTAACGCTAATGACATTTCGTATCGTCTGAGGTATCCTTCTTACGAGTGTTCCAGCCTATCAAGACTCGAGGGGTAGGTACCAGAAGTGGAGCCGCGGTCTTGATGGAGGTCCTCCTTTGGGTGCGCCTAATGGCTGCGACCTGGACGGGAATACCCAGACTGTCGGGCGCGACTTTATATATATAGTCGGTGTCTCCACGCAGGCACAACAAGCAGTTCAGTTCCGCTATATATAGACGGTGCGTGCAGCGCTGGCGGCGCCTGGCGGCGGACCGCGGAACCGCGGCCGCCACTTGGCATCGGCCCAGCGACCTTTGGAGATTTATATTTTGAGGGTGTTGTCCTTTGGCAGCTAAATGCCCCGCCGCCACCGCCAGAAAAGGGCGCTTTCCTCCACCGCGCGTCCCCGACTTCTCCCGCACACCTCCAGCGGCGGCGCCAAGCACATTCCCGCAGAACATTTTATTATCCTCGCGCCATGGCGCTTACGGATTACTACTGTTCCGTTTTCTGATCGCTTCTAGGACTTTCACATTCTCTTGCCGCGTAATTCACCAAATGTATGTAAGAGGCTTAAGCTGATACTAGGATCCGGAACGCCGTAGCTAATCAAATGTCCTGCGAACGTTAAAATACGCATGCGCACCAACTCCCGGCATGCCTTGCTCGTCAAGCGACGCCATTTGTATTGGTACTGTCGTAGTCTACATCTCTACATCTACAACCATACTCCGCAAGCCACCTGACGGTGTGTGGCGGAGGGTACCTTGAGTACCTCTATCGGTTCTCCCTTCTATTCCAGTCCGGTACTGTTCGTGGAAACAAGGATTGTCAGTATGCTTCTGTGTGGGCTCTAATCTCTGATTTTATCCTCATGGTCTCTTCGCGATATATACGTAGGAGGGAGCAATATACTGCTTGACTCTGCGGTGAAGGTATGTTCTCGAAGCTTCAACAAAAGCCCGTACCGAGCTACTGAGCGTCTCTCCTGCAGAGTCTTCCACTGGAGTTTATCGATCATCTCCGTAACGCTTTCGCCATTACTAAATGATCCTGTAACGAAGCGCGCTACTCTCCGTTGAATCTTCTCTACCTCTTCTATCAACCCTATCTGGTACGGATCCCACACTGCTGAGCAGTATTCAAGCAGTGGGCGAACAAGCGTACTGTAACCTACTTCCTTTGTTTTCGAATTGCATTTCCTTTGGATTCTTCCAATGAATCTCAGTCTGGCATCTGCTTTACCGACGATCAACTTTATATGATCATTCCATTTTAAATCACTCCTAATGCGTACTCCCAGATAATTTATAGAATTAACTGCTTTCAGTTGCTGACCTGCTATTTTGTAGCTAAATGATAAGGGATCTATCTTTCTATGTATTCGCAGCACATTACACTTGTCTACATTGAGATTCAATTGCCATTCCCTGCACCATGCGTCAATTCGCTGCAGATCCTCCTGCATTTCAGTACAATTTTCCATTGTTACAACCTCTCGGTATACCACAGCATCATCCGCAAAAAGCCTCAGTGAACTTCCGATGTCATCCACAAGGTCATTTATGTTTATTGTGAATAGCAACGGTCCTACGACACTCCCCTGCGGCACACCTGAAATCTCTCTTACTTCGGAAGACTCCTCTCCATTGAGAATGACAGCTGTTTACAGTGTCAGTTCAAAACGTTTGAAACAATTCATCAACCCGCCGACTGACATACGGTCGGTGATTCGGTGTTTGACAGCGAGGAACGTTGCAGCTGCGGAAATTCCTCTGCTTACTGCGCTACCCTTAATAAACTTCGATGAGCAATACAGAATAAGCGACGTAGCCTTCTGACGTCTGGAGTTTTGTTGTTCCATGACAATACCAGACCACATTCTGCCATTGAAACTCAAAACCTGGTCCGATCTTTTGGATGGGAACAGATTGTCCACCCACCTTCCAATCCAGACTTGGCGCCGAGCTGTTTTCACTTGTTCAGCTACCTACAGGAGTATCTCGGCGGCAAGAGTTTCGTAACGGACGACGACATGAAAGAATCACTTAACGACTGGTTATCTTCACAGGCGTCAGTCGTCATTGACTTAGGGATACAAAAGCTTATAGAACGTTATGACAAATGTTTGAACATATAAGGAAACTATGTAGAAGAATAGAGGAACATGTAAGCAATTTAAAAACAGTTTTTTGGAAAAAATATGTGACAGTATATGTTTTATGATATCCGAGCTTACTCTCTGAATAACTCTCGTACATGTAGACTGTGAACCCGAATTCCACCGACATGTTTTCGCAGACTGTTCTGAGATATTTTCCGAGTGTTCTGCTGTAACAGACCTATGGCTCGTTACAGAGAGATTGCATTTCGTTTGATTTGCTACCCCCATTTATCTCTGTACTTGTATTAGACTGAAAATATCTACACAACAGTGCAAAAGTCGACGGTATGCGCTCTGTGTCTTGTTCCATTCAGTCACTGTTCTTATTGTAAACAGTGATGCCCGCTTTAGTCTTCCCCCTCGGGCTTACATTTCGTGCTGCTCGGTCCTGTCTCGTCGACGCTTTTCCGGCTCTCTTAGTTTGAGTTAGAGTTAGCACTCATACAAAGTTGTACTATGGGCAGGTGTACTGTTGAACAGTTGGCCGTATGCAGCTGGTGTGCGGGTTCATTGGATGGGTGGTAACAGCGGCACAACGGCGCTATGTTGAGCTGTTCCCACAGCAACCGCAACCACATCGCAGTCCTTTTTCATTCGTACTCATATACAAACGTCTTTGTTTTGTGTTTTACGTTTTGGCGATAGCATAATACAAGTTTTACCACTGTTATGAAGGTATTATCACAGAAACAAAGGTGACTGCGTTAACAAATCGAATAAATCGTAATCGGATACTACAGAAGTCTTTCTTTTTGTTATGGACATTATGATTCATGTATCCTCATTTAAAGAGCTCTCATTCGTTACATTAAGTGCAAATGTAATTCAAGTGAATACATGTATTTCCTTAATATTATCAATCGATGATGTTTTTCTATAAAAAACCGATCCGTGAGCGAACAATATAATACTGCTGCAGAGAACGCAGAAGTGCCGCAACACGACATGGCATGCACTCGACAAATGTCTGAAGTAGTGCTGGAAGGGATTAACACCACGAATCCTGCACAGCACTCCATAAATCCGCAAGAGTACGAGGGGATGGAGATCTCTTCTGAATAGCACGTTGCAAGGCATCCCACATATGCTCAATAATGTTCATGTCAGTGGAGTTTGGTGGCCAGCGGAAGTGTTTGAAATCAGAAGAGTATTCGTGTAGTCACTCTGTAGCAATTCCGGACGCGTGGGATGTCGCACTGTCCCGCTGGAATTTCCCAAGTCCGTCGGAACGCACAATTGACATGAATGGATGCAGGTTATCAGACAGGATGCTTACGTACGTGTCACCTGTCAGAGTCGTATCTACACCTACTAGGAGTCCCGTATCACTCCAACTGCACACGCCCCACACCATTACAGAGCCTCCACCAGCTTGAATAGTTCCCTGCTGACACATCCAGGGTCCACGGATTCATGAGATTGTCTCCATACCCGTACACGGCCATCCTCTCGATACAATTTGAAACGTCCGTCCAGGCAACATGTCTGCAGTCATCAACATTCCAATCTCGGTATTGACGGGTCCAGGCGAGACGAAAGCCTTGTGTCGTGCAGTCTTCAAGCGTACATGAGTGGACCTTCGGCTCCGAAAGCCCATATCAGTGATGTTTCGCTGTATGGTTCGCACGCTGACACTTGTCGATGGCCCGCCACTGAAATCTGCCACAATCTGCGGAAGGTTTTCACTTCTGCCACGTTGAACGATTCTCTTCGTTCGTCGTTGGTCCCGTTCTTGCAGGATCTTTTTCCGGCCGCAGCGATGTCGGAGATGTGATGTTTCATCGGATTCCTGATATTCACGGTACACTCGTGAAATGGTCGTAAGGGAAAATCCCCACTTCATCGCTACGTCGGAGACGCTGTGTCCCATCGCTCGTGCGCCGGCTGTAACACCATGTTCAAACTTACTTAAATCTTGATAACTCGTCATTGTTGCAGCAGTAACCGATCTAACAACTGCGCCAGACACTTGTTGTCTTATATAGTCGTTGCCGACCGCAGCGCCGTATTCTACCTGTTTACACATCTCTGTATTTGAATACACATGCCTATACCAGTTTCTTTGGCGCTTTAGTGTATAGTGTAATGTGTAAGAGGTTGTGGGTAGAATGACTAATTATTAACAAAATCAACAATAACTTGAAATGTTCTGCTTGTAGCCATGTTTAAAACTTAATTTGTGATGTGAATTTAAAGACGACTCGATCCACACCATTACGATTTATCGTACAAAACGACCCATTGAACCTGAAACTAATTAACTATTAGTAGTCTCTGAGTGTGGAGTAGGCTCTGCAACAGGTCGATGTCTGTGGTGTTCGTCTGTAATTGACTTACAACCTTTCTAAACTTTAGTAACATGCCCTCTTTTTCAATCACGCTGGATTCTTCACTGTGCAAGGGATTTTCGAGAAATACGCTTTCATCTGTGAAAAATTCCAAGTTCGACAATGATTCGGGTTACGAGTTGAGATATGAGTCTTCTTCTCCTCACATATTATTTGATAAAAAAAGTGACGCACCCACAAAGGGAACTCGAGTCGAATTGAAACTTCACGGGTTCACGGGATATTTGAAGCTATTTCAGTGATCATAAATCGAGTACAACATAACACCATGACGCCGCTTACCAGTACGACGTTGGACTCCGTCTGGCCTGGATGCATGCGTGCACTGAATCGCTAGGGGATGGTGTCGTAAGGCTGTTGCATGGTCTCCTCAGACACGCTGGCCCGTAACTGCTGTAACCGGTCCTTCATATCCTCGTCCCCTACATGTTGTATGAGAGACAGATCTGTGCATCTCGCTTGCCACGGGAGTACCTCAACGTCACGCAGATAGTTCATAGATGCATGTGAGAGGTGTAGACAGCATTGTCCTGTTGCAAAATGGCACTACAATACTTGCTGCCTGAAAGGTAACACACGAGGACGCAGGGAGTCCTTGACGTGCCGCAGTGCCGCCAGAGCCCGTTCAATCACCGCCTGGTGCGACCTGAGGTCGTACCTGATAGCTTCCCACACCATGATGCCAGAAGTAACAACGCTGTGCCTCTCCAAAATGTTGGAATATTGTGACATGTCCCCAGCTCGCCGCTGTACTCGCCGACAGTGGTCATCTGGGGTAGTGCAGAATCGCGATCCATCGTTGAACACATAGCGATGCAACAATCATGCTTCCCAGTGACGGCACCACTCCAAACGCTGCCGTTTGTGTCACGGTGTTAACGGCAGCCTGTCTGGCTGCTGCTAGTGTCCGACCAATGGTGCGCCATGTCACAGAATGTTGCAGGGAATCCATTACTGGTTCTCGGTTGGCAGGCGCAGATGTAATGGGGTTACTGTGTGCCTGGTGCACAAAACGGTGATCTTCTCTTACGAGTGGTCAGAGGTGGTCGATCGGAACCTTGGGGGGAGTATGCTTGTCGTCACGATGCCATGCAGTCCAACATCGGGCCATTCAAATGGTTCAAATGGCTCTGAGCACTATGGGACTTCACTTCTGAGGTCATCAGTCCACTAGAACTTAGAACTACTTAAACCTAACTAACCTAAGGACATCACACACATCCATGCCGGAGGCAGGATTCGAACCTGCGACCGTAGCAGTCGCGCGGTTCCGGACTGAAGCGCCTAGAACCGCCGGCCGGGCCCAAGTCACATCCCAATGCCCCACAAATTTTGGTTCGAACAGCAGGTCATATGGAGACCCACAAAGTCTCCTTTGAAACTGTCAGTTACTGAACGCTGTCTCACATGAGTATGCAGCATCTCCGCGTCCTCCACAGTGATCACTCAACATCTGACGCTGTTCACGCCCCCTGTACCACATATCAGGCGTCGTAAAGACGCTAAACACCAGCAACAGTAATCCACTCTGGTGGCCGTTCCATCTGTCATAGTGAATTGCAATTCTAAATCATTTACACGGTGTATACGTTACGAAGTTACAACGATATGCGACTATATCTTCTGAGTGTTTCACGTTTTTTATCAGGCAGTGTATTTTAACGAACTTGGTAACTCGTAACATATCCTAAGCAGCAATCCACCTGAAACAGACATCGGCTATTGAAACGAAACCTTAACGTTGGAAGAAAAGATAGCTGATCACAGAATCCAAAGGTAGATGCACTGGTACCGAGAGAGATATACATTTGGTATTTTTCTTGCCTACCGCTATATTGAAGTAACTATGTTTTGTAACGCAACACGAACCTTTTTATGCAGCACTGTTTCCTCTTGAGAAGATGATCTCAACGTCACGAGGTCTGTTAATGTTAGCAGTGAAATTTATGTAAATTTCGTTAACATCGCTGAACAGGTCTTGGCTTGATGCTGCAAACGTTGCGATGCGGTATTTGCTGCTTCGAAGTGGTTCAAATGGCTCTAAGCACTATGGGACTTAACATCTGAGGTCATCAGTCCCCTAGACGTAGAAGTACTTAAACCAAACTAACCAAAGGACAGCACACACATCCATGACCGAGACAGCATTCGAACTTGCGACCGTTGGAACAGCGCGGTTCCGGACTGAAGCGCGTATAACCGCTCGGCCACAAGGGGGCCGGCTGCTGCTTAGATATCTCTCTAATAAGTATCTAGCGTCCATCGTACACTGTTTTCAGAATGAAACGAAACACTCCTTCAGGATCGTACAACAATGTTGAAACATGTTTAGACGTTAATGTGCTGTCACTGTAAATCCATTCAGCTGTTTTATTGATGGTATTTGATCAGATGATCGATTTAGAAATTAAACAGTTTCATCTTGACAAGTATTTGCCGCAGTTCGTGCCAAATAGGACTAACAGAGGTTCTTCGTGTTCTTTTTCTGGTGCCTTTCTCTCGCATCGGCACATGGCTGGCATGGTTATTAACGGATTTTGCATGGTTAATGTAAGGGGTAGCCGGATGCCCTTTGTATCACCACCCGTTGAGAGGATTACTTTTGCAGATTATGGAATTCTACCAGAGGCACCGAATCGTATGTACGCCATCTAATCAAAAGCATATGGAAACGTACATGTGGAGATTAATATTGACTGTATACACCCTTTAACTTTATGGCGGCTTGTGTTGTTGGACGCTGGGATCTAGAGCGAACTCAACGTTTCAACTGATGCGAATTGTATTTCATTGGCTTTTCGGTTCTGATCGGGACTCTGGGCAGGTCAGTCCAATTCAGGAATATTGTTGTCCACAATCCATTGCCAAATAGAGGCTGCTTTATGGCACGGTGCCATGTCGTACTTATAGGAATAATCATCGTTTCTGCACTGTTCCTCTAGATACAAAGTGCATAATGCTGTAAAATCTCTTAATTTCGGTTCGCATTTGGTGTTGTCCTAAGCGCAATAAAGGGGACAACCACACCCTAGTTACCAAAAACACCGCCCACACCCTAACGCCGCCTGGCCTATACTTCACTTTTGGCAGTACACAGGACGGCAAGTAACGCCTTCCAGGTATTCGCCAAACCTAAAACCTGCCGTCAGACTGGCTGGCGGTGTAGCGTGGTTCAATCACTGCAAATCAGCCTTTTCCAGTCATTCACTGCCCAGTGACGTCGCTTTTTACACCACCTCAAGCACCGCTTAGCATCGAATATAGAAATGTGCGGATTATGAGGCGCTGCTCTACCGTTCTACTCCACTCTTTTTAACCCCGCCCTCTCCCCACACCCACACACAGTTACTGTGTTAGCCGCACTGCTGGTAGCACTCTGGGACTCACGAGTGACTCCTTCCGCTGATTTCATGCGATTTTTATAACCATCCTCTACAATGCTCGGCGATGACTGTCCGCCAGTGCATGGGGTCTGCCCAGTTCTCGATTTAGCTGTGCTTGCTCCTCTGCATTTCGACTTGACGGTCGAATTGGGCAGCTTTAGAAAGGATGGGAAGTCCGCGATGACTCTGCTACTCAGGTCACATCCATTGACTAGACAACGTTGGAAGTAGCTGAGCAATCCTGAACGACCCGTTCTGCTGTTTACTGCTTCCTTGCTGACAACAAAGTTGTCCCCGCCTCCTTTCATACTGGCGAGTCCGCCTCTCGTCATGTCTAGTGGCCAACTCTGCATTACATGGGAGTGACGAGACACTTCTGATCAGATGCTGCATAGTAACCAAAGTGTTGCGAGCTAACATCCCAAAGATGTTCGGGATCACCTGCCGTTCCACTTCATCGAAATGTCTTGGCTCAAACTCGTCTAGGGGTTGAGCCGCACGTATCGCATTATAGGCCCTAAATTAGACAATTGTGATCCCTTGGTTAAATTGTCTGGCTGATGGCAATTTTGCGAAATACAAAGTTAATATAACATATAATAACAGTAATACTTATATCGGGAACTAAATTAACGACCCATAAATGATGTAGGCCACACAGTTGCGATTTGATTAGAATAATGTTTATTCAGAAAGCAAACTAACAACGAAAGTGGTCGTATTTGGAGTTACTGTTACACTCGAGTGCATATCCATTTGATACAGTTCGATCATTCACAATCTCATCGTGAAATGCAAGTCCAGTACTCCGCCTCCTTAACTACACGAGAAGTTACGGGTTCACACGAGGCGCGCGGCTGCTCACCGCTCAGAGACAAAGTCCCGCGATACCACACAACGTGAAATTTTCTAAGTCGTTTTACTTCGTAGCTACCAAAAGACCGACTGTCCGCTTTTGCGTCTCAATCTGAACTGTACTCTTTGGTGTCTCAGCCGAACTGTACGCTTTCTCGTCTGCACCAGCACTGTCCCTCTGCCCGTCCCAGGCCCCGTGTCCCGCACGCGCCGAATATCCTCGCTCAACTGACTAGGGCAGTTCCCTTTCCTGAAACCGTCCATCTGGTTGGCTACAGCTTATTCTACATTATTTTACATTACAACATATTTAAATAATCGAAGCTTGAGCACTTTCACGTTCTAAATAAAGTAACAATAATATCCATTACATAATAAACGTTAAATTCTTTACATAAAACCAACACAATTTCCTTCTTAACTTTGAATGTCACGGCCAGTAGCCTTGCACCAATGTGCTTTCTGATAAATAAATAAAGAACAAAAGTAATTATTATGCACTGAACTTTACAACAAATATTCTGTTACCTAATGATTCAATAAGGCGTCATGCTGTCATTGTTCAGCGTGTTTTGTGTGGAGGAAATGATGATCTGATGCTTAACTGGAAATACTGATAATTTAAATTTACTATATCTTTTAAACAAATAAAGTTACAGAGTTGATATTTATATCATTTGTCATTTTAATGATGCGCTTCTATATGAAATGTCGGTAGTTAAGATCGAGCAAAGCGTTCAGATTTTAGCATTCAGGTCTTTGTTACAAAACTTGTTAATTTCACTTTAACAGTAAATCATAAACTATTATAGATATGATCAATATTCAAGTTTTATTGGGCTCGCCAAGAAAATTAATGGAGGATGGCAGATTAAAATTACTGTGGCTTGATTCCCTGCGCTACTACAGAATTAAATAGTTTTCATAAATGTTACCCTTTATGGCTGAGCTTAGGTCTGCCTTATTTAACACTGCTACGTCTTCTTGGCCACAAACAGCTCTACTGGGTTTCCCTATGACGTAGGTTCTCGTCTATCTCACTCGCACACTACAGCGCTTTGGCCTCAATAGACAATAGACGTCTGTGAGTTTCTCCACCTCTTGTTGAATCTGCGCCCTTTGTGGCACCCGGTCCTAGACGACAGGGTTCGTTTCACAATTCCTGAAGGCTGACTCTTTCGTCCATACACTTAAATGAGAGCGAAATGCTCGTTAACTCACAGTGTCATGGCTGCTCAACGAAAGAAAGGAAAAGCGAAATAAAAAATTACATCAAATTGGCCTGTGTGTGTCTTCTTAGCGTCCAGCCGGCAGTAGGTGAGACGAGGTGGAGTGATGTGCCGGCTCTGGGTCACACACACAGCCGGGTAGCGAGTTTCCGCCGTGACGCCGGTACAGACGCGGATCCGCCGGCTGCGTGCGGCCGTGCGTAAGCGCGCGGCGCGGCCTTGCGCGCTATTCCCGTCTGGCGGAAGTCGCGCCTATCGATTGCCCGGCCCCCTCGCCGGCCACAGACAGGCAGACAGAACAGACACACAGGCAGAAACAGGCGCCGCCCCCGGATTCCGCCGCTCGCCTGCCCCTGGCCACGTGGAGCAGCTCGCCGGCCGGCTGCGGCTACGTTTACTCCCCACTCTGAGGAGTTCGGCCACATACGTCCGCGACACGCCTCAGAGTGCGGTATTGCTCGAGATAAGCACGTGTCCACTGCCCTGTTCTATTCAAGTGCCTTTAGAGCAAGACACGGCTCTTGTACGTCTCTTACCTGTAATTTCACCACTCAGGCAGGTGACATAGTAACTAAAAACTAGACACGCGTTCTCGAGTAAAATTAAACCTGTTCTCAATTCAAATTTTGTTTTGAACACCACTAGGCGTGTTGCTTTGTAAAATCAGGACAGTTGGAATTTAATGTCTCCTCGAAGACAAGGTCATAACAGATGCACCAGAAGCTCGAATTGTGGAGATCAGTGAACGGTCGTGTCCTTATCAATGCTTTAATTGGTTTATGGAAGCACGGGGAACTTAATATGGGCGACCAGAAGCAGATTTGAATCGGCATCCTCCAAAATGCGAGTCGAGTGTCTTACCGCTTCACCATCTGGTTCGGTGCTTCTGTTGGAAGTGGTATAAGAGGTATATAGTTGTCGTCCTCCAACCTTTGAACTCACTCATCCAGCCAGTAGTTATAGATGTCTGGGGGAGGGAGGAGACGGGTAAGGGACACCTATAGCTTAACACGGTACAGTCTAGCATACTTCACCTTAACTTAATCCTTGTCGAAGATGAGAAAGATGTTACAAGACACAAAAATGTCCCGGGATAGACTATGCATGGAACCCAGGACCCCTATTTTCAGTCTGGCACTTAGCCGTCGATCCGTGCAGTACCGCTGGAGCTGTGTTCAAAATGTCATGGTTTCCTTAAATCATCTGTCTTTGTTCAACAAACTTCAGTGGCAGTCGCTGCGAGAGAGGCGTGGTGCAACACGGCGTACTGAAAATTTCGATAGCGTCCGTTCCAAAAAGAGCTAGGCAACGTGCTGAGAAAATCAGAGAAATCAGAGCTGGTACCGAGGCTCACCGACAGTCGTTCTTCTCTGGTACCATTCGCAAAGGGAAGAGGAAAGGGCGGGTTGATAGTGATTCCAGAAGTGCCCTCCACCACTCACCGCAAGACATCTTGCGGAGTATAGAAACAGATGTAGTTAAAAATATACTTCACAACCACTCATTTTAATCATCTACAGTGCACAATGAGGGATACAACTTCTACGTAATACAATTTCTCGTGGCATTTTAGTAAGCGTCTGTTTCATGATGCTGAACTGTATCCTTAGCTATGACCGGTGTCAGTTCAGTGTTAACTGACGACCGGTTCGCTACCGACGAATACTGGCGTCCCTTCGGAGAATCTCTTGTAAGAGGTGCGACTAGTGGGCCATGTTTGTGTAATTACCAAACCTGCTCAGTTAGTAGCGGTCGTCTTCAAAGCAAAGCAGGGCACTTTTGAGTTCACACAAGTCCTCATTATGTCGTCCCACTGCTCAAAAAACTCCTGAATGCTGTTTTCCGCGCGAAAACTCCGACGTTTTCTCCTTAACGTGGCGCGCGTGAATTCGCCTGTACTAAAATGATCGTCCACTGGCAACGAATTGATCTACTTCGACGAAACCTATCACAGCACAAGGAAGAGTACAAGAGGACAGTCTGCCTAGAACGGTACGGTCAAGAGTGCCTTGATGATTGTGGGCAGTCTCGCCTTCTAAGTTCTAGGGGACTGACGACCTCAGAAGTTAAGTTCCCCATCCACATGTGGTCTGAGCAGGACATCAGACCACAACCACTAAGGCCTTACTAGAGGCAGCATTAAGTCATCATTACATCCATTGACCTATACATGTCCTGTCTCCGCGCTTGAAGTTACTTGTGGCAATTCATGTAAGCTGTGCGGTCCTCTGTGTGCATTGTTACGATACAGCACAACTTTCAAACAAATGCAAGTGCTCTACCATCTGAGCTACCGAAGCACGACTCACATCTTAAATTCTGCCAATATTTTGTCTTCTACCTTCATAACTTCACAGAAACTTTTCTGCGAAGCTTGCAGAACTAGCATTCCTGGAAGAAAGGATAAGCAGAGACATGGCTTAGACACAGCGTGGGGGATGTTTCCAGATTGAGATTTTCCCTCTGCAGTGGAGTGTGCGCTGATATGACACTTCCTGGCAGATGAAAACCCTGTGGTGGACCGAGACTCGAACTCGGGAACTTTCCCTTTCGCGGGCAAGTGCTCTACCACCTGAGCTACCCAAGCATGACTCGGGACCCGCCTTCACAGCTCAGTACTGCCAGTACCTCTTCTCCTACTTGCACGCGGAAGGGAAAGGCAAAGGTCCCGAGTTCGAGTCTCGGTCCGGCACACGGGTTTAATCTGTCAGGAAGTTTCATATCAGCGCACATTCCGCTGCTGAGTAAAAATCTCATTCTAAATTAAAATGCTGAGCTTCGCACATCTACGTACTTGTTTCTGGTCTAATAAAGAATGTCAACTCTCGGTGCGGTACGAAACGCAGGTCTGCCGCGCCACACCACGAAGCACCGCGGCATTGTGCCTGTTGCTGGATCTGCACGGCGCAATGTGTGCCACGTTTTCCCGCAGACCTAGTTTGAGCCGGAAAGACGTCACGGCGAGCACGTGCGCACATATAGATATGTGGCGAAAGCCTGGGCGTGGGAAGCCCGTCACGTGCCGGAATTAGCGGCTCCGCCGTCTGCCCCGCTACCTGCTTTCTCACATGTGCTTGGTCGACAGTGAGCTGACGACAAGAACGTGGCCGACCTTCTGCTATATACAGGTTCCGCTTTGCGCTGACGGACTCTACTTTTTTCTTTAATTACTGATTATTCATCAGTCTCTGGCCATCTTAGGTAGCATTCTACACTACTGGTCATTAAAATTGCTACACTACGAGAATGATGTGCTACAGACGCGAAATTTAACCGCCAGGAAGAAGATGCTGTGATAAGCAAATGATTAGCTTATCACAGCATTCACACAAGGTTGGCGCCGGTGGCGAAACCTACAACGTGCTGACATGAGGAAAGTTTCCAACCGATTTCTCAGACACAAACAGCAGTTGAAAGGCGTTGCCTGGTGAAACGTTGTTGTGATGCCTCGTGTAAGGAGGAGAAATGCGTATCATCACGTTTCCGACTTTGATAAAGGTCGGATTCTTGCCTATCGCGACTGCGGTTTATCGTATCGCGACATTGCTTCTCGCGTTGGTCGAGATCCAGTGACTGTTAGCAGAATATGGAATCGGTGGGTTTAGGAGGGTAATTCGGAACTCCGTGCTGGATCCCAACGGCCTCGTATCTCTAGCAGTCGAGATGATAGGCATCTTATCCGCATGGCTGTAACGGATCGTGCAGCCACGTCTCGATCCCTGAGTCAACAGATGGGGACGTTTGCAAGACAACAACCACCTGTACGAACAGTTCGACGACGTTTGCAGCAGCATG
This sequence comes from Schistocerca piceifrons, assembly GCF_021461385.2. Lineage (NCBI taxonomy): Eukaryota > Metazoa > Arthropoda > Insecta > Orthoptera > Acrididae > Schistocerca > Schistocerca piceifrons. Next base: position 291,739,056 of record NC_060139.1, read on the forward strand.
GACTATCAGCTCGGAGACCATGGTTGCGGTTACCCTTGAGGCTGCATCACAGACAGGAGCACCTGCGATGGTGTTCTCAACGACGAACCTGGGTGCACGAATGGCAAAACATCATTTTTTCGGATGAATCCAGGTTCTGTTTACAGCATCATGATGGTCGCAACCGTGTTTGGCGACATCACGGTGAACACACATTGGAAGCGTGTATTCGCCATCGCCTTACTGGCGTATCACCCGGCGTGATGGTGTGGGGTGCCATTGGTTATACGTCTCGGTCACCTCTTGTTCGCATTCACGGCACTTTGAACAGTGGACGTTACATTTCAGATGTGTTAGGACCCGTGGCTCTACCCTTCATTCGATCCCTGCAAACCCCTACATTTCAGCAGGATAATGCACGACCGCATGTTGCAGGTCCTGCACGGGCCTTTCTGGATACAGAAAATGTTCGACTGCTGCCCTGGCCAGCACATTCTCCAGATCTCTCACCAACTGAAGACGTCTGGTCAATGGTGGCCGAGCAACTGGCTCGTCACAATACGCCAGTCACTACTCTTGATGAACTGTGGTATGGTGTTGAAGCTGCATGGGCAGCTGTACCTGTACACGCCATCCAAGCTCTGTTTGACTCAATGCCCAGGCGTATCAAGGCCGTTATTACGGCCAGAGGTGGTTGTTCTGGGTACTTATTTCTCTGGATCTATGCACCCAAACTGCGTGAAAATGTAATCACATGTCAGTTCTAGTATAATATATTTGTCCAGTGAATACCCGTTCATCATTTGCATTTCTTCTTGGTGTAGCAATTTTAATAGCCAGTAGTGTATATGGGGCAAACGCCAGAAGGGCAGCAAAATGCATTTGCACAATACATGAAAACACCTTGTGGTCGATACCATAGTCGACAGTCCACAGGTTCACTGTTGAGGTATTACTATTTACTGGGATTTTAACTCATTAATTTACAGAGCCGCTGCTAACTTCCTAAGTGCGAGCAAACAAAAAGCAAACATGATACTTTTAAAAACAAGACGACATGGCTAAGGCGTTGCCAACCTAAATTTTCTAAGAAAAATCATTTAGCAAACAGCGATTAATGTCACACTCTTTATGCAAAATAAATTGTACGCAACAGCCACATAAACGTCAAAATTTGAAATCTTATGTGACTACGCCGAAGAATAAATGAGTTACAAAAATTTTTATCAGTCACAGACGTCTCCATTGCGAATCAGCTGTGGTTATTTCCGAAAAAACACTCACCCGATTCACACGAGAGCTCAGCGACAACTGTAACTCTTTCTGAAGCGGTTCTCATTAAAACCAGCACAAAAATGGTTCAAATGGCTCTGAGCACTATGGGACTTAACACCCGAGGTCATCAGTCCCCTAGAACTTAGAACTACTTAAACCTAACTAACCTAAGGACATCACACACATCCATGCCCGAGGCAGGATTCGAACCTGCGACCGTAGCAGTCGGACTGAAGCGCCTAGAACCGCTCGGCCAAACCCAGTACAGCTACATCTTTTTCTGAGTAATACGTCATTCCAACCTAACTGTTGGCTGAAGACCAGATTCAAACATAAGTGGAGTACAGTTTTAAATGGTATCCCTCGCAAAAAATTCAGTTCTTTTCTTTTGGCTCAGGTTTTCTAACTGTTTGACTAAAGTGGGTCGGTGTCTTCCGGATTTCATAACGGATGTTACTGTCGGAGAATGCAAAACTATTGGTATCTAAACCTCTTAAAGAAGTTTTGCACCAGCTTCATGAGTTGTATGGTTTGTATTTTCTCGGTCGGAAATTGCTTTCTCAGTACAAATACACAGCAACGCACGAAATTGTTTCTTACAGCCATCTCTGTAATGGAAGTAAAACTAAACCTGCAATTTCGGTGCCAATGATTAGAGAGCGTCGTGCGACCGATTTTGAACTGGGCGATGTGGCTCGTGTACGCTGCTCAGTCTGTCAACGAGCCTCAAAGCATCATTTCAAGCTTAGACCGTGCTGCATTTTCAGTTTACGCAAGAAATGCTTCTCAGCAAAGGAAGTTGGCCTGATCACATAGATGTCGTTCCAACATTCAACCCCCGTCATGGGACACAAAACATCGAAGATCTGCTTGGCAGCGGTCGTCCTAAGACAGCAGGACCAGGTGGTACTCGCTGTCTACGAATTGTTGGTCATACGTTTGCCGAGGACAACGGAAAGTACAATGCGCTGCCTTTTTGGAAGCAAGTGAACGGGTTGTTTCGATTCAGACAGCACTCAGCCATCTGTTCACAGTCAGTTTGGCATCACGAACAACAGTACAACCCCACCACCGTGCTGCTGGAAGGAGATGAGCAAGGGAACATCTGCAATGTAACCTGGTCAGTGGCGTCGAGCTGTGTAGAGCGACGAGGACAAGATGCATCCGTCGGACGATGACAGTCGCACAAGAGTGCGGTTGCGGCTGGGTAGCAGGTAGACCTCTGTCGTGGCTAGCGAGGTTAATTTGAGGGCCGTGCAGTATCTGCACAGCGATCTCCAACCTAATATACGGCTCTACAGTCGACAGTTTGCCGATATGCACAGGTGTTCACTTTGGAAAAGGTTGCCTTTATTTTGGTTATTGCTTTGTTCTTGTTTCACAATAAAATTGCTTTTGGTTTGCTATTTTAATGCTCCTTACTGTCGTGGAGCCTAAGCCCACACGCAGTCGCAGATATGCAGGTAATTTAAAAATTGTTTCGAGCGCTTTAATTTTAAGTATAATGCAGCCATCACTTTTAAACACATTACACAGGTGCGCAGTCACTTCACTTCTTAATATTGTGCAGCCATAGTCTTCTCTGTAAATAATGAACTGACAATATGCAGAGTGCAGTAATTGTAGTAATTAGTATTTTATCACGTATACTGGTGTATAATTTAGGACATAAACTGTAGAAGCTAATTAAGCACCGTAATTAGTAAATCATATAGATTATAATTAAGTCAATTTAGGTAGTAAATAGTGTTATCGTAGTAATGACGCTGTTCGCTGTGTAATGTTATTACTCTAAAAATAGTTATTAAATAAAATTAGAGAACAATACTTACTGTAAACAAATAAAAAGTCACTGTCTGTTTTCACTTCTCGGTAGGTGTCATGTATATATGAAGCACAAATAAATAAGTTTGCATTTATGGCCGCTGATATTGTTAGTTTACTCCACTCACAATCCTTTTTTGAAATGGCAATATCGTATGTATCATGTATAACGATGTTTATGGTGACTGACATACCAAATTAGGTAACTACGGGATAAAACAAAAGTTATTATTAGGACGATAAAACTGCAAACTGGCTCTGACTTTTACAGTGCAGTATAGAGCGCTGCAGTCAGAGCCTCTAAACTTGCAGGCATGGGACAAAATGTTAGTTGTGGGATTATTGTATGAGGTCCGCCCCCGGTAGCTGAGTGTTCAGCGCGACGGACTGTCAATCCTAAGGGTCCGGGTTCGATTTCCGGCTGAGTCGGAGATTTTCTCCGCTCAGGGACTGGGTGTTGTGTTGTCCTAATCATCATCATTTCATCCCTATCGACGCGCAAGTCGCCGAAGTGGCGTCAAATCGAAAGACTTGCACCAGGCGAGCGGCCTACCTGACGGGAGTCCCTAGCCACACGACATTTCATTTCATTGTATGAGACTCACCGAAACACCACAAACAAGTTGCCGACCTGCCAAGCAAACGTGCACGTCAGGGAAGTGAAGGAGACGTTACTGATTTTCGTCGTATGTGCCTAGGCGGACCCCCCCCCCCCCCCCTACGAAAAAAAAATTAAATAATCATATGGTATCGGCAGCCGGGAGGCCCCAGTCGGGTAAGTTCGGCAGCCGATTGCGAGTATTATTTCGGTCGACGTCACGTTGTGCGACTCGCGTGCCGTTGATGAGGATGAAATGATGATGAGGTGATGAGGGCAACACAACACCCCCTCCACGGACGGGCGGACACCCCTCCCCCCCCCCCCCCCCTACGGAAATATCGCACGAACGAAACTGATTTGCCCATAACTCTAAAGCCGTCCAACTATAGCGGTTGTGGTTCAGAATGTCCTCAACTCGCAAAACTTTCTGTTATCACCTCGAATTAATCAGCTTGCGACCATGAAATTGGGTGATCGTGTCAGTCCGTCTCTGCAGATTCTCCATTCAGAGAGAAACTTTTCCCAACGATGAATGAGTTAGGGAGACCTTAGTCGTATGAAGCAAGATGGCGTACCAGTGGTGAAGCGGAGCATCGTGCGCTACTTCGCTACCTGGATATGAGGGTGGACGACGCTCCGGCAACCCACGCTGGGTTTCTGTAAGTGTACGGCAACAATGCGCCATCACAGCACATAATGTTTACGTGGTGCAGACGGACGAAGAGCGAAGTAACAGACCATCTCTCTGGGAAGAACCGAGAATCGCAAGACATGTTGGTTGGTTGATTTTTGGAGAGGACGCGAAACAGTGAGGTCATTGGCCCCATCGGTTTAGGGAAGTATAAGTCGTCCGTGGCCTTTCAAAGGCACCATCTCGGCATTTGCCTGAAGCGACTGAGGAGAATCACGGGAATCCTAAGTCAGGATGGCCGGACGCGGGTTTGAACCGCCGTCCTCCCGAATACGAGTCTAGTGTGCTGACCACAGCGCCACCTCTCTAGGTCGCAAGACGAGTGGAGATCGTGTTAGTCTAAGACTACGTATCACATTCTAAGTGATGGTTTTCAACATCTAGAACGACATTTTGACCGTGACTAGGTTCGCTGCTCTCTGGGTTTCGCAACTGTTCACACTCATCAAACAGCCCGCCGAACAAAGGCAAGTAGCGGAATTGTTGCAGCTATGTTAGGCTAAGCCAGATGACTTCTTTACCCGCCTAATCACTACGGACGAGTGCTGGATACATCACTGTGTGCGGTCCTGTGGCGCCAGACTTCAGTGTGTGCCAGAACTGCAGACATGTGCCTGCACACAAACAAAAAATTAATTGTGTAACTTTATTTTTTCGAAGTGATGATTAAAACTTTGATTATCCCTCGTATTAATACTGTGAAGTGTCTTCAACTATAGGAAAATGGAAAACTGTGCCCTTTAATAAACTACGTGACGTGTCTGTCATAACAATGGGATATTTAAACACCATACAATTTCCCAGCTGTATCTATGCGTGGAGATACGAATTGGGACAAAGGATCCATCGCGGGTGGGATAAGAATAAGTATTCCGACGGATCGACGATAGTCTAGACACCCTACTGGACTTCTTAATAATTTTCGAACGGTATGAACGTGTTCTACACAACTACTTCACCTATCAGTGCCTCAATGAGATACAGATGTCGTGTGCCAGGTGATTTGCACACTTTATGAAAATTAAGAACTCTGTCACACTTCCTTGAGGTACGGCTAGATATAATACAAGAGACAAGTCACATATTGTGGCCAACCATTTAGAAGTGTTCCGTGAGCTGGCTTTGCAGGAGAAGGGTGTTGCACAGAGGGGAATTAACTGGTCTGGGAGTGAACTAATCTTCCGAGTATAGCACCCACACAGGGACTGTGCAAAGAGGATTAGACTACTTGCTATTGACACATAGACCTTTGGTGGCGACTGCAGGCTACCTTCGTCCGCCGCGGGCCCGCTGCATCTAACTCCAGCAGCCTCGCCTGGCGAGATCGCTCGCCCACGCTCGTCCGCGCCGCGCCTCCGTCACGTGTGACGTCAGCTCCGCGGTAATCGCTGCCCTCACGCACGGCGTGACCTGTTCTGTTCTGTTCTGTTCTCCACTCTTCCACGTGCCGACGTCACGCGCCCAGCAGCACTGCAAAGCCGCCGTCGACGATCGCTATTCTGGCAGACGAACTGTCCGCCATTGGCGCGTCGTTCTTCCCTCTAAAGAAGTATACTACGTGTAAAGTAGAAACAATCACCGGCACAATCCTCAAACACAGCGGTCAGATTTACGGCCAGATAAGAAGGATCAATGATTTTAAATGAACGGAATGCTTCTTCAACATGTCTGACTTGAAACCGAAAACAAGGGCACCGTGATACACGAACACAAAAAAGTAAAGAGACAAATTAAGACACAGGAAGTAGGTATACAGCCTACAGTCGGAATACGTGCAAAACCGGGACATATTGAGAACAGCTGTAATGATGGTGTTCTCCGAGACGAGAAACACTGCCAAATGGCTGCATGAAGGCTGTGGCAGGCACAGTGCACTATGAAATACAGAACTAATGTTGGTAAGTTTATCGTCGTCCACAAATGGCAGACTGACAAAACAAATAAATAAGCGAACGTAATTTTGTATCCAATGGATCCGCAGCTCGATATAAGTCGTGTAAAGACATTATGAATTAAGTCCAAAAAGCTGCTTCTTTTTTTTGAGATGTTTATTTAATCACGACAGGCCTGTTACACCACTATTGCCATCATCAGGCGATCTGAAAGTAATGGTTTTATTATATACTATTTTCTAGGACAGACGGTAGCCTACTTGTCATACATGAGCTTGACAACCTTACATTTATGGAATTCTTAACTTACCTATAACATCGCTGGTTAGTCACTTAAGCGTTTTTCTTAAGTCTTTAAAGACATTTTATGACGTAGCTTTCATACGCTATATTTGTTGGAAAGTATAGGTAAGTTAAGAATTCCATAAATGTAAGGTTTCAATCTCATATATGATAAGTAGGCTACCGTCTGCCCTAGAAAATAGTATATAATAAAACCGTTACTTTCAGATCGTCTGATGATGGCAATAGTGCTAAAAAGGCCTGTCGTGATTAAATAAACATTAAAAAAAGAAGCAGCTTTTTGGACTTAATTAATAAATTAGCGAGTGTCAAAATTTCTGGACAAGGAATACTCAAAAACGAGACAGCTGCTGATTCGCAGAACTGTGTAAACACTATGATCTTCAGTCACGTCTCACTTTCGGTGCGGATCCCACACTTTCGTGTGGCTTCATGGGGAGGTTGTGCGAACTTCGTCTGTTTCACGTTCGTACCATTACCCTCAATTAACTGGCTGGCGGATGATAAATATGTGTATGCATGGTGTCCCTAACCTCTAGACATTAGATTAGATTAGACTCAATTTTCGTTCCATGGACCCAAAAATGAGATGATTCTCGTGGGTGTGGAACATGTCAGAAAGAATAACATAAAGAACATAAAACATTTGAATACAATACCTACTAACCTGATCGGAAATTATCGAAATAGGTGAATACATTACAGCAAACTGGAGCTGCTAATATTTACAGAATTAATATACTGTCGGAATGAAATACTGTTGCGCACTTTTAATAAATTTATCGTGCACAAAATACCTAATCTTGACTGTTGTGACCAAGTGTTGTCAAAACTGAAATATAACATACATTTTAGCTTAAGCTGATCTAATACCCCGTCTTAACTATAGAGTACAAGGAGCTGCCTATCAAAAAGTCTTTCAAACTCGGTTTAAACCATGCTTTATCTGAAACCAAGTTTTTAATAGGTGCTGGTAATTTATTGAAAATGTGTGTTCCTGAATATTGGACCTCTTTTTGGACCAAGATCAGTGATTTTAGGTCTTGATGTAGGTTGTTCTTCTTCTTCCTAGTACTGAAATTTTGAATTGAGCTATTGTTTGGAAATAGAGATATCTTACTGGCAACAAATTTCATTAAGGAATAAATATACTGACAAGCAGTGGCTAGAATACAAAGTCTCTTGAACAGGTTTCTACATGATGTTACTGAATTTACACCACAAATGATTCTTATTAAACGCTTTTGCACGCTAAAAACTTTTGCTCGGTTTCAAAAAATGGTTCAAATGGCTCTGAGCACTATGGGACTCAACAGCTGAGGTCATCAGGCCCCTAGAACTTAGAACTACTTAAACCTAACTAACCTAAAGACATCACACACATCCATGCCCGAGGCAGGATTCGAACCTGCGACCGTAGCGGTCGCGCGGTTCCAGACTGAAGCGCCTAGAACCGCTCGGCCACCACGGTCGACTTGCTCGGTTTGATGAGTTACTCCAGAATGTGATCCGATATCACATAATAGAATGAAAGTAAGCAAAGTATACAAGTTTTTTATATTTATGTCTCCTACATGTGAAATCATTCTCATTGCAAATACAGGCTTGTTCAGACCCTTCAGGAGTTTGTGGTATGCCCTTCCCAGCTGAATTTATTATTGAGTTGTAATCCCAGAAATTTAACACAGTCAAACTCTTCGATCTACATGTCCTCATATGTAATACACATGCTGGAAGAAAATATCTTAGAGGTTCTGAACTGCATATAGTGGGTCTTTTCAAATGTTAATGACAGTGAGATCAAAATAAAAACGCAGGCGCTAGAGGAACGTAAACTGTGTCCTTTGAGATGAGGAACCAGCTGTCGTGCACGGAAAACCGGATTTTTACTGACACGAATAACGTACTCATTATAACAACAACGTAAGCTAATATCGGCCGCACAAAGCGACGACCGCCATTGTTAAAATACCCATTACAATTTTGCCACAGTCTTCCAAAAATTATTGTTGTCTCTCGTACAGGGTGGATAAAATAAACCTGTTGTTGTTGTTGTTGTGGTCTTCAGTCCTGAGACTGGTTTGATGCAGCTCTCCATGCTATTCTATCCTGTGCAAGCTTCTTCATCTCCCAGTACCTACTGCAACCTACATCCTTCTGAATCTGCTTAGTGTATTCATCTCTTGGTCTCCCTCTACGATTTTTACCCTCCACGCTGCCCTCCAATACTAAATTGGTGATCCCTTCATGCCTCAGAACATGTCCTACCAACCGATCCCTTCTTCTGGTCAAGTTGTGCCACAAACTTCTCTTCTCCCCAATCCTATTCAATACTTCCTCATTAGTTATGTGATCTACCCATCTAATCTTCAGCATTCTTCTGTAGCACCACATTTCGAAAGCTTCTATTCTCTTCTTGTCCAAACTATTTATCGTCCATGTTTCACTTCCATACATGGCTACACTCCATACGAATACTTTCAGAAATGACTTCCTGACACTTAAATCTATACTCGATGTTAACAAATTGCTCTTCTTCAGAAACGCTTTCCTTGCCATTGCCAGCCTACATTTTATATCCTCTCTACTTCGACCATCATCAGTTATTTTGCTCCCCAAATAGCAAAACTCCTTTACTACTTTAAGTGCCTCATTTCCTAATCTAATTCCCTCAGCATCACCCGACTTAATTAGACTACATTCCATTATCCTTGTTTTGCTTTTGTTGATGTTCATCTTATATCCTCCTTTCAAGACACTGTCCATTCCATTCAACTGCTCTTCCAAGTCCTTTGCTGTCTCTGACAGAATTACAATGTCATCGGCGAACCTCAAAGTTTTTATTTCTTCTCCATGGATTTTAATACCTACTCCGAATTTTTCTTTTGTTTCCTTTACTGCTTGCTCAATATACAGATTGAATAACATCGGGGAGAGGCTACAACCCTGTCTTACTCCCTTCCCAACCACTGCTTCCCTTTCATGTCCCTCGACTCTTATAACTGCCATCTGGTTTCTGTACAAATTGTAAATAGCCTTTCGCTCCCTGTATTTTACCCCTGCCACCTTTAGAATTTGAAAGAGAGTATTCCAGTCAACATTGTCAAAAGCTTTCTCTAAGTCTACAAATGCTAGAAATGTAGGTTTGCCTTTCCTTAATCTTTCTTCTAAGATAAGTCGTAAGGTCAGTATTGCCTCACGTGTTCCAGTGTTTCTACGGAATCCAAACTGATCTTCCCCGAGGTTGGCTTCTACTAGTTTTTCCATTCGTCTGTAAAGAATTCGTGTTAGTATTTTGCAGCTGTGACTTATTAAGCTGATAGTTCGGTAATTTTCACATCTGTCAACACCTGCTTTCTTTGGGATTGGAATTATTATATTCTTCTTGAAGTCTGAGGGTATTTCGCCTGTTTCATACATCTTGCTCACCAGATGGTAGAGAAAATATCTCAAACACCTTGAGATATACTGGCCGAGCGGTTCTAGGCGCTTCAGTCTGGAGCCGCGCGACCGCTACGGTCGCAGGTTCGAATCCTGCCTCAGGCATTGATGTGTGTGATGTCCTTAGGTTGGTTAGGTGTAAATAGTTCTAAGTTCTAGGGGACTGATGACCTCAGATTGTTAAGTCCCATAGTGCTCAGAGCCGCACCTTGAGATAGGCAACACAGCGTACATCACGCGCTCCAGGTGTGGTTGACGTAAGCTGTGTTGCCTATCTCAAGGTGTATGAGATATTTTCCGGGCTAGGTTTATTTCGCTCACCCTCTGTAATAGTCGCAGAGTTAGGGCACTATCAACAAGTTCCTCTTTACCTGTATCACTGCAATCCGAACCGCCTCCTACCGCTTACATCCTGCCAAACAGTCATCTCAAATCGTACCTCATCTCACTTCCTGACTTCCTGACTTATCCCTTCTGCATAAAAATCCCTGACCTAAAAAAAGTTACCAGAAGTCCACAGCACAATCGTCCTCACAGGTTTCAAGACTGCACACACAACCTTATCAAACTTAATACCATCGTGTCTATTCCTACCAATGTATTTATTATGCGTATATTTTATTTTAATCAAAGGCTGGACAGCGGCGGTATGGTCACTGCTAGACCAACCTCCTTATTGGGGGAAACAAATAAAGGATAATTTAAAAAAATAAATAAATTGAATGAGCAAACTGCGTTAACAAAACCCGGTTTCTAATTCCGTCATGAGATATAGTAAAGTGCAGTCAGTGCGCAGGTAAGAGACTCCATATCGAGATTGCGCAAGGTTGTGCAGACGTGGGAGAAGCGCATCAGCGGGCGATCACTTTGCGCTCTCATAACGGCGAGTGCCTTCGCCGAGCGTCCAAATGCGACGGACGTCCCTCGCCTCGCCTCGCCTCGCCTAGCCGCCCTCAAAGCGGGTTATTTTTACCTGCGACTGCGTACAAGGCGCTTTTCGCCAGAGCTGAAAATTTCCGCTGCAGGAGTTAAGAGGCGGACTCGAAATATAGTCGTCGCCGCGAATGTGTTGGGATTTCGGCGCTTCCTCCACTTTTGGCGAGTATCCAATATTCTACACATAGCCATGGATGACGCCCGCAGATGGTGCGGACACTTTAGGTGATGAATATAGTGTTTAACTGGAATCCTGGTTTTTCTCACCCAAATGCTATTAAAGTTCCCGCTCTTCCCATCCAAGATGGTATTCCTACCAAGCCCGACTCCAAGCTGAGAGTTGTACAATTTAAAACTGTTTTATAGAGCAGGTTACTTTTTGATTTAATTATATAAATTCCACATAGACATAACCCCAGGTAATACAGCCATCTGTCTGCATATGCTTTTTTATATATACATATTATACAGGCCACCTAATGGTGGCGGAGGGTGGTTTCGATATCACGGTCATTTCCTCTATTGTCTCATCCGTTCGGAAATGGTGAACGGGATCGACAACTTTCGGCAAACAACCGAATACACTCTAATTTTCCGCTTTTTACATCGTGGTCATTTCGTGAGAATTCGTGGAAAGAAGTAATATGGAACTTATACTCTCCGAAGTTTAATACACTACTGGCCATTAAAATTGCTACACCACGAAGATGACGTGCTACAGACGCGAAATTTAACCGTCAGGAAGAAGATGCTGTGATGTGCAAATGATTAGCTTTTCAGAACATTCACACAAGGTTGGCGCCGGTGGGGACACCTACAACGTGCTGACATGAGGAAAGATTCCAACCGATTTCTCATACACACACAGACGTTGACCGGCGTTGCCTGGTGAAACGTTGTTGTGATACCTCGTGTGAGGAGGAGACATGCGTACCATGACGTTTCCCACTTTGATAAAGGTCGGATTGTAGCCTATCGGGATTGCGGTTCATCGTATCGCGACATTGCTGCTCGCATTGGTCGAGATCCAGTGACTGTTAGCAGAATATGGAATCGGTGGGTTCAGGAAGGTAATACGGAACGCCATGCTGGATCCCAACGGCCTCATATCACTACCAGTAGAGATGACAGGCACCTTACCCGCATGGCTGTAACGGATCGTGCAGCCGCGTCTCGATCTCTGAGTCAACAGATGGGGACGTTTGCAAGACAACAACCACCTGCACGAACAGTTCGACGACGTTTGCAGCAGCATGGACTATCAGCTCGGAGACCATGGCTGCGGCTACCCTTGACGCTACATCGCAGGCAGGAGCGCCTGCTATGGTGTACTCAACGACGAACCTGGGTGCACGAATGACAAAACGTCATTTTTTCGGATGAATCCAGGTTCTGTTTACAGCATCATGATGGTCGCATCCGTGTTTGGCGACATCGCAGTGAACGCACATTGGAAGCGTGTATTCGTCATCGCCATACTGGCATATCACCCGGCGTGATGGGATGGGGTGCCATTGGTTACACATCTCTGTCACCTCATGTTCGCATTGACGGCACTTTAAACGGTGGATGTGAAACGTCCCCTTAGAACAATTATACATGACTGTGCTTAAACTGACACACAATATTTTGTTAGCGCAACGCAATCTGACTTTCAAAATTCCCTACAAAAGAATGGCCCTGACTAACATTAAACTATACCTTTCACAAATCACTTACCTCACAAAAATCTTCGCTGCTCAAGCTACTGCAATACAGCGAGCGCCACTACTGCCAGCTAAATAAAAGATTCAAACTATGGAAGGCACTAACTACTGATAGGGATAGTTAGCAAATGAAAGATATTAATAGAGAACGAACAATGTATTTACCTTGATATCATCATATATAAATATAGCAGTTCATGACAAATTACAAACCTCCGCCATCTCTCTGTCCACATCCACCACTGCTGGCGGCTCACCTCCAACTGCGCAACGCTACGCACTGTTAACATCCAGCTGCCTAACACTACAATGGCGAGAATTACAACAATGCAAAGCAGCCACAGACTGCACACAGCACAGCCAGTGATTTTCATATTGAGCGCTACGTAACGTTGCCAATAAGAAAACATAAACAGCCTACTTACATAGAGAAAACATAAACAGCCTACTTACATAGCCCCCATGCTCCCCACAAAAAATTTTACAAATTTTTTTTTTGGGCAGTGGCCAATAATGATTTGATAAAATTTTTCATAATTACAATAACAAAGAAATCAAATGCACACACTTATTGATACAATGTTGGTCAAAAGCTAAAATTTTCTCACAGTCCATAAAGATAGTCCTGATCATTCATCATAACAGTAATTACAGGTTTTTTTTCACAAAGTCTCATTAGTAAAAGAAATTGCACACAGAAGTAGTGGATTTCCATGCAGTCTTGAAGAAGTAGTGTTGTCCTTCCAACGGAAAGACAGTGCTGACTCTTGACATGCATACAGGTAATGGGCCACAACAGAGCAAACCCACAGCAGAGTCATTCGAAGTTTTGAAGAGTATTGGTGGGTAGGTCATCACAGAGCAGACCCACTGTAGTCCTGGTGGAGATTACGGTATTGGTGGGCCACCAGAGGTGCAGACCCACTGCAGTCCTTGTAGAAATAATGGTATTGATGGATCATCAAAGATGTAGACCCACTGTAGTCCTTGTAGAGATAATGGTACTGGTGGGTCATCAAAGATGCAGACCCACTGTAGTCCTTGTAGAGATAGCCAGAAGCCATCTGTTGTGACTGTGCAGGTGCACAATCACCATTGAAGAGTCTTGCAGATAATATAGCAAGCCCATAAACCACCACTTGTGCACTCACAAAGTTTTTGAAATTGTCCTTAGAACCAGCAATGCTGTTATCCAGTCCCTTGCTGAATTATTAACACACGTGCAAACACTAACAGTCCCTACTTTTCACATATTGTCCATATACTATGACCAACAGAAACGTGTGCAGTGAAATGTAACTAACAAGTTAATAATATCATGAACTGGTGACAATTACAATTTTATAACATAAGAATACAATAAAGGTACAAAATACATCATTAAAGAACATAACAATACAGATAACATTTGTAGTAATAGGGGCTTTACAAAAGAATAGAAACAGACATATACGTCAGTGTTACAGGAATTATGACATGAGTACATACATAGAAGATCAGAATAATTATTGAAACATCAACTTCACACATGAGCATTTAAACAGAATGAATAATGTCTAACATCTTTACAAAGTAAATAACATATTATTAATGCCAATTATATTTGAGGATAACAGTATTCCTCATCATAGTGAATGTAGCTTAATATTAAAAGAAGAAAAAATTCTATGAAACTACACAGAGACAGGAAGAAAACAACTACACAAGGGTACACAAACATATAGTGGGATAATACAAAAGGAAAGGACAGGGTTTGTTGTACTGCAGTATTTTGCAAACAAAACTTACTTTACTTCTTGGAGATCTCCCTTCATTCAACATTATTCCCAAAAAGTCCTATCTATACCTGCTTTCTGTATTCTATTCATATTTTTTTCAATATAATTATTTCTCAGTGCACAATACTCATTTTGGCCCAAGTCTGTTTCATATAACTTCGCAACGCATTCTTTACCTACTCTCCATAGTCAGTTTCTTATATAGTCTACCCCTCTTAAGCTAACTTAAATCTACTGAGCTCAGATGCTAAACTAAGGGACGAGGCAATGCAGCATCACATAACAAATCAACACAAACAGCAATGCAAAAAATGCAAATTGGCAAAGCTAGCAGCATAAATTAGCAAAAGTCAAATTCAATAACACTATGCCTGGCAAACAGCAGCAACTTATACCTAAACATGACATAGCGCAAGCAGAAAAAATATTACACTAAAATGGCCATGTCTAATACCTATGTCACATCTTAACATTAGAGTGATGCATCACAAAAACTTACGCTAGTAGATAAGTTACCAAATCGTAAAAAAATTATTTATACAATTCCTGTGAAGGGAAATGTCTTTTTGTGCTCCCTCATTTGTTTTGGATAGATCATAAAATTATTTACTGGATCTGTAGGCATAAAATATTTATATTAGTACCTATATTAAATTTTATTTTAACCAATGCTGCAGTGCAGCTAGAAACTTGATATTAAACAAAATGTGTAAATAAATACATAAAGCAAGCCATATGGCATTTTTCTTAACTAACAAGGCAATAGCTGTGAAATGTTTCTCATCGTTTCATTAGGCATTTCAGTAAATATCATAAATTACGAGCTCCACAGTATGCTTTCAACAAGGAGATGTCAGTAGTGCGGACAATGGCCTTACCTTTTTTTTTTTCTACCTGTGCTTCTGACGAGGCACTCACACTAATGGCTTGTTCTCCAGGCGTCTGACACACCTGGGTGCCCACGACGCATTATGTGCAGGTGGTCACTTAACTTTCGTACGGAAATATTTACGACAGCAGTTTCCGCTACAGTGACAGTCTCATATAAAAATATTTCACAGGTCAAGAATTTGCGTTGCAAATGTGTAGAAACAAAATCCTATGAATATAACAGTGTCCAAAAAAATTTCGTCGGCATTGTGATACATTCACGCATTTACACACATCTCATAACTCTTAAAGTACGATTCTCGGTTTCCAACATCCTTTTTCACAAGTCAAGAGTCCTTAACTTCTTTCATTACTCCTTACCTTATTCGTCGACACTTCTTCAATATTGCATCATAACAGATGAGTAGCATAATCAAATAACTCATATAGCATCAGCCTATTAATCATAAACATACCTCAGCAGCATAATACACATCGTCATCGTAATAATATCATAACACCTCAGTCAAATCTCAAAAACGTCATAGCTTTCTGCAATAATGTCAAAACCTAAAAAAATTCTCTGCTCATGTCAAAAGTGTCATCTGCCTCAAACGTACTTTAAAAATCATGATCCCATACCAAATACATCATTCAAAGCTCTCATAGTATCACATTGGGTCCGAAAAAATATGAACAGTTCACACAGTACAGACAAAATACAATTTCATAAGTGTGAAGTTATCCAACTGTGTAATTGCGTAAACATCTGTCACTGATGTAATAAAAAAATGTTTATCTCTCAGTTAAATGATCAGATAGCTGTGTAATTCTGTGTTAGAGAAATATGGTACCGATGTGTAAAGTTGTATAAGCAAATACCATATTAGCTAGGGTTCCTTGTGGTTGCCACACACATGGTACACAAAGTAGGCGTATACCCCCCTGAGGATTAATGTAATTATACCCTCAGGTGTTACAGATTACAGCAATGGAATGAAATGTATCACGGAAAACTTTCTTTGTAATTCAAAAAATCTTTAAAAATAAATGTTTTAAGTACAAAATTAATCACTCAAATACGTGTACTGTAGCGCTAAATGTGCGTCTTGTTGCAACATAATCTGTGTGGAAGTGTCGTAGTTATCGTCCTCCGAAAGCTAAGTTCTGCAGAAGTCAATGTACTTACCTCATAATACACAAAAGTGAAATGCTTTGCGTATAAATGTCTTAGTTATTACGCTTATTGCCGTGATGAAGAAAGTACTGTACTGTAACGTATTGTTGTGCTACGGAAAAGGCAGTCTCATTGTAGCTATACTACAAAAGTTACTACTAAAACCTGTTTTACTTTCCAGAATAAAACAGAAAACTGTGCAGATATAAAACAGAAACACTGCAAAAGCAACATTGTAAATTTTCACTCATTAGTAGCGTCGTGATAAAATCGTGTAGTTGTCACATAAACTAACCACTGTGTCGTCTGGTATCTCACAGAAAGTACTTTAAACCCAGAATGTATTTTCAAGTAAACCAAAATGTTGCATTAAAATCTCATTAGCAGTACTGGTAAATGTTCTAAGTATGTGAGCCTTATAGTCGTTACGTAATCGTGCAACTAACAAGCAAGAATGTACAAATACAACACCGTAACGTCTGTTCACTATAACAATGCATTCGTCATTTCTGTTTAAATAAGTTCTCTTGGTTCTTGATTGGATATTTAACTTCAAACATAGTTGTATGTTAACAGATTCTAAGTCTGACAAAGCATATTAGTAATGTGAAGCGAAAAATTTTATGACAAAGACTAAGTTAAAAAGCAGATTATCTTTCAATAAATGGTTTTACATGTGAAATCTGGTGTAAACCTTTACTCTTCATAGTACTCAGAGTTTGAACTTGAATGCAATTGTCATGCGGTATACGTCGGTAAAGAATACTGGAATTTTTCTCAAGGTTAGCGTCTATGTTATTTTTCTCTGAGCCAGCCGGCGCACGTGGGTGCCTGCGGCGCGAGTCATTGTCCGTCTCTTTGTTGGCGCGCGTTGTTATTGGGATTAGGAGACCTAACTTCTACAAATTCACTTTGACGGGAAGGCCCTGCCCTGTTTGAAGCTCGCCAGTTCTGATGCAATTCAGGTCTGTCGTTACGATCACATCGTCTGTCGTCATGTCGGTAGTTCCTGTAGTTTCTTTCTTGTCGGTTAAGTGGTGGAGAATTTCTCCCTGAATCGTAACTGCGCGCTGGACCGTTGCGTCTAAAGTTATTCTGTCTCCCGTAATAATAATTATTTTCGTTCCCATATTGTCTGTTTCTCTGATTGTCTCTGTGATAGTCACTACCACGGAGAGGTGATCTTTCCCTGTACTTATTACTACTCTGCCAACGGTTGTCGTACGGGTGGTGTCTATTTTGGCCACGATTTGCGTTGTAAGAATAG
This sequence comes from Schistocerca piceifrons, assembly GCF_021461385.2. Lineage (NCBI taxonomy): Eukaryota > Metazoa > Arthropoda > Insecta > Orthoptera > Acrididae > Schistocerca > Schistocerca piceifrons. The sequence goes on from NC_060139.1 coordinate 291,756,796, forward strand.
ACCTGTCGTGTCCAGTTATTGTTTCTGTCGTCACGGAATTGTGACGGAAGTGACCTGTAGTGATTGTTTTCCTGTTTTCGCATCCCGCGACTGTCTGTGTCAATTTCCAGTTCTTGTAACAGTCCCTGAAAAGCTTCAATGTCGTCTTTGCAACGTCCTGCTAAAATAATATGCCGTAAATGTTCAGGTAATTTGATTAAGCAAATGCGGATGAGTTCTGAGGGGCTGTATGGGTTTGACAGGTACTGATTCTTGTGCAACATGTCTTCAAAATATTTCACAAGACTGGAGAATTCAGATTGTTCGAAATGTTTCATCATTATGATACCATGTTTTATTCGGTCTTGTGTGGCTTGAGACCAATATGCTGAGAGGAAGGCATGGTAAAATTCTCCTTCACTGTGGCAATCGTGAATGACCGATCGCATTCTTACAGCTGGTTCATTCTCTAAGTAGCCACACATAAATTCTAATCTGTGTTCTAACGACCAGTTGGGAGGAAAACAATGAGAGAATTGATGGAGCCATGCTTGTGGATGAATGTCGTTGCCAGAATTCTTAAATGTTTTGAATTTACGTGTAGTAATGAACAGCTTATAGTCAAAATCGTCATGTCGGCGAGTCGCATATCGGTCATTGTTAGGTCGTGTCGGCCGTTCCATCTCAAAATTCGGTGCACATTGCCAATTTCTTTCATAACTTCCGAAATGCCCTGTGTTATTATTTTGCTGCTTTTCCGTGTTTCTAAGTCCCTCTTCCCGTGTTGGAGCCCGAGTGTCCTCTGAAATACGTAATTCTTGTATTACCTGTGTCAGCTGATCTTGTACTTCCCGGATTTCTCTTTGGTGTTGTGTATTAATCTGATTCTGATTTTGTTTGAATTTTCTTATTTGTTCATACTCTTCTGTGTCAGTGAAGGCTACGGGTCTTGTGTCATTCAGATCATCATCTACCTTTGTAGATAAGTTAGTGACCTTATCCGAAAGTTCGGCTACTTTCTCCGATAGTGAACACATTTCCTCAGAGTGTTTTTCTGAACCAAGTTTCAGAGTGTCCATTTGTGTTGAAATCGTATCTACTGTGTCCTTTAAGTTTTCTTGAGTTTTTGCAAGTTGCGTAACCGAATCGGTAGATGCAACAGAGTCAATTTTAGCTTGCAAGGTGTTGTGATTTTCATGAACAATGGTTTGCAGTTCTTTTATGGCTGCTTCGTGATTCTGTAATACATTTTCATGCCGCGAAAAAATGGGTTGAAAATGCTCACAAATTTGTGTTTTTATGTCATTACAGACTTTTTGACATTTCGATTCAATGTTATGTAACTCACTAGTTAAATCTTCACGTGTTTGTTCAAGTGTGGTGTCTAACTTTTGAAGATTTTGTCCCATTGCGTCTAACTGTTGCTGTGTTTGTCTCTGGTGTTGTTCCATTGTGTCTAACTTTTAAAGATTTTGTTCCACTGTGTCTAACTTTTGCTGTGTTTGTCTCTGATTTTGTTCCATTGTGTCTAACTTTTCAGCTTTTGTCCCATTTGTTGCATTAATTGTAATAACAATGCACTGGTGTCTGAAACATGTTCCTCAGTGCTTTTCGGCAGTGAATTTGCACCGGCAACATTCACATTTTGACAAGCGGAAAATGTGTCTTGACTCATTTGAGAAAACGGTGAGAACCCAAAACCTGAGTCTGCAGTATTTGCAATATTGTGTTCTGTCATTCCCGATTCCTGAGGCGAGCTGTTGCCGACCAATCGATCGATAACGCTTCCCAGTTCACTACCTGTTTCACTGTCTACACCATTGTTTGCCGCCCGCTCCATTTCCCTATGCGCAATTACCAAATTACTACTTTGAACATTAGTTAATTCATTACCCAGTGGTGCTGGCAAGCTACGCTCGTCGTCACTATCATTTCTCAATTTACTTTGGAGCCTAGTGTTACGTTTTTCACACGCCATAATTGTCACAATATTTCACACGATAACACAGAAAAGCACAATTTGAAGTGCAAAAATAGGAGAACACATTAACATAGCACTGAAAATAATATCTAGTTAATTGCAAGCGTAGCTGCGAAATACTTGGTGCAAATCTATATGCATGCCACAACTGGTTTACTGTACAACAATGAAAGGCTACAACTACAAAGGGGATTCTCTCTACAATTACGCGCTAGCAATAAACAAAAGCTACACTAAATACACAAACTACAAGAAAAAATCAGAAGATTCCAGTGAGGTATCCTAGGCTAAGGGTCGACATATGAAACGTCCCCTTTTTAACAAATTATCCAAGACTGTGCTTAGCCTGACACACAATATTTTGTTAGCGCAACGCAATCTGACTTTCAAAATTCCCTACAAAAGAATGGCCCTGACTAACATTAAACTATACCTTTCACAAATCACTTACCTCACAAAAATCTTCGCTGCTCAAGCTACTGCAATACAGCGAGCGCCACTACTGCCAGCTAAATAAAAGATTCAAACTATGGAAGGCACTAACTACTGATAGGGATAGTTAGCAAATGAAAGATATTAATAGAGAACGAACAATGTATTTACCTTGATATCATCATATATAAATATAGCAGTTCATGACAAATTACAAACCTCCGCCATCTCTCTGTCCACATCCACCACTGCTGGCGGCTCACCTCCAACTGCGCAACGCTACGCACTGTTAACATCCAGCTGCCTAACACTACAATGGCGAGAATTACAACAATGCAAAGCAGCCACAGACTGCACACAGCACAGCCAGTGATTTTCATATTGAGCGCTACGTAACGTTGCCAATAAGAAAACATAAACAGCCTACTTACATAGAGAAAACATAAACAGCCTACTTACAGATGTTATATTTCAGATGTGTTACGACCGTGGCTCTACCCTTCATTCGATCCCTGCGAAACCCTACATTTCAACATGATAATGCACGACCGCATGTTGCAGGTCCTGTACGGGCCTTTCTGGATACAGAAAATGTTCGACTGCTGTCCTGGCCAGCACATTCTCCAGATCTCTCACCAACTGAAAACGTCTGGTCAATGGTGGCCGAGCAACTGGCTCGTCACAATACGCCAGTCACTACTCTTGATGAACTGTGGTATCGTGTTGAAGCTGCATGGGCACCTGTACCTGTACACGCCATCCAATCTCTGTTTGACTCAATGCCCAGGCGTATCAAGGCCGTTATTACGGCCAGAGGTGGTTGTTCTGGGTACTGATTTCTGAGGATCTATGCACCCAAATTGCATGAAAATGGAATCACATGTCAGTTCTAGTATAATGTATTTGTCCAACGAATACCCGTTTATCATCTGCATTTCTTCTTGGTGTAGCAATTTTAATGGCCAGTAGTGTAAATTCTAGGGGACTGATGACCTTAGCTGTTAAGTCCCATAGTGCTCAGAGCACTATGACCTTTGTGGTCTACAGGGTGATTATAATTAAAGTTAAACTTTCAAACCGCTGTAGAAATAACACCACTGCTCAGAATGACATCAAATTGCAACGCAATATTATCGGAGAAGGGGGAAAACGTATGGCAGAAGAAAAATAAATAGTTACAAAATGTAGCAATAGTTGGCACTGTATGCCTCATAATTTAATAGTGGTCGACAACAAATGACGAATGAATCATACAACAATGTCTAAGGTATACGCTTAACGGTAAACAAACCGTACTACTCAGTGTGCATGGGTGTACAGGTCTGATACCGTTAGTTACGTAAGCCCATCCACGACGGCAAGGTCATATCACATTCGATGGGAAAAACCGGTTTTTGATTGTCCTGAGGCCTAAAACCGCATAAAAAGCATCAATCACATCGGCTTTTAATTGTCCTGAGACCAAAAACCGCATAAAAAGCAGCAATCAAAATCAAATAGGATTATTAATTCCCGTGTGACTGGCGTAAAACGTGTTCAATATGCTGTCCACCGTTTTCTGCAACAAGTTGAAATCGAGAAACAGCATGTTCCACAACAGATCGAAGTGTTTCCGGGGTCACGTTCAGAATGTGTTGCGCAATGAGTGCCTTCAATGCAGCTAAGTTTGCAATCGGAACACTGAACACAACACCTTTCAGATATTTCCAGAATGAGATTTCCACTCTGCAGCGGAGTGCGCGCTGATATGAAACTTCCTGGCAGATTAAAACTGTGTGCCGGACCGTGACTCGAACTCGGGACCTTTGCCTTGGGCGGGCAAGTGCTCTACCAGGTTCGCAGGAGAGCTTCTGTAAAGTTTGGAAGATAGGAGACGAGATACTGGCAGAAGTAAAGCTGTGAGGACGGGTCGTGAGTCGTGCTTGGGTAGCTCAGTTGGTAGAGCACTTGCCCGCCAAAGGCAAAGAGTCTCGGTCCGGCACACAGTTTTAATCTGCCTGGAATTTTCATCTTTCAGATAGCCCCACAGCCAGAAGTCGCACGGATTAATATCAGGTGATCGGTACGGCCATACTGTAGGGAAATGGCGGCTAATAATTCTAGCATTTCCGAAATGGCGCTTCAGCTACTGTTTAACTGGATTTTCAATGTGCGGAGGCGCGCCAACTTGCATAAAAATGATTCCATCCACTCGTCCACGCTGTTGGAGTGCTGGAATGACATGGCTTTGAGCACTATGGGACTTAACATCTGAGGTCATCAGTCCCCTAGACTTAGAACTGCTTAAACCTAAGGACATCACATACATCCATGCCCGAGGCAGGATTCGAACCTGCGACCGTAGCAGCAGCGCGGTTCCGGACTGAAGCGCCTAGAACCGCTCGGCCTGGAATGACATGGTTGCGCTAAAGACACTCATAGCGCTTACCAGTGGTGGTACAGGTAACAGGAACGGAGGCACCTGTTCCTTCGAAAAAAATGTGGCCCTATGATAAATGATGCCGTAAACCCTCACCACACAGTGACGTTTTCAAGGTGAAGTGGTACTGGTTGATTTGCGTGTGGATTTTCCGTTGGCCGTATTCGACAACTCTGTGTATTGAGATATCCTGTCAGACGTAAGTGGGCTTCGTCTGTCCACAAAATCTTCCTCGGCCAATCATTGTCCACTTCCATGCGAGCAAGAAATTCTAAAGCAAAGGTCTCTCTTGTTGGCAGGTCTACAGGAAGCAGCTCGTGCACGTGGGTAATTTAGAATGGATAGCAAAGAAGGTGTTTCGCAGGATTTTACGCACCGTGCTCACGCGTATGTCCAATGTTCGGGCAATTCTCCGTGTTGTACACGTTTGCACACCACCACTTGTCTTCTCCTGCATTGCTGTGGCCACCGCTTCCACTGACGTCGAATCAATTCGTTTCCTCTCTCTACCAGGTTGCACACCAAAAGAACACGTCTTTTCGAATTTCCGAATCGTTTTCTCCAGATCCTCGGCAGTCATGGGACCAACGCCATTTTTCAAATCCTTCAGTGTCCGCAACTTCTGCAGAGCGACGTGTGCACAGTTATCATTCTGGTAATAATACAGCTTTACAAGCAAAGCGCGATCTTGCATAGAGATAGTCATGGCGAACGTCGTAGACGCGAAAGGAGGAAAAGTCGTTTACCCGGCTTATTTATACCAACTTTGATGGGTCGTGCGCATGACAGGTGTTTACATTTACGTATTCTGGCACATACAGCGCCATAAGTTGGTCACACTATTTTTTTCTCCTGCCATACGCTTTCCCCCTTCTCCGATAATATTCCGTTGCAATTTGACGTCATTCTGACCAGTGGTGTTACTTCTACAGCGGTTTGAAAGTTTAACTTTAATTATAATCACCCTGTAATTTAGAGAGAAGGATGCGTGATAGCTGTCCACGTCTATCACCATTAACTGAAATTGTCACTATTTTACAGAAAGATTACACTGAAAGCCAAACGGGGCCTATATTTATCCATTCCGGGGCGAGTGGAAATTATTTGGAATGCCAGGTTTTTCTGTACCGCATTAGGCATGGAAATGTGTTCGTATTTGGTCTTTCGATATTTTAGTAACCCCCTCCCCCACCCCTCGCCTGTACGCTGTTACGGAAGGCGGAAGACCCGTTATGGGGGTTGCTTGAAGCAGTGCTCGACACCTGCGATGCGAAGTACAGCTACGGCACGCCACCGCGTGGATCGTGGCCGTCTGTGGTCCGTACTGATGCTGCGCGCATTCCAGGCGGTGACGTGTGTGTATGTGTGTATGTGTGTGTGTGTGTGTGTGTGTGTGTGTGTGTGTGTGTGGTGTGTGAAAAGCCGGCCCAGTTCCGGCCTGGGTGGAGCCGAGTGATTCCGCGGAACAGCGGCAAACGGCCACCGGCAATGCCGCCAGCGCCGCCGTAAAAGGCCGCCGCGCCGCTGAGTCACACCGGGTCTTCAGGCGCTGCGGACAGTAGGAATGGTTTCCCGGTACAGTGGCCAGTCCGACTCGTTACACTTTTTCTGCACATTTTGCGCTGCACGCGTCATCGAAATCACTGATCAAGGCAGTCCTTTAAAGCGCCTATACCCAGTCAGAGTACATTCGTTGTCGTGCCTCGTGGAAATTTGCCCTTCTATCGGATTAGAGTCCATTTGTACAAACAAGCCGATGTCAAATGATACGACTGTGTTTCGCCTGTTTTGATAAATAGTTTTCTCGGCAGAATACGTTTCAGTAAATTTTTGCCATCATCAGTGGGTTGTAATTTAATTAAAGTCAAAACATACAAGATTTTTGTGATGTACATTAGAGTAGATATTTTTTCGTTCCATTGATCCACAGTGAGAACTTCCTCAATAATGTAGTACATGCCACAAAACTAATAATAACCGTTTCTAATGGATGAAAAAATAAAAAAACATCTAATTTCATAACATACAGCTTGTTTCATAACTCATATTAGAAGCTTCTTGGACTTGTGGAAGGCACTTAACAGATAGTTTTGACAAGGGATTCATGTCCGGAAACGTAGCGTTTGAATTTAAAATAAATTTGAGCGTCGAATCACTTTCAAACCTCCCCGTTCACGGTACGCACGCAACGGACACAATGAGCTCTGGCCTGTCTGCTCCACGTGGCGAACGAGCTGTAGAAGTGTATCTGCGACGCGTGCTTTCGTACAGAACGTCCACAGACGCTGGCGCGCGTGCCTGCAGCACCCCAATCAACCATCCTAGTTGCGAACGCCGTTGAAGTCGGGCGAAGTGGTATGTGATGTGTGCAGATCTACTATTACGTACCGTGCAAAGCATACACATTTAGCCTCTAGTTGTTTCTTTTAACACACGTGTCTTCAAATCTTACAGCAAGTAACGCTAAATAGAAAATACGCCACAGAAGACATGCCGTAGGCGACTTAAGACGTTGACACGAGACTACAAACACGAAATCTCTATTGTGTACATTGCATGCGCGAGCGTTGGAACACGCTCAACACCAGTCACTGCGGACTTCAGCTACACATGTCCCTGTCGCTCGTGCATGTTTACCAATGTATCTACGCATCTTCCATTGGTCGTGGTATCGGTCTTTTCATATCTCTTCGACAATAGTAAAGGACTTCGATACTCCATCAACAATCCAGCGTCCTTGCGTCATGTGCTAGCCACTTCTATTTAATTTTCCTTGCAGTCGTAAACATGCCTTCCACTCCAGTCTGTTCACTGATCCATTTTTTCCTGTCTTTTTTAGTACTTTCTAAAAATACATCTCTTCATTTCTCGCTGAGGTACGTTCAGTTACAGAATGCACTTCGCATTACAAGATCGTCTCTGTGCCGAAAGTCAGAACCGGTAACACACTCTGTAACACACACACCAAGCTTAGTTCAGAAAACCCCATTTTAAATCCCTGCTTGACTCCCCCCCAGTCCATCCAGTCGTTCTCTTCACCTGCGATAGGACCGCTCTTCTTCCAAATATGGCAAGGGAGAATCGATGAGAAAAACAGTTACTGCGTTTAAAACATGCTACGCGATATGCTTCATTCATGTTTTTGTTGATAGTTCCATGATAAACCGGGAAACGACAACTGTATCTATGTTTTCGGATTCTCGCTAGTGGCAACTTTGGCACGGAGAGTGCATCTAAACAGTGCCAAGGACCAGAAATATGGCTGCCAGTTGTAGTAACGCCCGCCGTGTTCCTGCCAGGAAACTGCTTTTCACGAACGATTTGTGCAAATCCGAGGACGACGTGGAGAACTACGAGTCACATAAAGATTACGAACATGTTCCTACTCTTCAAAAGTTGTTGGTAATCATATAAATGCGAATATTTATTTAAGCAAGTAAACAATGTTGTGTCCCTTCCCGTAGTTTAAGTGAATCTGCGTCACAGAGTGATGGCAGAAACGTTAAGGGCCATCCTTAATATTGCTTTCACGCGCTGAAGTAATTTTATATTGTGCCGAGTAAAAAATTAATTTTTGAGATTGATATACTTTATTAATGCAAAAGTTCGTAATGGAAATCTTTGTACCATAAAGTGAAGCAATTCGGACTTTTTAAATTTGTGCTTTTCAGAGGTTTCACAGCAATGTTTTGTTAACTCGCCCAGTCAGTAAACAGTCGTAGCTCACGTTAAGTGCACTCCGTTTACAAGTAAGCAAAGTTAAGTATCCGTGGACATATTTTCAAAATCGTAAATTCTGTCGAAAATTTTCTTCTTAAAAATATGTCGTTTCTCAAAGAATATTTGAAAACAATGACCTATTTGAATAGGAAAAAATCACACTGCATGTAATTGAAATATATTATTTATGAGATGTTATTAAAACGTAACTCCGCTGTTTCTCAGAACAAGCAGCTTGTCCCTTAACGTTGTTTACGGCCGAGGTCTTCATAACCACAAACCATCTGACGAACAGGGTGTGCAGCAGTCTGCGACTGTTTGTTGATGACGCTGCAGTGTACTCGAAAATGTCGTCGTTTAGTGAGTGGAGGGAGGCTGTCGGCAGCTCATGGTCTGCCAGATAACGTGACTGCCTCTAGATCAGGGGTCCCGGAGTGTTTGTGTCAGAGTGATAAGTGGAAGTGAAGAGCCTCTGATCCATAAAACGGGTTCTGTTGTGCTCATAAGTGCTCCGTGTACTTTCCCGTGTGTGGCAACAAAAAGAGTACGAATATCAAACACCATTCGTCAACCACCACGAAAACTAGTGTATAAAATTTTGTTTTTTCTAATTTTTGGTGTCATGTAAAAATCTTTAGTGAAACAGGATTTATTATTCTTAATTATTTTTCAATTTGTTTAAATTTATATGTTTCAATTTGTCGTCTGAAAAACAAAAGTGCAAAAGCCAAATACTCGTATTAGAGACAAGCAATGCAGATCAATTTTTCCCCTTTGTACCAAAAAACTTAAAAATAATGTCTCCATTCAAAAAAATAAAATGTGCTATATCTCCCTCTTTCTCTCACTCCAAATCTGCATTAACTCTCCCCTCCCACGTCTCTCTCTCTCTCTCTCTCTCTCTCTCTCTCTCTCTCTCTCACACACACACACACACACACACACACACACACACAAACGCACGTGCACACACAAACAGATCATAGATATCTCAAAAGTTACGCTGGAAAGTTGGAAATAACATCCGATCTTAGGCAATAACATCCAACAGTCGGCAACACAAACCAAAACATTGCATCGAAACAAGTGTTCAGTTCCTGTTGCTGTGAAATGTGGAAAACAAAAACCCCAAGTGGCAATTATAAGAAGAGGAATAGCACCAAAAATGGAACAGAAACATGACATGTAGAAAATCGTTCACGAAACCTGTGAGTAGAATTTAAAATACGTCATAGAAAAAACCAGAACTGTTTATAACGTATAGGTGCACTGCCCCAAAATGTAAATAGTAAAAATATGTGCATATTTCAGGCCACTGAAGATGCCTTGCAGATAATAAAGGCGAATCGCGTATGGCACTAAAATTGTATTTCATTCAGTTTTAGTTGATCCATGTAGTTAGACGGTCCAAAAGTAAAAATTATCAATATACCGTAATAATTCGAATACAATATTCGTGGTGTGCTTCCTGACACAGTTGTGTCGATTAAACATCTAGGCATAACTTTGCAAAGCTCTGTGAAGTGAAATGAGCAAGTAAGGAAGGTAGTAAGAAAGACGAACGGTCGACTTCAGTTTTGTGGGAAGAATTTTACGGATGTGTAGCTCATCTATAAACCAGACTGCATATAGAACACTAGTGCGGTCCATTCTTGAGTACTGCCCGAGTGTTTGGCACCACCACCAGGCTGCAGTTAAAACAAGATCAGTAAGCAATTGGGCCGCTAGGCTCGATCAATACGGTAGTATTACGGAGATGCTTCATGAACTCAAAGGGGAAACCCTGGAGGCAAGACGGCGTACTTTCTGCGAAACAATGTAGTGAAGGTTTACATAAACAGCATCTGGGGCTGACTGCAGAACGATTCTATTGCCGCCACCGTACATTTCACATAAGGGCCGCGAGGACAAAGTAAGAGAAAGTAGTGCTCGTATGGTGGCATATAGACGGTCGTTTTTCCGTCGCTCCAGCGTTTTCCTTGCAACTTGTGGTTACTTGTGAAGTATGTAAGTAGATTGTCCTAAATAAAAATCTTCAACTGGTTGTATAACTTCACTGTTACTTTGTAATGTGTTGTTTTCGATTTGTTGGATGACCTGAATCAGCATTCTACAATAGTTTGGTCTTATTATAATCGATAGTCAGACCAGCCCTAGAATTTACTCTATCAAATCGTTCCATGCGTTGTTGAAGTGCGGCAGTACTAGAGGCGGACTGTACTGTGTCATCTGCAAGACGAAGGTGGCTTATAGTACGCTCCATCAACATGAACTTGTTCTTAGTTTCACAGTTTTGGGATCTGTGCCGGCCGTTGTGGCCGAGCGGTTCTAGGGGCTTCAGTCCGGAACGCGCTGCTACCACGGTCGCAGATTCGAATCCTGCCTCGGGCATGGATGTGTGTGATGTCCTTAGGTTTGTTAGGTTTAAGTAGTTCTAAGTCTAGGGGACTGATGACCTCAGATGTTAAGTCCCATAGCGCACAGAGCCATTTGAACCATTTTTTTTGGGGGGGGGGGGGGATCTGTACTCTTCTTACATGTCCGTTGACAATGGTTGTGACGATACGGAATCACTATGCCTAACTCCTCTTTGTTCTAAACTTCTCTTTCTCCTGATGAAGTCTAATGGAAGCATTGCCCTCAGTTTATTTCCAGCTTTCTATCAAGTCGTTGTTTTCAACTGTCATGGAAGTCCTCCTGTTCTTTATATGAGACTTGGGGTGTAACAACAGATAGGGACAATCGGCGAGCAACAGAGTTACCGAATTTAAAACACGGTACGTGATGTATTGTATTCACGTTAGTTGTTGGTAGTTCCACAATAAACTGAGAAATGGCAGCTATGTGTGTCACTTAATTTTCTAATTTTCACTATTCGCATGTATATATTGTTCAGATTCTAACATAGGATGCCGCGTTTTTGAAGGGCTGCCGATACAGATTTTGTTGATGCTGCGCCAATAACTTCTTCGAAGAGTATAAATCCCAGAACTCTTTTGTTCTATAAGATCGTTTTCCACTTGCGAGTCGTCTGCTAGGCTGTATTCATTTTTAAAGCAAACTCTTTGTTTTGTTTGATAAAAAACCCAATGTTTTCTGTATGCAGTTACAGATAATTTTAGAGCACATTTCGTACCGCAAGGCTAGGAGGCTGATAAACAAGCCACAAAGGAACTACAAACCTATGCCACCTATGTCTTTTGTTTTGAAGTAGAGGTGAAACATCTCGCACAAGGATAAATTAAACAAGTTCTGAGAGATGTGGCGCGTACAGACATATACAAACCGTCATTTTTACTTCGTTGAATACGCGGATTTGGGGAAAGATCTCGACAGCAATCGGTCGCGGTTTATTTAAGGGAACCATCACGCAAGTAATCTGAGGAAACGACGCGGAACGTAAATGATCATCGCTTATAGCCGTCCCTCCTCGACACGAGAGTACAGCGTCTCTACTAGCAGTCGCTACCTCACCATTACCGTCTGTCCTTCCCTGTGTTGTCCATCCTGACGAGCATCTCGTCCCGTTGCGAGGCCCAGTGCCGTGTACAATCCAACACGCAAGTCGCCGTCTAGACAGTGGGGAGTCTAGAGCGTCGGGCTAATGACAGGATGCCTCCCTCCAGCCCTCCCACTGGCCGGGTGTACGGCCTGGATGCGTTCATTTGGACCACCCACGTGGCGACCTCGCGGACTGCCGTCTCAAGAGGCACGCGACGGTCCCTTTCGCAATGGGTGTCGTGTCATTACAACACACGCACACTGCCTGCTGCCCTGCAACCGTCCTGTCGGGCCTTGTGGTCAAAGACTACATTACTCGGCGAATACCCATGTTAGGAACTCTGCCTGCCCACATACACCTCCTCCCCCTTTTATTCTCCATAGTTTACCAGAACTGTCCCTGATAACACGCTCCCCCCGCCCCCCTCCAAATCCCTGGCATAACATTTAGAAATAATGAAGATGCATCATAGAATAAACCACTCTTACCCTGTAACTAATAGCTCAGGACGCCCAAAAGAGGCCCACCTCTGTCCCAAAGAGGAGGAGGAATGAAAAGTGAAAAAATAAAAATAAAAAAAGGAAAACTCTGAGGGAAGAAAAATCCACTTGAAATGGCTGTGTATCTGTAACACCACATGACAAATGTCTCGTATAATTTTATTAGATTATTTACTTGTTTAAAGGTAACAAAAGTGATCGTCATGTTCTTCAGAATAATTCTTGTAAAAGCACGTCAAAATTGTTGTACATTCATGAGTCAAAACATTATGACCACCTACTTAATAGCTTGTTTGTCCGTCTTTGGAACGAAATACATAATTTATTCTGCGTACCAGGGATCAGAAAGTTTGTTAGTAGGTTTAAATTGCTCTGAGTACAATGGGACTTAACATCTGAGGTCATCAGTCCCCTAGAACTTAGAACTACTTAAACCTAACTAACCTAAGGACATCACACACATTCATGCCTGAGGCAGGATTCGAACCTGCGACCGTAGCGGTCGCACGGTTCCAGACTGAAGCGCCTAGAACCGCTCGGCCGCTTCGGCCGGCGCAGGGAATCTCTCCCTTAGCATAATACGGATCCCACCAGTCTGTGCCTGCGGCGTGCATGTTTCAAACCGGTGTTCACCTCGATGACGGAGTTTATGGAGCCGACTATCGACCTAGTGTAACACACACGTGCTTCACCCGAAGATCCGACGCGTTTCCATTGATCGACGGTCGAATCCCGGTGATCCCGTGCCCACTGCAATCGTAACTGACGATGTAATTGTACCAACATGTGAACACGTAGGGGTGCTCTGCTGCGGAGCTCCTTGTTCAACAACGTACGATGAACGGTGTGCCCTGAAAAGCTTGTGCGCACACCAGCACTGTGCTCTTTCGGCAGAGATGCCACAGATCACCATCTATCCTACTTTACAGAGCAGACAAGCCTCCGAACCCCACGTTCTGTGAAGAACGTCCAACCAATCAGTGCCTAGTGGTACTTTCAGAGGCCTTCCACCTCTTTCCCTAGATGCTCACGACAGTAGCACGTGAAAATTCGACCAGCTTCGCCGTTTTCGAGATACCCATTCACAGACTCTGCGTAATCAGTGGTCAGAACGTTTTGGCTTATCAGAGTCTATAATATGTTTCTTTCTGGCATTGTTCCTCGAAATCTTATTAAATTTTCTTTACGAGTGGTCGACGCAGGCCCCGAAGGAAGGTTAATATCTAATGCCTCGTCGAGATCGAGTTCGTTAGCGGAGGAGCACAAGCTTCAAATGGACAAGGATTGCGGAGAAAACTTAAAAACTATTTGAGACATACTGTACCCAAGTCGCACGCCTAAATCAGTCCTCTTCTTCAACGGTATGTTTCCAACATGGCCTATTTATGAATCTGCATTAAACTGACTAATGATGGATAAAAGCTGGCATGTTTTTCAGCCAAAGTGTTTCGCATGTTTCCTGATTAGCTATACCGAATACTTCCTTATAACGTACAATATTGCCCGTGCATGCGAAGATAATTCAGTCTAAATGCGCTGCATGAGATACAAAGCCCCAGTCATCTATGAAACATAATTTTAATCATTCTGCCAGGAATATAATTGTTTCAGTCTCGTCTGTACAGCTCAACTGGAAAGAGGCAGCGCATTGCAAGTTCCGGTCACGAATCTCGGTCCGGCACACAGTTTTAATCTGTCACAACAGCATACGTTCCTATACACAGTCAAATATTCATTATGGGTCCCTGCGAGATTCATCGGTATGAGGATCCATACAAAATGTTACGTTTTAGGAGTGAATATGTTGTTGTTGTGGTCTTCAGTCCAGAGACTGGTTTGATCCAGCTCTCGATGGTACTCTATCCTGTGCAAGCTTCTTCATCTGCAACTACCTACTGCACCCTACATACTTCTGAATCTGCTTAGTGTATTCATCGCTTGGTCCCCCTCTATGATTTTTACCCTCCACGTTGCCCTCCAATACTAAATTGGTGATCCCTTGATGCTTCAGAACGTATCCTACCAACCAATCCCTTCTTCTATCAAGTTGTGCCACAAATTCCACTTCTCCCCAATTCTATTCAGTACCTCCTCATTAGTTACATGATCTACCTATCTAATCTTCAGCATTCTTCCGTAGCACCACATTTTGAAAGCTTCTATTCCCTTCTTGTCTAGACTATTTATCGTCCATGTTTCACGTCCACACAGGGCTACACTCCATACAAATACTTTTGCCATAGCTAGTCTATATTTCATATCCTCTCTACTTCGACCATCATCAGTTATTTTGTTCCCCAAATAACAAAACTCATTTACTAATTTAGCCGGCCGCAATGGCCGAGCGGTTCTAGGCGCTTCAGTCTGCAACCGCGCGACCGCTACGGTCGCAGGTTCCAATCCTGCCTCGGGCATGGATGTGTGTGTTGTCCTTAGGTTAGTTAGGTTTAAGTAGTTCTAAGTTCTAGGGGACTGATGACCTCAGATGTTAAGTCCCATAGTGCTCAGAGCCATTTGAACCATTTTTTTTTACTAATTTAAGTGTCTCTTTCCTAACCTAATTCCCTCAGCATCACCTGATTTAATTCGACTACATTCCATTATCCTCGTTTTGATTTTGTTGATGTTCATCTTATATCCTCCTTTCAAGACACTGTCCATTCCGTTCCGTTCCAGGTCCTTTGCTGTCTCTGACGGAATCACAATGTCGTCCGCAACCCTCAAGGTTTTTATTTCTTCCCATGGATTTTAATTCCTACTCCAAATTTCTCTTTTGTTTCTCTTACTGCCTGCGCAGTATACAGATGAAGAACACCGGGGACAGGCTACAGACCCGTCTCACTGCCTTTTCAGTCACTGCTTCATGCCCTTTGACTTTCGTAACTGCAATCTGGTTTATGTACAAATTGTAAATAGCCTTTCGCCCCTGTATTTTACCCTTGACAGCTTCAGAATTTGAAAGAGAGTATTCCAGTCAACATTGTCAAAAGCTTTCTTTAAGTCTACAAATGCTAGAAACGTAGGTTTGCCTTTCTTTAATTTATCTTCTAAGATAAGTCGTAGGGTCAGTATTGCCTCACGTGTTCCAACATTTCTACGGAATCCAAACTTATCTTGCCCGAGGTCGGCTTCCACCAGCTTTTCCATTCGTCTGTAAAGAATTCGTGTTAGTATTTTGCGGCCGTGACGTATTAAACTGATAATTTGGTAATTTTCACACCTGCCAACATCTGCTTTCTTTGGGATTGGAAATATTATATTCTTCTTGAAGTTTGAGGGTATTTCGCTTGTATCATACATCTTGCTCACCAGATAGTAGAGTTTTGTCATGGCTGGCTCTCCGGAGGCAGTAGTTCTAATGGAATGTCTACTCCCGGGGCCGTGTTTCGACTTAGGTCTTTCGGTGCTCTTTCAAACTCTTCAAACAGTATCATGTCTCCCATTTTATCTTCATCTACGTCCTACGTGAACATAGGGAATGTTATGTTGCACGCCAAGCTTGTAGTAAAGCACATTCTTGGGTTCTTAATGTGTCCAGAAATATTTGTATTTAACAAACTTAAAGAAAATGCTCTCCAAACATAGATTCTTGTGTCAGCGTTTTATGTAGAAGTATCACATTTTAACATAGTGTAAACCGTTGACTGTGGACAAAAAAATGGTGCAAATGGCTCTAAGCACTATGGAACTTAACATCTGAGGTCATCAGTCCCATAGACTTAGAACTACTTAAACCTAACTAACCTAAGGACATCACACACTTCCATGCCCGAGGCAGGATTCGAACCTGCGACCGTAGCAATCACGTGGTTCCGGGCTGAAACGCCTCGAACCGCTCGACAACAGCGGCCGGCCTGACTCTGGGCAGCGAGATTTTTTTTGGCTACAGGATAGTTTCTCGTGAACGTATCTGCTGGATCGTCTGCCGCATGAAATTACCGCTCGCGGCAGTGTAACTTCGAGTAATCGCAGTAAATGCGGTGTGATTGTGGGAAGGACATTCTCAGCTACTGTGAATCAAAAAACTGTCTTCTGCATTTGCTACATACCGTCAGCTCGCCGGCCCTCTCATCCCCCTCGAGATTCGCTGAAGGCGCGCACACTACAAATTCATGGCAGGAGGTTACGCTTGTGGAAGCTACGTGACGGCGCTGCTCAATCTCGCGGCGTGCGGCTGCTGACATTTCGCTGCGCCCGCAGCTTGCTGTACCAGTTCTACATCTCGGCTTACATCCTGTGCGTGAGGAGAATGTCCCAGCAAGTCGCTGTGCAGCGGGGAAATCGCGCAGGACGCGTGGGGATGGCAAGGGCTGTTAACTGCCGCCGCGCGAGGCCTAACCAGTGGGCTGGCCCTTAGCTGGTGTACGAAGCCACAGTCTTACTACGCAGTCATTTTTCATGACCCAGAGTTGCGTTAGTTCGCAAAACATTATCTGCGTTAGAAGGGGTTACTTCTAAATCTCGCTGACGACGTACTGTCCTTTCTGATTAATTCTCAAAAAAAAAAAAAAAAAAAAAAATGTTCAGATGGCTCTAAGCACTATTAAACTTAACATCTGAGGTCATCAGTCCCCTAGAACTAGAACTGCTTGAAACTAACTAACCTATGGACATGACACACCTCCCTGCCCGAGGCAGCATTCGAACCTGCGACCGTAGCAGCAGCGCGGATCCGGACTGAAGCGCCTCGAACCGCTCGCCTACAGCGGCCGGCAATTAATTCTCATCAATAGTGCACAGCGAAAACAAATGATAACAATCTGTGCCACTGGCTATCATTGGTTGGATTAAAAGATCCTTTTAATCTGCATTCACCACTGCTGCTCAGTTTTCGATGCGTAGCCATTTTCACGTGGATGTCTTTCCAGTGGGAACTACTGAGGGCCAATTTTTAATCTGTTTCCCATATTCTTCTCGTACAGATCGTTGTCATGTACCATTTCAGAAAGATAATTTTCCTCATTAATGGTACCGTACGTAATTTTATTTACCACAGAAATACACTAATTTCTAGACCTACTGCAATAGTTATCGTGGCCGGCCGAAGTGGCCGTGCGGTTAAAGGCGCTGCAGTCTGGAACCGCAAGACCGCTACGGTCGCAGGTTCGAATCCTGCCTCGGGCATGGATGTTTGTGATGTCCTTAGGTTAGTTAGGTTTAACTAGTTCTAAGTTCTAGGGGACTAATGACCTCAGCAGTTGAGTCCCATGGTGCTCAGAGCCATTTGAACCATAGTTATCGTAAATATCAGCCCTTGCCGTCTTCGGATGATACTCTTCTGAAAGTCTATGTATGACTTCACTCAAATCTCTCACCGTCAGATGCACCGCCTATAAGATAAACTGCTGGCTGTATCGCCTGTAGACCAAAGGACAACAAATCAAAACAAAAGGTAAACTGGCAGCGAGCAGCTGTCCAGGCGTGGGGATCAGGGCGACGTGCACTTCGACAGCGTCAAGCTCGGTAGACTTCCCGCCCGCCGACGCACGCGGAATGCGACGCGCTTTTCAGCCGCTGTTAGGGAAGCCTTCCGTGAGGCGCAGATGTGTCCAGACACGCTGAAAGCGCCGCCCAGCTGCGTAACCGGCGGGAGCCGCCCACGCTGGCCGCGGCACAATTACGGAAGACCGGACTGCCTTGGGCGGCCGCTCCCTGCGGTATAAACAACGACCGCCTCCTCTCTCCACCTGCCAGCACACTGCTTCGACGGAACCTTCTGCTGTCTCCGACAGCCGCATTCAGCGGCTGGGCAAAATGATACACAGCACTGGCCACTGGCCAGTTCCACACCGTCATGTATCCTGCGTCAGTCACTGTACAGTGCATACGGGAGGGTACTTCGTACTGGTACTAGCCACGTCGACTCGCGTGGAGGAAATATTAACTGTGTGTGTGAGTGTGTGTCCTCACGCTTCGCTCCCCAATCTATCTTATAACGCACTATCGTGACACTTGCGCAGGGTCACATAGTTTTCCTCGAATATCGATTTCCTGCAAACGGGTCTTTTTTATAACGACGTCGCTTCTCATTCATTTACCCTATATCCGCTATATTTGTCTTGTCAGAAACTGTAACTCTATTGATATGTAAGTTAATTCTCATTTATCGTCCAGTCTCAATTGCACATTTTTAATTAAATTACGCCTCTGGATCACTCAGGATCATCTACAGATCTAATTAGTTGCGTCAGCAACACGTATTGTCTACTAAGAACCACAGTACTCTGATATGTGGTTCTGAGTCGACAAGACGTATTCCTGACGCAACTGTTGTCAACAGCATCCCGAGACTTCTTGGACCCGTCTCCACACATCGCCTTTGGAGTACGGTCTGAAGATGGTCCGCCTTTGGACAGACACTGGTCACCAATAAATGTGACTTACGTAATCTAAAATATTTTTCTGATCGCTGTTCTCCCAAAATGTTTACCAAATTACTTGATATAACAGATGACATAACAATTCGTCAGCGAGCTGCGACCTAATAGCTGCAGAGGGGCAGACAATTCAAAGTAATGGAAATTAGGGGGAAGATTTAAGAGACGCCAGCTGAAACAATGATGGGTGAACGCGTGGCAGCGTGAGTGTGCAACCAGTGTTAAAGGCCTCAGAGTTTATTCCTTTTCTCCCGGCATTTGGGTGCCGTTGAAAGCGCTACGTAAACCCCAGACGAGGCATGATGCACGTTTTAATAGGACGCCGCCCCTGCCCAATGCACCATCGTCTAATGCACCTCGGTCAGTGAATAAAATGTAGCTGTAGGGGACCACAAACACTTGATCATGTATTTCAACACTGCACTGTACAATCGCGGACCCGACAAATAAATTTCACACACGACGACATCTGCGAATCCATAAGAGACGCAGACAAGTGGCAATCTGAACAGATGCGCCGACACATCACCATGTACAGCTTTGCAGCTGTCCTCATCAAGGCGAGTAAACTGCTCGTTTCTGGGGATGGTCTTTCCTATATATCGTCCTGTTTCGGTTGTAGCGTGACAACATACGTCAGTGTGTGTGCTTGTGTGTGTGTGTGTGTGTGTGTGTGTGTGTGTGTGTGTGTGTGTGTGTGTGTGTTTGGTGCTTATAGGCACTCAACGCAGAGGTTATCAGCGACCTTACACACATTAACAGAAACAAGTGTGAATAAAATTACTAAAAAGTTATCATACATGCTAAGACAACGGGCAAGAACAAAAGACGCTATACAGGAGACTAAAACACAAGTAAAACGACAAAGATGCTAAAATTTGGACACAGGAAAATGTCACTGGCTGATCACTTACGTAAAATATTGGTGAGCCAGTCACCGTGTTGACACAATAAAATCACCTCCTTAAAATCTTGGAAAAAATATTGGGCAGTTCACAAAATTTTAAAATTCTAATCAAAGTCGGTTGAACGTTACCTGAAATACGGGGCAGAACATACGTCACTTTCCTGAATGTCATTGGGGAGTTCAAAGTCTAGGTGCCTGTGGAGTGAAGGCTGTAACGAAAACAGATGCCTCTGCTACTCTAGAAAGTGACTGGCTGGCGTTTGCAGATCGGCAGATTGTACGCTCCTACAGCAGGACGTCGAAGCCACACGGCGGCTGTTGGCCCGCTGTTAATTCTGCTGGAACAGGGTCTCGTGTGGCCGCTACACTACACAGCTGGCGAGAACTAGCGCTCAGTCGGACAGGGGTCGCTCGCAGCCTAGCCGTGCTCCAATTACGTTCAGCAAAGACACTTAGTTTCTCACGTGCCAGCCGAGACACGACTGTGTGTCGCGAACACCGTCCCCAGAAACCAGCAGTTCCGTCGCCCTGGAGACGACCGCTGCACAGATGGTTGAAGCGTCTGTTTCGATAGTGATTTTAGTTCCAAAATGACGCGGCCTAATGCCCAGAGTGATTTTATTGAAATGGATTTTTTTTTCAAATGCTAAGTAGCAGTTGAGTGAGCATTTATGTTTGAATAAGTAAATTCTCTGCTAAGCAGTAACGGAATAATCTGACAATACGAGCAAAATGGTAGGCTGCTTTCCTGAACTGTTGTTAAAATCGACTTTGTATCACAAGACATTCATTTGCCGAGTGACCTAAATACTCTTTGTAAGTGCTCTATTTACTGATGACACGCTGTGTAATTAAATTACTTGTGTAACCTCCAATTCGTGTCTGCCAAAAATACCTTGTGATCTTAGAAATATATATACCTGCGGGCTTAAAATTCGTTTTCCTTGTCATGTAGATATTTTGTTTGTATTCAATAAGGGAATATTTTGTGTTCTGAATGTTTACACCAATTCTAATTTCGATTTTTGTTTCAGGTCACATACAACTTCTGCAACTATCACCCTATCACTCGCCAACAGTATCCTGTGCAGGTAGGAACCGATACAATGATAAGTCTTTTTGGCCGGCCGAAGTGGCCGTGCGGTTCTAGGCGCTGCAGTCTGGAACCGCGAGACCGCTACCGTCGCAGGTTCGAATCCTCCCTCGGGCAAGGATGTGTGTGATGTCCTTAGGTTAGTTAGGTTTAAGTAGTTTTAAGACTAGGGGACTAATGACCTCAGAAATTGAGTCCCATAGTGCTCAGAACCGCTATATTTTTTTCCATAAGCACAGAATATTTGCAAAGAATGTAAGAAACATTGATTGGAAAGCATGTCTGGATTTGTAATAGTTAATGTAATAACAGTTTTTATGTTCGACTTGTAGAAATGTATCGTGTTCGATAACACTGGAAATACAAAAGGCATGCGGTGCACACTTCATATTGAACAAGATAGGTGTAAGACGAGTCGCATCCAGACGCAGTACAGACTCAGCAAGTGCGTGGACGACATTCCAGAGACTCTTGAAATGCGCGCTTTCAGCAGCTGCTGCCTAGTCCTGCTCCGTGTCGTTCACTCATCCTTGCGACCAACAGGTTCTCTCTGTGAAACTGACGGCCATGTCGAATATTTTTAGCACAGTGAACACAGTAAGCTCGACAACAATAGGGATATTGCAGTACGGACGTGAGTTCGTTGTTACTCCAAGTGAAGTACTGACAATCAGACGTCCCACTCAAAACAATGGGAAGCCCCGTGACAAATCATTTGCATGCACGGTGGGACCTCTCGGGAATTGTTTTTGGAGCCATAATATTACATGTTTACAGATATTCTCAAATACAGATGAAAACACTTTATGTGTGTGCTTAAGACCCTTGTCGCATATATTCCCAGTGAAATAAAGATCGTATCCCGTTACTTGATTAGTTTTAAATTGAAGATCCTTTCAACGTAAGAAATAATGAGGGGCTAGCAGCAGGCCATTGTGGAATATAACTAAATAAACTTTTGTGTTCTGTAAATGTGTCTGTTTATTCCATGCATCTATCCAGTTTCGGCCTTTAGGTCGTTCCCAGTTACCCAACGGTCCTAACAGCAAGCATAAATAAAAACATTTACAGACCAGGGTCGGAAATGTCTTGATTCAAACATTTCAATGAGGCTTCGGAACGAGGTGTAAAGAATTCTAACTTACGACGTCGCAACCAATAAGTTACATGAAGGGAATACTCTAGGCATAGTGTGTGCCCTTCTCAACATACCTCGCTATTTTATTTATTACTACTACATTACAATTGCCTCATTATATTCTGCATTTATAGCTGCTCGCTAAATAAATATGTGGACAACATGAAATTTCCCGGTCTTGCATATCTACTACTGCGACTGTTGTAAAGTTTGCAGAGCCACTACTGCTATGCTGTTGAGTGTAATTTTCCTGTGCGATCAAGCATGGCCGGTGCTCATTCATAAGCAGCATTACCCATGTTAGTCACAATCTATTATAGAACGAAAAACCAGTGCAAAGTTGCAAATTTTACTTTCTGTTCACTCTATGACTAGTTTCGAGCCGAGACCCATAAGTCATCGAGTGAATAAAAAGTAAAATTTGCAACTTTGGACTGGTTTCTCGTTCTACTGATTAACAGAAGTTGCTCACCCAAGCTACTCCAGCATGCTGGAAGTTCGTACAATCTACTGTAATAATTTATTATATCTGGCTTTGTACTGTATATGGCCAACGGCCTTGCCGCAGTGGTAACACCGGTTCCCGTCGGATCACCGAAGCTAAGTGCTGTCGGGCTGGGCTAGCACTTGGATGGGTGAGCATCCGGTCTGTCGAGCGCTGTTGGCAAACGGGGCGCACTCAGCCCTTGTGAGGCAAACTGAGGAGCTACTTGACTGAGAAGTAGCGGGTCCGGTCTCGTAAACTGACATACGGCCGGGAGAGCGGAGTGCTGACCACAAGCCCCTCCATATCTGCATCCAGTGACGCTTGTGGTCTGAGGATAACACGGCGGTCGGTCGGTACCGTTGGGCCTTCATGGACTGTTCGGGCGGAATTTAATTTAGTTTCTGGCTTCGTATATGCAGGGCCCATTCGTATTAATGCGATCACCGCCTATGCTCGACGTCAACGCTCGGTAACCACTGACAAACAGCAAGTGGCAGCATTAGCAGTGGACGATATGTAAAGTGTGTCGTGCGGACGAGGGTATCAGTACTGTCGTTGTCGTAATGTGGTAACGGAGCGATTTATTTGACTTCCAAAGGGCATGCTCATTGGCTTTCGGCACAAGGGCGGAAGCATTACCGAAACGGCTAAGTTTGTAAACTGATCGCTTGCCGCTGTGGTTAAAGTGTACCGTGCATGGCAAAGTGGATCTATGTAAAAACGGCGCCGAGGCGACTGTGATGCACCATGGGTCATAGACGACAGGGGTGAGCCGGCCGAAGTGGCCGTGCGGTTAAAGGCGCTGCAGTCTGGAACCGCAAGACCGCTACGGTCGCAGGTTCGAATCCTGCCTCGGGCATGGATGTTTGTGATGTCCTTAGGTTAGTTAGGTTTAACTAGTTCTAAGTTCTAGGGGACTAATGACCTCAGCAGTTGAGTCCCATAGTGCTCAGAGCCATTTGAACCATTTGACAGGGGTGAAAGACGCCTGCGAAGATGTGTACGGGGGAACAGACGTGCAACTGTTGGGAAATTGACAGGCCAGATAAACCGAAATACAGTATCTCCTCCGCAGTGTCTCCTCAACGACCGTTCAGCGAACGTCGCTACTTACGGGCCTCGGCAGCAGGCGCGTGGTTGAAGCACCCCTGTCGACTGCTGTTCATCGGCGACGAAAGCTGGAATTTGCACGCCAGTACCGTAACTGGACGTCCACTGAGTGGCGATAGGTGGTCTTTCGGGAAAATTACGTTTTATGCTTCATCGAGCATTTCACCACTGGCTGGTACGGCGTGAGACGTCTGAAAGCAAGGATCCTGCGACAATCGCCGCAAGGGTCCAGGCCGGAGAACGAAGTGTGATGGTCTGGGGAATGTTTTAGTGGCATTGCCCGGGTGATATCGCCAATCTGGAAGACACAGTGGATAAACACAAGTACGCTTCTATACTTGTGGACCATTTCTGCCGCTACATGCAGTTTGTTTTTCTTCGGTACGATGGCATCTGCCGGCAGGACACTGCAACGTGTACCTCGCAGTATAAGTGCGTGGTTCGAAGACCAGCAGGATGAGTCTACCGTACTTCCCTGGCCACCAAACTCCCCGGATTAAAACCCAGTCGAGAATCTGTGGGACCACTTCGACTGGGCTATTCGGTTTGGGGATCCTCAACCAAGAAATCTAGCACAGCTGGCCACCGCACTGGAGTCGTCATGGCTCCACATTCCTGTCGGTACCTCACCTCCACGTCTGGCAGCGATGCGCGCTGCGTAATGGGGTCGTTCAGTCTTTTGACAGGTAGTCACATTAATGTGACTGGACAATGTGTATTACCAGTTATTATGCACTATATTACAACGAACGCTGTTACTGCTCCCAATTCTTCTACTAAGTGAACGACGACGACGACGACGACGACCGCCGCCACCACCACCTCCAACACCACTACCACCATTACTACTACTACATTTACTTGCATAGTTGTATGATAAAACTCCTGTTGGTAATATTTATATTACGATTACAATTTTTACTATTATCATTTATTACATAGTTGATGCATGTTATTTCTAGGAGCCTAATATATTGATGGACAAAGAATTTTACAATCTTGGTATTATTTTTTCCAAGACACCTTACTTTCGGGATGACACACACTGATTTATGATTGTTCCGTTCGTCATCGCGTCTTCTACCAGACAGTGCATCGCATCAAGTTTGCTTCATGTTTCATATGCCGTCGAATCATCAACTGATTTCCTACCTGGCTGGTCCCGGCGGAGGTTCGAGTCCTCCCTCGGGCATGGGTGTGTGTGTTTGTCCTTAGGATAGTTTAGGTTAAGTAGTGTGTACGCTTAGGGACTGATGACCTTAGCAGTTAAGTCCCACAAGATTTCACGCACACACACACACGTTTCCTACCTTTGAGGTTCAGTAGGATGAAGTGTGTGAGTTCCGACCATTTATCTTGGTTATTACGTTACTGGTCCACTGGGCGTGAAGTTATAGAGATGTTTTGTCGTGGAAATGTTGCCTTCCAGAGCCCTTCCAGTGCTCTCAAGCAGCAAAGATTTCCATATGACGTGACCCCGTCCGTCCAGTTCGCTCCGAGAAGGAAGATTAAGGTTTAAAGCTCCTTCAAGGAGCGGTTGTTTTCAAGGGAAACATTCCGGAATTTATCTAGAGCAGTTTAGGGAAATCACACAAATTTAAAATATAATTACACGATTGGGATTTGAAATACCGTTATTCCGAATGGAGTCCAGTGAAGGGCGTGCACAACGAGGGTCAACGCAGGCCAGGTGCCTCCCTGCCCCCACTCCCCCAAGCTAAAAAAGTTTTGGAAAGTGAAATCGCATCATACTTCATCAGATAGACAGATTGTGAGTTAACGAGCATTTCGCTCTCATTTAAATATATGGCTGAAAGAGTCAGCGTTCAGGAATTGTGAAACGGACCCTGTCGTCCAGGACCGGATGTCACAAAAGGCGCAGATTCACCACGAGACGGGGAAACTCACAGGTGTCTATTGTCTATTGAGGCTTAAGCGCTGTAGTGTGCGAGTGACACAGACAAGAACCTACGGTATAGGGAAACCCACGTTCTAACTACTAATGGGCAAACATTTACTTTAGGTGGATTTGATGTTTGACCTGCGGTAGATGTTTGCTCTTAGTTGTTAGGAGATGGACTTGACGTCTTGCTACTGCTAGATTTCAGGCACACCTGAGGGTGGGGCTATGACCCCGAAATTTTTGTAGTGCATAGCGACTTACATAGTGCAAGACTTCGGTCAATAAAGTATTTTACAACTCTGGAGGATTCGTTTAGCACGAACATGTTGCAGAACATTTACGGATGCCCCACAAATAAAAATTTAGACTTCGTTGTGGACGTTGTTACCTCTCCCCCTCCTTCCTTCTTCCATCTGTTGTCCACATTAAACAATGTCCAGTCCAAGTAATTAATTGGGAAGAGCGAAGATTACAACAAACTTTCAAGTTTACTTAGCTTGTCATGTTGGGATGACTCCAGTTGTTCTTGTCTAGGGGTGTGATTCTTCAAGCTGAAAACCTAACATCAGATCCTCACGGTTGGTTTCAACTAAATAAACTGGAAGATTGTTGTTGCAGCATTTTCTACGTAAATATACTTTCCACTGATTTCCTCACATTTTAGTATATCGTACAACAATATTTTGATTTTTGACATTAACATAGCCGAAATTACATTGTCCGCACCTATTATACAAAAATACGTGCGGTCACGTCAGATGCAAGCT
Source organism: Schistocerca piceifrons (assembly GCF_021461385.2). Lineage (NCBI taxonomy): Eukaryota > Metazoa > Arthropoda > Insecta > Orthoptera > Acrididae > Schistocerca > Schistocerca piceifrons. The sequence goes on from NC_060139.1 coordinate 291,783,111, forward strand.
TACGACTCCCACACTGTGCGGAAATAACCATATTCAAAAGTGTTTACAATTTTTCTTACATTATTAATTTCGGTTATTATTTCATAAGTGAATCCAGAAATAAACATAGTAAACACTATAGGATTGCATAATTAATAATAGAAGTTTTAAGTGTGCCAATAATTCGTAAATTATAATGTTTCTAAAACAATAATTTCAACTGTACGTTCAGAGCTAGTGCTTCTCGATTGTAACATCGAAACTAAAATATTTTATAAAGTAATTCTTTTCATAAATTTTAGTTTGAAATATAACATACTGTGTATAAAATTATGTAAAAGTTTTCAGAAAAGCAACTGAGATAATACTGACCTGTCTAAAATTCGAAAAATAATACTGGTGTCGATAACTACTGTTGAGGAAAAGTAATGCTAGAGGAGGATGGCCAGTTACAACGTGACGTTAAACACTAACCTCTTGTTCCTACTCTCCTCGCTGATATTGACACGAAGTAACCCTCGCCGTGCACAGTACAGTAGCTTGCTGAGTAGACGTAGATCGTGGTAGAAATTGGGCTCGGGGAACGAAATGTGGAGGTGGGAGGTAATGAAACATGCTGGAAGCTAAAATGATTTTATTTATCACGGATCTGTACAGAATTCTGCAAGTAGTTTGCGGCGTATACGGAGTGCTGGTCCGCTACGGCGCGCGTCTGTCGGAACAGCAGGGGCGCAGCGCCACCTGCCAAGTGCGCGCCAGCCGCCAGCCGCTGGGTAGTCGCCGGCTTGCTACCTGCTGTGCTGTGACGGGGCGAGTGTCGGCGACCTCGCCAGGCCGGGCACGGCACGGCCCATCCCATTCGCAGCGCATTCCTCCGCGGCCGGCGTTGCGACGCCTCACAGCTCGCGAAACGCAGCCGCGTCTGTCTACGCCCGGCCTCTACACTTTCGAGATACAATTTTCTATACTACTGGCCATTAAAATTGGTACACCAAGAAGAAATGCAGATGATAAACGGGTATTCATTGGACAAATATATTATACTAGAACTGACATGTGATTACATTTTCAAGCAATTTGGGTGCATAGATCCTGAGAAAGCAGTACCCAGAACAACCACCTCTGGCCGTAATAATGGCCTTGATACGCCTGGGCATTGAGTCAAACAGAACTTGGATGGCGCGTACAGGTACAGCTGCCAATGCAGCTTCAACACGATGCCACAGTTCATCAAGAGTGGTGACTGACGTATTGTGACGAGCCAGTTGCTCGGCCACCATTGACCACACGTTTTCAATTGGTGAGAGATCTGGAGAATGTGCTGGCCAGGGCAGCAGTCGAACATTTTCTGTATCTAGAAAGGCCCGTACAGGACCTGCAACATGCGGTCGTGTATTATTCTGATGAAATGTAGGGTTTCGCAGGGATCGAATGAAGGGTAGAGCCACGGGTCGTAACACATTTGAAATGTAACGTCCACTGTTCAAAGTGCTGTTAGTGCGAACAAGAGGTGACCGAGACGTGTGACCAGTGGCACCCCGTACCATCACGCCGGGTGATACGCCAGTATAGCGATGACAAATACACGCTTCCCATGTGCGTTCACCGCAATGACGCCAAACACGGATGCGACCATCGTGATGCTGTAAACAGAACCTGTATTCATCCGAAAAAAATGATGTTTTGCGATTCGTGCACCCAGGTTCGTCGTCGAGTACACCACCGCCGGCGCTCCTGTCTGTGATGCAGCTTCAAGGGTAACCGCAGCCATGGTCTCCGAGCTGATAGTCAATGCTGCTGCAAACGTCGTCGAACTGTTCGTGTAGATGGTTGTTCTCTTGCAAACGTCCCCATCTGTTGACTCAGGGATCGAGACGTGGCTGCACTATCCGTTACAGCCATGCAGATAAGATGCCTGTCATCTCGACTGCTAGTGATACGAGACCGTTGGGATCCAGCACGGCGTTCCGTATTACCTCCTGAACCCACAGATTCCATATTCTGCTAACAGTCACTGGATCTCGACCAACGCGAGCAGCATTGTCGCGATACGATAAACCGCAATCGCGATAGGCTACAATCCGACCTTTATCAAAGTCGTAAATGTGATGGTATGCATTTCTCCTCCTTACACGAGGCATCACAACAACGTTCACCAGGCAACGCCGGTCAACTGCCGTTTGTGTATGAAAAACCGGTTAGAAACTTTCCTCATGTCAGCACATTGTAGGTGTCGCCACCGGCGCCAACCTTGTGTGAATGGTCTGAAAAGCTAATCATTTGCATATCACAGCATCTTCTTCCTGTCGGTTAAATTTCGCGTCTGTAGCACGTTATCTTCGTGGTGTAGCAATTTTAATGGCCAGTAGTGTATATTCCCTATATTGCTGTAGTACGAGGGGACGGAAGAAACAGAAATCCATAAAATGTCAATTAAAACTGCAGAAATTGCAAAAGGGTAGGAAATTAAGGCGAAAGGGTCTTCGACAAGTGCCAACGGCCTTGGCGCAGTGGTAACACCGGTTCCCGTTAGATCACGGAACTTAAGAGGTCCCGGGCTCGGCTAGCACTTGGATGGATGACCGTGTGGGTCTGGTAAGTGCTGTTGGCAAATCGAGTGCACTCAGCCCTTGTGGGGCCAGTTGAGGAGCTGCTTGACTGATAACCACCGGTTCCGGTCACGAAAGCTGACAACGGCCGGGAAGCAGCTGTGCTGACTACATGCCCCACCAATATCCGCATCCATTGACACCTATGCATGATAAAAAAGCACGAATATGTTCGCATGCTCTAATGCTTGGGAACAGTTGTATAGATGCTGAGTAACACTGAATGAAAAGTTGAGTACCAGTTGCCCCATTCTGAGTCTTTTAAATTAACGGGTACATACTCACATTTTTAGTGCCCCGATAGTAGCATTTCCCCGCTGTTATAAAAATGCATCAATTGAAGCAGGCGACAGGAAACACTGACGTATAAAAAATCAGACTCACAGGAGCTGCAAAATGGCTAAGTAGGAATGGCTGGAGGACAAATGCAAGAATTCAGACACATATTTCACTAGGGGACAGATAGATACATACCGCCTACAGGAAAATTAAAGACGACTTTGGAGAAAAGAGATGCAGCTGTATGAATACCAAGATATCAGATGGAAAACCTAAGTAAAGAAGGGAAAGCTGAAAGTTGGAAGGAGTATGTAGAGGCTCTATACAAGGACGACGTACTTCAGGGCAGTATTATGGAAATGGAAGAGGACGTAGATGAAGATGAGATGGGAGATATGATATTGCGTGAAGAATTTGACAGCACTGAAGGACCTATGTCGAAACAAGGCCCCGGCAGTAGGCAACATTGCATCAGAGCTACCGATAGCCTTGGGAGAGCCAGTCAAGACAAAAGTCTTCCATGTAATGGGCAAGATGTATGAAACAGGTGATACACCCGCAAACTTCAAGAAGAATTTATTATCCAATTCCAAAGAAAGCAGTCGTTGATGGATGTGCAAATTACCCTACTATCCGTTTAATAAGGCGCAGCAAATACTAAAACGAATTCTTCACAGATGAATAGAAACACCAGTAGAAGCTGACCTCTGGGAAGATCAGTTTGTATTCCGTAGATATGTTGGAATACGTGAGGCAATACTGGCCTTACGACTTATCTTAGAAGATAGGTTAAGGAAAGGCAAACCTATTTTTCTAGCATTTGTAGACTTAGAGAAAGCTTTTGACAATATTGACTGGAATACTCTCCTTCAAATATAGGGAGCGAAAGGCTATGTGCAATTTGTACACAAACCAGATTGCAGTTATAAGAGTGAAGGGGCATGAAAGAGAAGCAATGGTTCAGAAGGGATTGAGATAGTACTGTAGGTTATGCCCGATGTTATTCAGTCTGTATATTGAGCAAGTAATAAAGGAAACCAAAGAAAAATTTGGACTAGTAATCAAAATTCAGGGAGAATAAATGAAACTTTTGAAGTTAACGATGATACTGTAATTGTATCAGGGAGAGCAAAAGACTTGGAATAGCGGTTGAACGGAATACACAGTGCCTTGAAAGGATGATACGACTATGTTATCAAAAGTATCCGAACACCTGGCTGAAAATGACTTACAGGATCGTTGCGGCCTCCATCGGTAATGCTGGAATTCAATATGGTGTTGGCCCACCCTTAGCCTTGATAACAACTTCCACTCTCGCAGGCATACGTTCAGTTCGGTGCTGGAAGGTTTCTTGGGGAACGTGAGCCCATTCTTCACAGAGTGCTGCACTGAGGAGAGGCATCGATGTCGGTCGATGAGACCTGACACGAAGTCTGCGTACCAAAACATCCCAAAGGTGTTCAATAGGATTCAGGTCAGGAATCTGTGCAGGTCAGTCCATTACAGGGATGTTGCTGTCGTGTAATCATTCCGCCACAGGCGGTGTATTATGAACAGGTGCTCGATCGTGTTGAAAGATGCAATCGCCATCCCAGAATTTCTCTTCAATAGTGGGAAGCAAGAAGGTGCTTAAAATATCAATGTAGGCCTGTGCTGTAATAGTGTACGCAGAACAACAAGGGGTGCAATCCCCCTCCATGAAAAACACGATCACACCGCTTCCGAATTTTACTGCTGGCTCTACACACTCTGGCAGGTGACATTCACCGGGCATTCACCATACCCACACCCTCATGGGATCGCCACATCGTGTACCGTGATTCGGCACTCCACATAATGTCTTTCCACTGTTCAATCGTCCAATGTTTAGGCTCCTTACCCCAAGCGAGGCGTCGTTTGGCGTTTACCGGCTTGATGTGTGACTTGTGAGAAGCCGCTAGACCATGAAACCCAAGTTTTCTCGCCTCCCGCCTAACTGTCATAGTACTTGCAATGGATCCTGACGCAGTTTGGAATTCCTGTGTGATGGTCTGGATAGATGTCTGCCTTTTACACATTGCGACTCTCTTCAACTGTCGGCCGTCTCTGTTATTCAACAGACGAGGTCGGTCAGTACGCATTTGTGCTGTACGTGTCCCTTCACGTTTCCACTTCACTATCACATCGGAAACAGTGGACCTAGGGATGTTTAGGAGTGTGGAAATCTCGCGTACAGACTTACGACACAAGTGACACCGAATCACTTGACCACGTTCGAAGTCCGTGAGTTCCGCGGAGTGCCCTATTCTGCTCTCTCACGATGCCTAACGACTACTGAGGTCGCTGATATTGAGTACCTGGCAGTAGGTGGCAGCACAATGCACCTAATATGAAAAACGTATGTTTTTGGTGGTGTGCGGGTACTTTTGATCACATAGTCTAAGGTGAACATCAATTAAAAGAAAACGAGGATAATGGAATATAGTCGAATTAAATCACATGATGCTGAGATAATGAGATTACGAAAGAGACAATTCAAGTAGTAAATAAGTTTTGTTGTTTGGGGAGGAAAATAACTGATGATGTTCGAAGTAGAGAGAATATAAAATGTAGACTGGCAGTGGCAAGAGAAGCTTTCTGAAGAAGAGAAATTCGTTAATACTGAATATAGATTTAAGTGTTAGGAAGTCTTTCCTGAAAGTACTTGTATGGAGTGTAGCCACATATGGAAGTGAAACATAGACAATAAATACAGGCTTTCGAAATGCGGTGCTACAGGAGAATGCTGAAGATGGATGGGTAGATCGCGTAACTAATGAGGTGGTACTGAATAGAACTGAGGAAAAAAGAATTTCGGGCACAACTTGACTAAAGAAGGGATCACCAGCTAAGTGTTGGAGGGAAGTGTGTGTGCGTGTGCGTGTGCGCATGTGCGTGTTTGCGCGTGCGTGTGCGTGGGGGTGGGGATGTATAAATCGTAGAGGGAGACCAAGAGATAAATACAGTAAGCAGATTCAGAAGATGTAGGTTACAGTAGTTATTCGGAGATGAAGAGGAAAATTGGAAATTTGTGGTAAGGACTATGTGATCAAACTGCTGAGGTCATCGGTCCCTAGGCTTACACACTACTTGATCTAACTTAAACTACCTTACGCAAAGGACAGCGCACACACCCATGCCCGAGAGAGGACTCGAACCTCCGACGGGACGAGCCGCGGGAACCACGCACGACGCCGCAGACCGCACGGCTACCTCGCGCGGCAGATGATGAAGAGGCTTGCACAGGATAGAGTAGCATGAAGGGCTGCACGAGACCAGTTTTCGGACTGAGGACAACATCAAACAATGCTGAGGGGACTTCAGATATAGTAACTTACACATAACTATGGCAGGCCAAGTAACTTTTGATGAATGTTGCACTACACTTCAAAGTGACACAGACACTATTTTTCAACATAGTCACCAGTTATTTGCAAACGACGGACGAAACGTTCTACCATCGTTCAATTGTTCGACAACAGAAAGCCGCTCCTTGGTGACGGAGCCACTCCAGAACCGCTGTCTGAACGTCCTCATCTATTTGTCTCAGATATTTCTTCAGCCTGCAGGAAAGATGGAAATCGCATGGTGCAGGATCTCCCTTCCTTCCAGATCAGCGTTACCCACGTCTGAGCGGCCTGGTTAAATTGTTGGCAGCATTTCAGTACCGCTGGACGCGACATTACAAATGGTCCACATGTCGCCAGAATTTCCACGGTGTATCTGTGTGTAATTTGAACGTCTTGCCCACGAGAGTACTTCTTCTCTGCAGTACCTTTCCATTTTAAACGGCTACTTTGAAGCACCTGTTGTCTGTATCGCATCAGAACTGTGTCTGCAGCAAACCCGGAACGTGTAATCCCCAGTGACAATGCGCCACTCTTGTTGTGCAATTGTGTTAGCGTGGGTGACATGTGTAACTTGCTTTCCGAAGACCCTACGTAAGAGTTGGACTGTTTGCTAAATGCATAGCGAGCAAGTTTTTGCAATGTCATTGGACTCTCTGTTTCGAGGGGAAATAGGACGAAATTGTAACACGAGTACAAGCAACGCTTTCTGCGCACAAAAAATAGTTTCATTTTTTTCCTTCCTTCTCACAGTTTGAAATATAACTGTAAATTATTTCATGTTGCAAAGTTATTTACTTTGGAAAATCTAATTGCGAATATATTGTGACCACTGGTGGCTTGTTCAGGTCAGGAAGGTCAAACTTGGGTTACAGAATTAATCTACGTGAGACAGAGCAGACGGACAGGGGAAGCACGGGCCTCAGGGGAGGATTGAAGGTTGCGGCCAGGATGCGAGCTGTGGAGACCCTCTCGGCAGCCAGTATTTAGGATCGCCGCAGCGGACCAGAGGGCCAGATAGTTCGAGCTTGTTATACAGAGTTAGTTCCAATCTGTATGCCGTGTGAGTTCCAGCCTGTCACCGAGATGGAACGGCAGACTTAGCCTCTAGCAGAGACAGGCAGCATATAGCAACCTTTTTGTGAACAAAGCGGACTTCTACTTCACCAGCAGTGAGGCTAAACTGGACTATATAGGAGAGCTTGTACCACAGCGCATGGAAGCTTAAGTTAATTTGCTCTTTGTTTACGAATAAGGAACCCAGTTAACAACTGCGTGCAGTTTGTGTTATTGAACAAGGATACCGGTCACCAACCAACATTCTTTCGTGCTTCCCATTGTACAGCTCCACAGAGACACAGACACGACATAAAAGCGGCTGACGAGGATTCAACAGCCACCATAAAATATTGTTGACGTCGCCAATTGCATCCGTGGCTGAACGAGTGGAAAATGCTACAGAGACATCTTGACGTCAGAGGAAACTTACAACTGCCTTCCACACATCAGCGCCGCCAATGCTACTGTGTCTTCTTTAGTTTTGTAAAGCGACAGGGCCAGCAATCTTATTCTGTGTTAGTTAATAATTAAATGAAGTTTTACACATGAGTTCTTATCCTGAATCGCATTCCCTCTTTGACTGCACTTACTTACGCCTTAAAAGAACTGAGAAACTACCATATTAATGTTTCAGAAGAAAGATATTTAAGACAATTTAATAAAGTAAATAATGATATGCTGTAATTCAACCTTTCATTGAATGAAATTGTGAATCTGTGGCAAACTGATGGAAAAAGTGCTACTGTGTATTCGTTGTATGAAAAAGTATGCTTGTCATGCTTTCCTGGCTTGGAGAGAAATGGCATTTTATCGGCTTTATTTGTTCTTGGTGTCATTAGTTCTGAATGAAAATTGCTGTTATTCAATGATGTTCCGACAAAATGGCTTGTAGGCTATCTGAAAACACAATAAGTTACTGTGAGGTATCACTGAACTGATTAGGACGTTCAGTTTAGTAATAACTGGCAATTATAAAATTACGCACTCTTTTACAATTGATGAAAGACTCTTTTGTTTCTCTGAAAAATTCTTCGGTTTTTGTGTCGGTGATGCAATATCTCCGTTGGTTAACGTGTATTTACGTACATCAGAATTGACTCTATAATATTCTTTGCTATAGTAAAGCACAATAATATTAATATCTGAGTAGTAATGAAAATTAATTCTCCATTACTTTGGGCTGCCGACCGGTCATTTTTAAATTCAGATTGGATAAAAATGTGTCTCCAGATTTGTGTTGATTACACATCATTGGTGCCTAACAACTTAATGTTTGGCTGCAGCACTGATTTAGCCTTACCCTTACGTAAAATCACCATTAAACATCGAATTATCAGATTAAACAGAAAGAATAAGGAGCTGTACACGATCTGCAAAAATAAGGCAATAAGGAGCAATACTGCATCTATAACGTTTAATTATTTAAAAAGTGAAATGCAAGGAAGGATACATAATGGTGCTTTGTAGTGACGTATTTGCAACTTTTGTGTGCTGCGTCTTCTGCACTGCCTCCTTGTACTTAGCAATCCAAGATTCTTCTCTCCCGCTTCTAGCTGCACATCGTCAGGGACATCCACGATATCTTGCTGGACACGCAGTACTTTGTACGGAACACAAACGCCTGATGTTCTAACTGCTGCTTTCCCTTCAAAGTGCAGCGCAGCTACTTCGTACTTTTAAAAAAAAATTCTTTATTTCCATAACAATAATAATTATACAAAATAACCCACCACCTTAATGATTAGTGGGTCTTAATTTTCTTAGTGTTATAATAGCAGCTTCTACATTTTACTTTACTACAGACAGTACTATATTTATTACTGGGCAGACTACTTCTAATTTTACTAGATTTAGCATAATTTCTAATATCTACGAGCGGTTAGTATTGACTGCCTGCAGCGTTACATATGTGCCAGTGTTAATATAAACCTACTTGGGAGCCTGGCTCATAGAGCTAATCCCTATGAGCATGCCCCAGGCACAGGGCAGGCAAGAAGTTAATTATCGCTGCAGGTTCCTAACTTACTAGCCTATCCTATCTAACTAAATCTACTACCTATTCTACGTCATAGTTAGTGCGTTGTCTCAGTTCGTGATGAAAATTACTCCAGTCCCCCTAGTCCGGCACGTGGCGGATTCCAACTGTGAAGTCGGCCTATCCACGAACAGGCGGTACGGGGTTGGGGTGGTGGTCGCGATCGGTGATTTCTAGCTATCTAGTCACGAAGGTCTCTCAGAAAAGTTGTTAATACTTTTTGTGATACCTCGTTGGCTAGCGTGTTCAGTCTCTGAAAGGTCTCCTCTTGTCTTAGTAGGTCATAGGTGTTTGTACTTGGTAGTTGTTGTCTTAGTGCGTCTGCTACGTCATCGAAAAGGGGGCACTCGTAAATCACATGGTCAGGAGTACCCTCCGGTGCGCCACAGTCACACGCGGGCGTCGCCCTTTTCCCAAACCGACATAGATAAGTCGGATAGGGGCCATGACCAGTGAGAAAGTGGAACAAACCCCGAGTTGGCTCGAAGTATCTCATTTTCATTCTTTCCTTTACATCTGGTAGGAACTGAAAGGTTCTTCTACCAGCTTCATCTGACTCCCGTAACTCCTGCCATAAATCTTCACCCCTTCCCCTTATCTTCCCCTTTTCCCTAACTGGTGCCCCCATAATTTCCTCTACTTTTGTAATATTGTCTTTCTTGGCCCAGTACCATCCAGCCTGTTCCCTTATCTTTATATCCAGGGGACAGAGCCCCGTTATGATTAACAGGGCTCCTACCGGAGATTTTCTGTATGCTCCCACAGATCTTAGTAACATGTTCCTTTGCACTCTTCTCACCGTCACGGCGGGCACCACCCTCGTGAAGCTGTGAGCCCAGACCCCCGAGCCTTAACCCACTATTGACTTCAGTATACTATTATGATATAGCTTAATTAGATGAGGCGGAAGGTGAAATCTTTTATGTCCGATGGAAATCGGGCTATTTAGTAGTTGTAGTGCTTTCTGGGTTACGGTTTCAATGCGCTTTGTGAAGTTCCACCTTTCATCGATGATGATTCCCAAGTAGCGTGTTTCTCGTTTCCGAAGAACTGGCGTACCCTCAATTCTCACGGTCGGATTTCTCATTAGCTGTCCTTTGAGTAATAGATAAGTCGACTTGGTTGGTGAGATAGTCATCTTGGTGTTGCGCCACCATAGTTGTAGTTTGTCTATTGCTCTCTCTATTTTCGGTTCTATATCCTCGCGACTTCGGCCGCCGACCAGCAGGAGGAGGTCATCAGCGTAGGCTATCACCTCTAGCACCTCTTCACTCTGTTGCAGGTTGTCCAGGAGAGGCTCCATGTGGATGTCCCAGAAAAGGGGACCCAACACGGAGCCCTGGGGGCATCCCTTGGTGATAGTTTTCCCGACTTTCCCGCTAGGGGATGATAGCCATACCTCCCGATCCTCACAATAGCTCCTCAGACAGCCATATAGTAGCCCTGGGCACGCTTTCTTCCGAAGGCAGAACTTCGTACTTTGCCTCACGGCGCCATCCGCTTAAAGAACATTTATATACAGACGTGATTAGTCACTAAGAAACTGCCGATGTGCCGATGAGACTTCGCGCACGTTTCGGAAAATCTCAGTAGAACTATTACTGCATGGGAAAAATCGGAATGTCCTTGTCCTTGAGCACATTTAACGTACGAAAAAATCCTTTCGTTGGCACACTGAGATCTTTTCACTTTGTCCTCGCAAACGCTTGCAGAGTATAGATTTAGCAGGAACCAACAGCGAAAGCTAACGAAGATGCCAGCCTCGCTCTCAAAGAAAGGCTCGACGTCCACCCATTCATGACGAGCAGGGCACGTGCGTCCTGCGTCCATCTTTATTCCCAGTACACACAGGGACAGCAGAGTCCTGCTCGGGTGTGCTACTGCGACATGTTAGCTCGAAGGAAGGAATGTTAGGTAGGGTCTGACACGTCCCGTCCACGGCGGGGTTATTAGAGACAGATATAAGCTCGGAATGGGGAAGGGAATAAGCTGTGTAATATGTACAGAAAACATTCCAACGATAGCTATAATAGTATCGCATTGCGCGTAGACAGGCATGGATACCTATTACTGTTCGATTACGCTACTGGCGATAAACCACTGGAAACCGCAACAACTTTACAATAGCTATGAGCGACTTTCCGGCGCGAGATTAAGTGGAACGACTACATGAAACTAGTGGTAGGAGAAGCAGATGCCGACCGCTGTGGCCGAGCGGTTCGAGGCGCTTCAGTCAGGTTCGAATCCTGCCTCGGGCATGGATGTGTGTGATGTCCTTAGGTTAGTTAGGTTTAAGTAGTTCTAAATCTAGGGGACTGACGACCTCAGATATTAAGGCCCCTAGTGCTTAGAGCCATTTGAACCATTTGAGAAGTAGGTGCCGGGACGAACTGCACTGGAAGAACAATAGCCGGCAGTAAGGAAGTGTAAGTCATCCAAGAAAGAAGCTGGCTGGAAAGACTTCTCTGTCATAATGGAGACGTGAGTTATTGTTAAAATATTTTCAACCCTTTCGTGGTAAAATATCATTTTCACATATCTCAAATAAAAGATCAAAACGTGTCTTCCGACACGGTCAGTATTACATTTTAACAAACAAAATCCCCCTAAGTTATCCGCGTTTCACAGTCAGTGTGGTCGGACTCGAAGCTAACGTTTCTGTCTGAACCAACGATTTTCAACGTTAAAGTTTTGTTTATAGAGGGACTTGATCAGAATGGTAGACACAGAAAAAAGTATAGCAAGTCATCACCAAAATGCATGTGTTCTCATGGCAGTGAAAAGCATGAAATCTGTGATACTGCCAACAGATTCTTAACAATGATTTTTATACAATTGTGATAAACAGATTTTTTTTTTATATTCTATGGGGTTTGCTGAGGCGTGTACATCGCACTAACTACAAATGATGTACAAACCAGCACATTTACTGATGAATGTAGTAAAACAACGTCTGTAGTGTATAAGGAAACACAGTTATTGACTTCAGACATTTCTGGAATGGTAATAATGGCGATATGATTCGATTTTGTTTGAAACAAATGCACTGTGCCAGCTATAAACACACGCCTCCCCGGCGCCTGATCCCTCACAGGCTTCTGTTCATCTAGCCCACGGTCTGTAGTACTTGTCTCCACGTTCCGAAAGCTTATCCCTAGATAACACCACTAGAAATGTATGGAACGTAGGTGTTCCCATGGGTTAAAATGGGTTATTGTCTAGCAAAGTCAAATACAGTTTCAGGCAAGAACTTCAGTATTTTCTGCCAGTGTAGGGATGCTGATCCACAGCGCACACTCCTCTAGCAGCCAGCCAACTGGATGAGTAGCCGGCGTTACCATAATGAGCGCAAGGTCAAACGCCGGCAGACCCTTTGCCCGCACCGCCGATAATGCAACGCAGCGTTGCAGAACGATCGCCGATAAGGCCCAATACCTGCCGCCGCGCCGGAACGAGCTGTCGGCTTGTTTTCTTTCTTCCCGCTGGCCGTTTAAAGCGCGGTGCGTTGTACCGAGCGCCAGATAGGCCGTGGCAGGATCGGCCTTTAGCAGGTGTTGAAAGCGCCGCGGCGCTGGCGCCAGATCCGATAGCGGCGCAATGAGCGCCCCTGCCGCTCCAAGCTGCGCACACTCAGCTACCACACGTTGCCGACAGGAGTTTCTTTTTTTTAACTGACACTTGTTTACATAAAGGTAAGGAATCAGCATCGATTACGAAATGTTCTACCTCTTTGCCGCGTGTGCCTTTTTTTAAATTTACTTCTTTTTCTTGGCATTTTATCCATGTACCATGCAGACTGCATCGAATGGCGTAAGTGGTACTTATCTTAATTGGAGAAAGAATTGTGTAAAGACAAACATATCACATGCTAAAGAAGCTTTCCTTAGAATTACGCATATAGTACAGCAGATAGGGATAGACGCATAAGGCTTGAAGCATATAGGCATGCACAATACTTATACAGACAGACCCTATACAACACGCGTAGACAACAAAGGGAGCTATTTATAAAAACACAAAATTGGTTCAAATGGCTCTGAGCACTATGGGACTTAACATCTGAGGTCATCAGTACCCTAGATTTACAACTACCTAAACCCAACTAACCTTAGGACATCACACACATCCCTGCCCGAGCCAGGATTCGAACCTGCGACTGTAGCAGCAGCGCGGTTCCGGACTGAAGCGCCTAGAACTGTCCAGTCACAGCGGCCGGCTATACGAGGGCCGTTTGAAAAGTCGGTGCAAAAATGAAAACTACTTACGTGTTTGGGGTAAACCTTTTTTAGTTTTCGACATAGTCTCCTTTTAGACTTATACACTAAGTCCAAAGCTGTTCTAATTTGTTGATCCCTTCCGAATAATAGGAATTGTCCAAGTCTGCAAAATAGCTACTAGTTGCCGCAATCACCACCTCGTTTGAATAAAATCTTTGTCCTGCCAGCCGCTTCTTCAAATTGGGGAACAAATAGTAGTCCGTGGGAGCCAAGTCTTGAGAACAGGGGGGATGTGAAACGAGTTGGAATCCTATTTCCATTAATTTTGGACCACAAATGCTGAAGTGTGTGCTGGTGCATTGTCGTGATGGAAAAGGACTTTTTTGCGGTTCAATCGCCGGCGTTTTTCTTGCAGCTCGGTTTTCAAACGGTCCAATAACGATGAATAAGATTCGCCTGTAATAGTTTTACCCTTTCCCAGATCGTCGATAAGGATTATATCTTGTGAATCCCAAAAGACAGTCGCCATAATCTTTCCGGCCGAAGGAATTGTCTTCGCCTTTTTTGGTGCAGGTTCTCCCTTGGTAACCCATTGTTTAGATTGTTGTTTGGTCTCAGGAGAATAATAATGTATCCATGTGTCATCCACAGTGACGAAACGACGCTTAAAGTCCTGCGGATTCCTCCTGAACAGCTGCAAACCATCCTTGCAACACTTCACACGATTCCGTTTTTGGTTAAGCGTGAGCAATCGCGGAACCCATCTTGCGGATAGCTTTCTCATGTCCAAATGTTTATGCAAAATATTAAGTACCCGTTCATTCGAGATGCCCACAGCACTAGCAATCTCACGCACCTTAACTCTTCTGTCATCCATCACCATATCATGGATTTTATCAATGATTTCTCAAGTCTTAACCTCCAGAGGGCGTCCAGAACGTTCTCACTTGTGCCCATACAGCCACTCCGAAAGTTTTGAAACCACTTATAAACTGTTCTAATCGAAGGTGCAGAGTCACCGTAATGTTTATCAAGATTCTCTTTAGTCTCCTGAGGCGTTTTGCCTTTCATAAAGTAATGTTCAATCACCACACGTAATTCTTTTTCGTCCATTTTTTGACAATCACTCGGCTTCCTTCATTCACACGAATGCCAAACACGAAGAAATAGACCAATATGGCTGAAACTTGGTGTGCGTTCTTTCCAAAGATGCTACTAACTAAACATGACCTCGATACGCGCCGGTGGTGCCATCTCTCGTACTTTGCACGGACTTTCCAGTCGCCCCTCGTAACAGCACAAACAGAGCAAAATATATGGGGGGAACCATACAAAATACTGACAGAGAAAATAAAAACCTTACTAGTTCTGGGAACGCCAAGGCAGTATGACGATACGATGACGAGGAGATAGAGGAATACAGCGGAGTTTCTGCTTTATAAACTGCTCCCTGTCGACTTTATCGATACAGACACACAATATCATACAACACTAAGAGAAAACCCACACACAGCATACAACACTGCAACTGTCACCTGTCCTTTTGCGTTAGAAGATGTTGCGCTAGCAATATCAAAGCTCAAAAACAAGAAAACACCTGGACCAGATGGTATCCACTCGATGCCATCAACCAGGCCCTACACATAGTTAGTACTACAAAACAGAAATACGCCATGGCAATAATGATTGGCATTGCTGGAGCATTCTACAATCTCTGGTGGCCCGCACTGTTTCAGAGGTTAAGACATCTGCAGGCATCGCACTCGCCGTACAACAGTTTCCTAGACTACTGTAAAGACCGAGTAGTCGAATGGCAGATGGACAGCCGGAATGTAATAAAAGAATTACCAAAGGCTGTCCTCAAGGGTCGATCTATGGTCCCATCTTCTGGGACATATCATTCGAACACCTCCTACATCTTCTGGATGGGGATGATAGGTCAGACGGAATTGTCGCCTACGCAGATGACTTATTACTTGTAGTCACTGCAAACAACAGAGCCCAGTTAGAAGAGAAAGCCAGTGGAATACCACAAACAATTAGTCAATGGTGTCACAACAATAAACTCAGGATAGCCGAAAACAAAACAACCTACACATTACTGAAAGAATCACTCCAAAAGAATCCTTCGGTTAAAATTGGGTACACAAACATCAAACGAGCACAAGTTACGCGCTATCTTGGGGTACACATAGATGAAAAATTGAATTTCCACGAACAAATAAGGCTAAAAACAGACAGAGCAGAAAAAATACTACACAAACTGATGAGGCTAAATTCAAAACAGTACAGATTACCTCTACCAGTCATACGGACGTACCACTGTGCGCTCTTCGAATTAGAACTAAGCTTCGCAGGTAGCACGTGGGCACATAGACTGAACGTGGTCACCAACAAAGCATCGGTCAGACGAGGGCAGAGAAGTGTCCTACTTAGGCTATCTGGAGCTTTCGGCACCACCTCAGCGGATGCACTGTGTGTGGTGCTCTGAATATTCCTCATAGATATCACGATCAAATACAGAGCTGCAGGGTACTGGATAAAGATGGAGAGACTAGATAAAGCACACATAATAACTGGTGTGCCGATAGAGACGATACGTCACCTTAAAAGTTGCCGTTTGGATACCTGGAAAGGTGAGTGGGATGTAAGTGATAAGGGACGCAGACTGCACGACTTCCTCCCTGACGTAGGGAGCGGTTGAGAATGAAACATATCGATCCCACCCGGTATGGTACATTTCTTAACCGGACACGGACTTTATCCCACGCACTTAAACCGCGTGAGTCTGAGGCAGACACCTACATGCACCTGCGAGGAAGAAGGTTCCGCAGAACACACTGTCTTTTTCTGCGGGCAATACGCGAACAATAGACATACACTTCACTTAGACTACACAGATACAGACATAGATATATACACAGCAATAAGAGACGAAGAACAATGGGCACAATTAAACGTATCCACAACAGTATTTCAAAAACAACACATGAAGAGTACATGTGGACACGACATAACAGACATGCCTATGTGCAACGTAAGAACAATCTCCAGAGGGTGGACAGCGATACCCACAGAGACAGCGAAAACAGTGACAATGAGGAGGAACAGGAGGAGGAAGCCGAGATGTGACAATAAATAAGCATAAGGTGCTGACGATCTAGCCAAGAAATCACCAAATGCTGTACACGGATAGGCACCTGAAGTTAATAAGTAGGATTAGTAATAAACAGGAATACTATTTATCTACTAACAACCATTTGTGTGTGTATGAGTGTGTGTGTGTGTGTGTGTGTGTGTGTGATTGGAGGTTAACGGTTCGAAGAAATCATCCGGAGGCATCCACCGTCAGTCACATTCGGTGATGGTACTAACAAATCTCTCCTCTATCCAACCATCTTTTTATATTCTTCTTAAAAAAACAACAAAATTTTATTTATATTTCAACCTTAAACTATTGTTATTTTGAAAAGTATTGTTCTTTGTAAATGTTGTAGATAAAACAAAAGATGAAAAACGAAAATTGTAAGATCTACGACCTGTTTTAAAAAATCAGGTAACAGGTCTGTAATTTGGCAATAAATAAAAAAATAAAAATACAGTAATCCGCAAGCCATATTACTGTGCGTGGTGGAGGGCATTTCTCGTACCACCAATACCACTATCATTCCGACTCCGACTCAGTGAAAAAAAAAAAAAAAAAAAAAAGTTCAAATGGCTCTGAGGACTATGGGACTTAACATCTGAGGTCATCAGTCCCCTAGACTTAGAACTAATTAAACCTAACTAACCTAAGGACATCACACACATCCATGCCCGAGGCAGGTTTCGAACTTGCGACCGTAGCAGTCGCGCAGTTCCAGACTGAAGTGCCTAGAACCGCTCGGCCACGCCGGCCGGCGACTCCGTGTCCTTTACTCCCATACCCCTACTCTTCACCGGTTCCATTCGCGAAGGGCAAGTGCGGAAACGACTGCCAGCTAATCTGCATACGGGATCTAATTCCTCTGATTCTCTCGTAGCAGCCACTCCGCCAGACGTTTGCTGGAGAAAGTAATACATTGTCCCTCTCTTCGTGGAATATATGCCGTCAGAATTCCAACAGTAAAGGTGTCTGTGATGCACAACACCTCTCTTGTAGCGTTTGCCACTGGTGTTCATCGAACATTTCCGTAACGCACCGCCTAAAGGAAACGCGCCAATCTTTGTTGGATGGTGTGTCTATTAATCCAACCCGATCAGTCTCCGTCAAACGAGCAGTACTCTGGAATCGGTCGAACAAGTGTTTTGTGAGCCACTCCTTCCGTGGGTCTACAACACTTCGCTAAGGAAGAAAAGTGTAAGTTAATGCGGATGAGTAGCAAAAACAAACCTGTAATGTTCGGATACAGCATTATTAGTGTCCGCTTGACAGTCAGGTTGTTTAAATATCTGGGCGTAACGTTGCAAAGGGATAGGAAATGAAACGAACATGTAAGAACTGTGGTAGGGAAGGCAAATGGTCGACTCCGGTATATTGACAGAATTTTAGGAAAGTGAGGTTCAATTGCAAAGGAGACCGCATATTCCACGCTAGGGCGACCTACTCTTCAGTACTGCTCGAGCGTTTGTGATCTGCACCAGGTCGGATTAAAGGAAGACATCGAAGCACTTCAGAGGTGGGCTGCTAGTTTGTCGCCGGTAGATTCGAACAACACGTAGGTATTACGGAGATGCTTCGGGAACTCGAATTGGAATCTCTGGAGCGAGGGCGACGTTGTTTACGAGGAAAACTATTGAAAAAATTTGGAGAATCGGCATTTGAAGCTGACTGCCGAACGGTTCTATTGCCACCAAAATACATTGCGCACAAGGGCCGCGAAGATAAGGTACGAGACATTAGCGGTCATGCGGAGGCATATCGACAGTCGTTTTTCCCTCGCTCCATTTGCGCATGGAATAGGAAAGTAAATGACTAGTAGTGGTACAGGCTACCCTCCACCACTCACCGTACTGCGGCTTGCGGTTTATATACGTATATGTAGATGTAAGTTTCTCGCAGTCAGTCTCAGCTTGACATCTGCTCTTCCTACAACATGTTTCACGTAATCATTCCACTTTAGGTTTCGGAATTTAGTGAGCGGCCCCTTCCGTTTAGCGCGCCGTCTATCTGCAAGTGTGTCCAACTTCAAACTTTCTATGAGATTTGGAACGCTCTCGCGATGGCTAAATGTAATGAGATTTGGAACGCTCTCGCGATGGCTAAATGTACCAGTCACGAATCTTGCCGCTCTTCTTTGGACCCTCTCAATCTCTTGAATCAGACCCAACTGGTAAGGTTCCCATACAGACGAACAGTACTCTAATACTGGACGAACTAACGCATTGCAAGCTATTTCCTTTGTTGAGGGACTGCATCGCTTCAGGATTCTGCCAATAAACCGCAGTCTAGAGTTTGCCTTACCCGTTACTTGTGTAATCTGATCATTCCATTTGAGGTCATCCAAAATAGTCACATACAGGTACTTGACGGATGTTACCGCTTCCAAAGACTGGACATTTATTTTGTACTCGTACATTTATGGGGATTTTCGCCTTGTTGTACGCAGTAGGTTTCACTTACTAATATTGAGAGATAACTGCCAGCTATTACTCCACGCATTTATATTTTGCAAATCCTCATTGATTTGTTCACAACTTTCGTTTGATACTACTTTCCTGTAGAGTACAGCATCATCGGCAAACAGTCTAATGCCGCCGTTAATACCATCAACCAGATCGTTTATGTAAATCGTAAAAAGCATTCGTACCTATTACGCTGCCGTGGGGCACACCTGAAGTTACGCTTGTTTCTGTCGAAGTAACCCGTTCAGGACGACATCAACCGCTTATGTCACCGGATAGACCGTAAGCCTGCACTTTTTGGAGCAAGTGATAGTCCGGAACTGAGTCGAGTTCTGTTTCTAGCGATTTATCGCCAACAGCGTAATTCTACAGTAATGGACTTATTAGTGCAATTAAGGTCAATCAGCACCTCCACCCCCCTCCCCACCCCTTCCCGCAGGTCTCCCGGCATTTCGCTACAGACTTCTGGAGATACAACCTTGTTATAAATACCTTTCGTCTGCGAGCAACCTCTCTGAGTTTCGCACTTTATCCACTACATAATTAAAAAATCCGTTATACTTTAAGCTGTCTTCCCTGACCAGAACACAGTTTGATAATACAGTAACTCAGTCCCTTACACAACGTGATCTGTCGATCGCTGTAGCACTTACACCATACGAATGCATGTTTTAAATCACTCTCTGATGGTTTCGGAAGTCTCTGTCTGTGGAGGTGACTGGAGAAGTTTCCTTATGACGAACGTTCGGTGCCGTCTACCGATTGTCCAGTCCATAAACTTCGTACTTTTGGGAGGAGCAGTTGGCAGATTACTGTACTACCACACTCTTTGGCGTCCAGGTTGTTTCCACTCTGCTGGCCCTCGCTTTGTGTTCATTTTACTGATTGAGTTAATTTTATTTTAAGCACTACTCCATGCTTCAGTGACCATGCTATCATCGTCATGCGTATTATGATGTTTCTACATCGTGTAATTTACTGCCGCGCGGAGTGGCCGCGCAGTTTGAGGCGTCATGTCACGGACTGCGCGGCCCCTCCCGCCGGAGGTTCGAGTCCTCTCACGGGTAAGGATGTGTGTGTTCTTCTTAGCGTAAGTTAGTTTATGTAGCGTGTAAGCTTAGGGACCGATGACCTAAGTAGTTTGGTCCCTTAGGAATTCACACACTTTTGAACATATTTTTGTAATTTACTTCCGGTAAACTGTTGGTGTCGTCTATTTAGCAAACAGCGATATGCCAAGATGGAAACGTGTCGTTTTGCATGGGAATATGGAATAATGCGCTTGGAGTACGGTACGATGTCACACCACAGATATGAGAATATTCTTCATCTTGCAATGCAAAGATGTTAGCTGTTCGGCCTGCAGCCACTAGGCGTGCTGTGGACACAGGTCACGTGATTATGGAGAGTAGAATAGCCCAATCTTGCTTGGCCTTCTGAAGGGAAGCGCACAGCAACCTCTGTGCACACAGCAACACACGATTTAATATCTCTTGCGGAATATGTGTGGTGATTTTGTCATCAAAGTGTAATGATACTGAAAGCTGGTAGTCAAGGGAAGGCAGTATTCGGTTACGATTGTAGACGGGGCCGCAATCAGTTACTACTGGTTGCCTTTTACAATTACACACAATTTATTTTAAACCAGTAATTCCAGACTCAACAATAAATAAAAATACCACACGCTATTAATGAAGGAATAAACAACTGTGTAAATAATAGTGTTTTCAGTGAGTTACAATTTAGCAAATCACCATTAAATACAGATACAGCAGATAATGTTCCAAAAGCAATCCGCTGTGATCTGGGCAGAAGGCCTTGCACGCCAGGAATGGCAATAAATTAAGAACTGTTTAAAACTCGCCGCAACTTACAAATCACAGGTATTGAAATATTAAAGGCATGTGGCCACAAACACAGCAGAAGGCATCAGACGCCAGGAATGGCAGTAAATAAGGTTTTAAGGCTTATTGCTAAAATACAAATACCAAATTAGAATTTTAAGGCAAATGACCACAATCACGGCTGAAGGTCTTACATGCCAGGAACGGCCATAATATAAAAAAATTTAGAAACCTGCTGTGAAACAGCAAATACAATAGCAAAGGTTAATTAAAAAACAAGCAACTGATCACCAAATGGATGAAATAAGATGATGGTAAACTTTGTAACACAACGCTTAACACCCACTGAACACTACATTGCTAAATTTATTCCAGAAGGCGACCAGAACTATTAACTAGACATATATAACTTTTAATGTAGGCATTGCAAGGCATTGTAATAAATAGTACAATAATAAAACACAAGAACCAGTACATAAGTTCCTTAAAGAGTACTGAGGCGGATTATACCCCCAGAAGGCGTGGGCTGAAGGAGCGTTACACTGAGATACTGGTCATCAGACCTCCTTTTAGAACACACATGTCTTACAAGAACCAAGGGGCCACAGACGGTGCTCCAGGAATCGACCTCTTGTGGAGTTGCATTCACTCCACAAGATGTTAACTCAGACTAGTGGCAGTCTAACGAATGACTAATGATAATCTTGCTGAAGCTACCTGACGTCCGATAAACCAAATGCAACGATGGAACAATACGCCAAAGCCAGAACCGGCGGTGTGCACTACGTCCCCAGAAAACTGTGTTTAGAGCGTCCGGAACGAGAAAGGAATCACTACCACCAGAGTAGAAGAATCACCAAACGGCCTACAATCAAGAGAGCTGTCAAAACTGCACGCCTTATCGGACAGTGGCGGCAAGGCGAGGAAACGTACACTGCCGTTACATAGACTAACCCCCAGGGTCGGTAACTGGGGCGTTAGGGGCCACCAGGCAAGAAAATTACCGCTGGTTGAACTTAACAAATTGTAACAAGTTGAACGCAGTAAATAGTAATAAGAAGTCGAGGAAAGCTAATCAGATCCGCCTTCCCCAAGCACTCCACTCGCTGCTCTTCGCCTCAGCGACACTACGAGCAGCAACACGAACCTCAAGTCAGTGGAGAATCGCGAGATATCACAATGGTGGAGGTTTATCTACTTGGATTGAAATGCACACATCTTAAAGCTTGGTGGATCCGGATTACGACGAGATCGTACACCCTCGTGTCCACGGCCCTTCCATCCGGCAGTCCAGCGGTCCTGGCGTGTTCTGGCACTGCGCGGACCTGGCTCCTCTTGAGTCCCCAACCGAACTGGCCCACTCACACGACCCGAAAAAACAACGACGTCGCCCCAAAGACAGGGCAACAGTTACAACATATCGATAACAACCGCTGCTGCCACTAGCGGACAGCCAACGCTTGCGAAACAGCGTGGCGCCAGTCAACACGAGAAGAAGACAAGCAACCAAAACCACGCCAACTAAACGATACCGTCTGGCCTCCAACAGAGGGCGGAACCTACAAACAGCACCAACGCGAGCCACAGCACGGCTCAGATACCGCAGTCCATATACGTGTGTTATTTCATAGATGAGGCCTAAAGACGTGTCAGTTATTTTAAGAATCGAAATAGTCACCTCAAGGACTATTGAGACCTATATGCGACTGCCGCGAGATGTCACCAACAAAAGTTTTCGTTGCACATTTGGAGTGGAGTGGTTGGTAATCATCTTCTGGGACCGACACTTGAGGAACTGCAGTGCGGAGGTCCGCTTGTGTGCGTAGCAGAGTCCATCCTCGCCGCGATTAGGGCCCCTACTTGGTCCAGTGGTGATGCGACCAGGGCACGCTGGACTGATGGGCCTATTCCGTGTACAATGCGTTCGCCTACTTTAACGGTCCCTCGCGTTTTGTTTCCTTTGATGAATGTAAAGGGAGTACATGATTCTAACTGCCGCCACAGCTGAGCTGATTGCCTGTATCAGAGATGCGCATCACGACGTGAAACACAATCCTGCCGTGCTGGACTGAGTTGGTGGCTCACTGCTCCGAATGAATGAAGCGTGCAGTGAGGTTAAAAAAGATGTTTAAATGTATGTGAAATCTTATGGGACTTAACTGCTAAGGTCATCAGTCCCTAAGGTTACACACTACCTAACCTAAATTATCCTCAGGACAAACACACACACCCATGCCGAGGGAGGACTCGAACCTCCGCCGGGACCAGCCGAACAGTCCATGACTGCAGCGTCTAAGACCGCTCGGCTAATCCCGCGCGGCGCAGTGAAGTTCGTGGTAGATTCTTTGTAAACACGCATTGCAACTTTATTCAAACATCCCTTTAATAAAATGTGATGTGAGCCGCGCGGGGTGGCCGTGCCATGTCACGGATTGCGCGGCCCTTACCGCCGGAGGTTGGGGTCCTCCATCGGGCATGGGTGTGAGTGTAGTTCTTAGTATAAATTAGTTTAAGTTAGTTTAAGTAGTGTGTAAGTCTAGGAACCGATGACATCACCGGTTTGGTCGCTTAAGAACTCACACACATTTTTGAAAATGTGATGTGATTTGCGTCCAATTGTTGTTATTAGTTCTTGCAGACAAAACTCATAGAGGACTGGTTAAGAAAGGATACCTTCTTTTCTTTGCTGGGAAAGAAGCCTTGTGTTGTTGTTGTTGTTGTTGTTGTGGTCTTCAGTCCTGAGACTGGTTTGATCTACATCTACATCTACATCTACATCTACATCTCCCTTTCCTGTTCCAGTCGCGTATGGTTCGCGGGAAGAACGACTGTCTGAAAGCCTCCGTGCGCGCTCTAATCTCTCTAATTTTACATTCGTGATCTCCTCGAGAGGTATAAGTAGGGGGAAGCAATATATTCGATACCTCATCCAGAAACGCACCCTCTCGAAACCTGGCGAGCAAGTTACACCGCGATGCAGAGCGCCTCTCTTGCAGAGTCTGCCACTTGAGTTTATTTAACATCTCCGTAACGCTATCACGGTTACCAAATAACCCGGTAACGAAACGCGCCGCTCTTCTTTGGATCTTCTCAATCTCTTCCGTCAACCCGACCTGGTACGGATCCCACACTGATGAGCAATACTCAAGTATAGGTCGAACGAGTGTTTTGTAAGCCACCTCCTTTGTTGATGGACTACATTTTCTAAGCACTCTCCCAATGAATCTCAACCTGGTACCCGCCTTACCAACAATTAATTTTATATGATCATTCCACTTCAAATCGTTCCGCACGCATACTCCCAGATATTTTACAGAAGTAACTGCTACCAGTGTTTGTTTCGCTATCATATAATCATACAATAAAGGATCCTTCTTTCTATGTATTCGCAATACATTACATTTGTAATGCAGCTCTCCATGCTACTCTATCCTGTGCAAACCTCTTCATCTCCCAGTACCTACTGCAACCTACATCCTTCTGAATCTGCTTAGTGTATTCTTCTCTTGGTCTCCCTCTACGATTTTTACCCTCCACGCTGCCCTCCAATACTAAATTGGTGATCCCTTGATGCCTCAGAACATGTCCTATCAACCGATCCCTTCTTCTGGTCAAGTTGTGCCACAAACTTCTCTTCTCCCCAATCCTATTCAATACTTCCTCATTAGTTATGTGGTCTACCCATCTAATCTTCAGCATTCTTCTGTAGCACCACATTTCGAAAACTTCTATTCTCTTCTTGTCCAAACTATTTATCGTCCATGTTTCACTTCCATACATGGCTACACTCCATACAAATACTTTCAGAAATGAAATCCTGATCCTTAAATCTATACTCGATGTTAACAAATTTCTCTACTTCAGAAACGCTTTCCTTGCCATTGCCAGTCTACATTTTATATCCTCTCTACTTCGACCATCATCAGTTATTTTGCTCCCCAAATAGCAAAACTCCTTTACTACTTTAAGTGTCTCATTTCCTAATCTAATTCCCTCAGCATTACCCGACTTAATTCGACTACATTCCATTATCCTCGTTTTGAAGCCTTGTGTATGATCTAAATTTCCTCAGAGTTTGTTGGTGAGGTCTGGAAACTGTTTTCGTACGAGACATGTGCGAGATTGGAATGCGAAGTCCAATTGGATAATCAAGGCATGCACTGGCCTCGTACGGTGAGGAACTCGTTAATTAGTTTTATGGATTTGCATGCCGTTTGAATTCGTCCTCATAAACATGCATTGCCCTGACTACGCAATCAACGTGAACATCTGCGTCTGCTGTCTGCGTGCTTCAACTTTGCCGTATACTGAAATAAAATCGAAAGTGAACTGATGCCAGGAAAGGTCCTTCTGCACACAACTAAGACACTATCTCACCATAAGTTAATACCGCGCATCTTAAAACAAGAGCAATTACTTGTTGATACTTAGACATTAACGTTAACAGGCTACAGCAAAATAAACATTTTATGTGAAATTCCTTTGGATACAGGCGGATGATAAGCTAAAACAGAGTGAACGCACAGATAAAGGTTGGAGACACTGTGTTTGAGTTATTTGTAGAAGTGTGTCAAATTGTCCTGACTCGAAAGTAACGGTGCCACCTTACAATGCACACTTTTAACCGCTGTTGTCTTATGTAATAGCACTGCGGACAACGAAGCTAATGTGCAAAAATTATTTACGTAGAAAAAGCGAACATGGAGAATCTTCTGCAAAACAAATAACTGCCAGTCTTAAAATTTCAGAAGTTTCTTCCATGATCTCGGAAATCGTATTCACTTCCCAAAACATTTACCTCTTCTTTGTCGCTAACAGTAAAAATGAGTACCCTCAACTGTCATTTTCATAAACAAGGTACAAGGTAGAAAAATTATTTCCATGTAGTCACATGTGGACATATGTAGCCGTATCTGGGAAGAAGTCATTTGTTGACTGACTTTTTGTGGAAGAGTGAGCGTTGAGTTATTCTTATGCCGTGCCACGGGGACGATGCGTTCTACGCGTCGAAGCTCATCATCGACCTCTGAAAGTCCCCTAATAGTTCCATCACGAACGACGGCTTTGCTCCTTTTTTTTATAAAATGCTCTATTTTCATTATGTCCCGAAGATACAAACGAGCCCAGATTTTTATTGACTGTTTTATTAGAGTTTAGTGCACACAGTCAGTTTATGTTCGTACATACATTGGTTGTACCTGCTGGTAATTACATGTGTCAATGATGGCTTCTTAAAACATCCATAATACATTCGGAAGTTTTCGCATATCCTGATGGTGGCGTTAGTGGGAAACTGGTGTTTCGGTGTGCTTGCTGATCGCCGGGATCCTAGTTGTGGCAATCTAGGGAAAAAAAATAATAATAAATAAATCGCAGACTCCATATCTGCAGTTGGCGTCCACCTCTGAAACAAATTACTATACAGTCTGTACACAACTCAATACCCGATGCTTTCAACAGGAAAACTGAATCACTTGTTTCTCTCACCCTAATAACGTTTCCTCAACTGTTAAGGCATGTGGCCTGTTTTTTCCCCTCGGTCAAGCAGTAATTCACCGTCCTCCAGCATGATGATGATGATGATGATGATTGGTTTAGGGGACCCTCAACTGCACGGTTATCAGCGCCTGTACAAATTCCCAAGCTTTGCTCAGCCCAATCTCGCCACTTTCATGAATGAGGATGAAACAATTAGGACAACACAAACACCCAGTCATCTCGAGGCAGGTGAAAATCCCTGACCCCGCCGGGAATCGAACCCAGGACCCCGTGCTCGGGAAGCGAGAACGTGACCGCGAGACCATGAGCTGCGAAGTCCAGCATTACGTCCATGAGGTTGACGCTGTCGTCTCTCCATAGTGCTGAGGTGTTGAGAACCGACAGTGCACTGAGCGATGTAAGTGCCCTTCAAAATAAAGCTGCGTCTTTTCCGGTTTCCTATCCTGGCTACTACGCCACTAAACCGCTCTTCGCATCTGGACCATTTCCCCAAATCTCGCGCGTGGCGCATTAATAACAAATTGCGTGGGTCTACACAATTTCGAGAGGTCGGTAATGTCACTCGTAGACAGTTCGTTGAAGTCATTGATCCTTTTCGTTGATTCACAACTCAGCCACAGCGCTTCTGTAGTCCAGCTGCAGATTCACTACACAGCCCGGGTGATAAGTAACGTTTTACGAGTTACCAGCCTACTTCCTTGTATTCTGAATGTCCTTCATTGAAAGTACTCAGCTACATTTTAATCAGTTCTACAGATATTTATTTACTAGTTGCTATGGCAGACTACTGGCACACCACTACTGTATTTGTAAGCCCAGTATAAAGCAAGGTAGCTACGCCAGCTTCCATTTCTTTGTTTCCAAAATCGTACTCTCTGTAATTCAGTACAGCTGCAGTTCAGTCGGCCACTGTTTTTCTCTCAGTATCACGAAGATATTTCAGATTTCTTTCCATTTTTGGCCTAACATCCCGTGAGCACATTTGTACAGAGTTATTAGTAAGTACCTCTAGGGTTTCAGATGAAGACCACGAAAAAACTGCAAGATACACCGAAAATAAAAACACGCCAGTGGCATGAGGATCTCTCCAACTTTTTAACTGACATGACAGGCATTCCATATGGACGCCACGCTGTTTATGAAGCGACAAATGTCAATACGGGGGTGCACTCCACTGAAGTCGCTGCCGTTGTACCGAGGAAGGCGAGGCGACCGCAGCCCGTTTTCGAAATCTGATCACTGGGTTGCCTATTTCCAAGTACGAACTAATCTGATGGAAAAATATGGAGGGGATGATATACGTTCTGATACGCCAGTCCCCTAGTGGTCCGCTCTGAAACTACGCCATGGTGCGTACCGCGAATCGGAACGTGGAATGCGCTCTATGTTACCGGTATGCGTCATTTTTCTGTGTCTTGTAGTTTTCGAGCAGTCGTCTTCTCAAACCCCAGAGGTGCTTAGAGCTCACCTTTCAAATGGTTCAAATGGCTCTAAGCACTATGGGTCTTAACATCTGAGGTCATCAGCCCTCTAGGCTTAGAACTACTTAAACCCAACTAACCTAAGGACATCACACACATTCATGCCCGAGGCAGGATTCAAACCTGCGACCGTAGCAGCAGCGCGGTTCTGGACTGAAGCTCCTAGAACCGCTCGGCCACAGCAGCCTGCAGGCTCACCCTTCGTTGCACTACAGTTATACATTTGCTGTTCGCCAGATATTATAAGAGTGCACTTTTCTAAAATGAGTCTCATGTTTTTGCACAAAATCACATTGAATTGCACTTCCACGGAGCTTTTATACTGCGGCCGTTCACCCACACGACATGACGCGGACACGCTCTGACCCAGATCGTTGGCGTGTAATCGGCGACTGAAGTTAAATACGCGGCGATAACGCTCAGCTGCGGTCAACAGAGTGTGTAACGTGAAACGTTCAAAGATAAGGCAAGGACAGGACGACAGTATGCTCAGACGCGAACGAGACCGTGCTCAGTCCAGGCGGCCTCGTCCCCGAGCCGGTCCCGGCTACTCGGGCTGTGTTGTGTGCTCCAGAAGAGCGGCTGACTGTTGCCGGCGGCCAGCGCTCCTGTTTCGAGGCGCCCGGAAATTAGCGGCTCGGCCGGCGCCAGTAACCGAGTTAGTGTCGCAATTAAAGCGGGCGCCGTTAATTAATGTTAGTAATTGGAGGCGGCGTTCCGCGTGTGGAGGGCAGCGACAATTGCCCTCCCGATCGACCTGCGCCGCCCCGCCTCGATACGATAGCTGTCCACCATCTAATTCGGTACTCCGGGAGCCCCGCGCTGCTTCCCCGATGGCCCACTCGGGGGCTCGCGCATTCCGGATAATCAGCGCGGCTGTTAGGCTCTCCGCCCCACGAAACGACCGGGTTAGTCGGACGTTATCTTTGGTTGCTAATCGAGGTCAGGATGCCGTGGATCGCATCCCCAGAACGCGAGTTCCTGCTGGGCGTTAGTGAAACATCACTGAAGAACCAAACATTTATTATAATGAGATTTTCACTCTGCAGCGGAGTGTACGCTAATATGAAACTTCTTGGCAGATTAAAACTGTGTGCCGGACCGAGACTCGAACTCGGGACCCTTGCCTTTCGCGGGCAAGTGCTCTACCACTGAGCTACCCATGCACGACTCACGACCCGTCCTCACAGCTTCAATTCTGCCAGTACCTCGTCTCCTACCTTCGAATTGAAGCTGTGAGGACGGTTCGTGAGCCGTGCTTGGGTAGCTCAGATGGTAAAGCACTTGCCCGCCTAAGGCAAAGGTCCCGAGTTCGAGTCCCGACCCGGCACACAGTTTTAATCTGCCATGAAGTTTCATATCAGCGCACACTCCGCTGCAGAGTGAAAATCTCATTCTGGAAACATTCCTCAGGCTGTGGCTAAGCCATGTCTCCGCAATATCCTTTCTTCCAGGGGTGCTAGTTCTGCTTCCATGAAGTTTGGAAGGTAGGAGAAGAGGTACTGGCACAGTTGAAGATGTGAAGACGAGTCGTGAGTCGTGCTTGGGTAGCTCAGATGGTAGAGCACTTGCCCGCGAAAGGCAAAGGTCCCGAGTTCGAGTCTCGGTTCGGCACACAGTTTTAATCTGCCAGGAAGTTTCAAACATTTATTGTTCAACAGTGCAGACTTGTTGCGTTGACGCTCCAGCATCCAGCGCTGGCGGGGCACCGGCAACAGGCGCCCGCTCTGGTACGTGCCGATCACGTCGCGGCGTCAGCTCCGGTGACGTCACGACGCCGTCGGCCTCGCAAGGCCAGCGCGTGGTGCCTTCCGCGCTGCCCGAGGCGGCTGTCGGCTTCAGAAGTGGGTGAGCAGGGTACGCACTATCACGCTGTAGACTATACACGAGGAAGGTGGCAGGAGGGTCTGCCGCCAGTCGCAGACGAGACTGCGCGCCCCTGGCATGACGGAAGAACAGCTGCACGTCCCGAGCCGGGAACCGGAGACCCTTAGGGTGGAAGGCGGCAGCAGTTCTAGTATGACCCTCAAGTGGCCTGCCGATCGAAGACGCCCGAGTTACTTTCGTCGAACTGGTCACGGACGACGATGCTGCGGTGAAGCGTGGAAATCCCCACGGCGGCACTTGCCACTCCGAAGAAACTCGTAGACAGCTAGACGAGCAGACACCTACATAGGTCTCTCTTCCACGTTGTTTGGCTGCGGACTAGCATACCTCCGCTGGAAATGAGCGGTATTTAGACGGGACTGGCCCACGTTTGTTACGCTACTGTCAGGCAACAGTGATATTATTTCGCTTGCTTTTCCCTTGTGGTCAGCTTTCCTGAATGCACCGTGATATCCCAACTTTATAATTCGGGCGCACTGGCTGGTTTATTCTGCAGCGCCAGTGTACTGAGTAGTTATTCTTGCGTCTGACTTACGCTTTCTCGCTTTCCCCTGTGCCATCGTCTCGCTGAATTGGCTTCTCGGGCAAATAATGGTTCAGATGGCTCTGAGCACTATGGGACTTAACTTCCGAGGTCATCAGTCCCCTAGAACTTTTTTCTTTTTTTTTAAAAAAAAAAAATTCTTTATTAACAACAATATTAATTATACATATTTAGCCCACCTCCTGATATGATTAGTGGGCCGTAATTGTTACATGAATCTGAAGAATATTTTTGCAGCTAATATTACAATTTGTGTTAGTGCGCTACATTTAAGTTCCTAAGCTAGTGTTGAATTCCTACAGTGACTATGGACACTTTAATTTTCTACAATTTGTGTTAGTGAACTACTACTTGTTAAGTTCCTGAATCTAGTGTTAATTTCCTACGGTAGCAATGGGCAGTTAATTTAACCTACTTCTAAACTAAGAATGACTACTAACTGCAGCGTCACAGGTGTGCCAGTAAGTACAAACCTACTTGGAAAGGCCTGGCTCCCCGAGCTAACCCCGAGGAGCGTGCCCCTGGCACTGGGCCGGCCAAGGTTAGTAATCGCTGCAGTTTCCTATGTTAGTATTCTAATCTACGTCCTACTCTACTAACTTAACCTACGTCATAATTGGTGCATTGTCATAGTTGGTGTGATTGATCCCATCCCCCTAATCCCGTACGTGGCGGTTTCCAACTGATGCAGTCGGCCATTCCACGCACAGGCGGTATGGGATTGGGATCAGGTCTTAATCGGTTGGTTGGTTGAAAATTTGATATTTACTCTTGATCCCTTAGGTACTCTATTAGAACTTTCCGTGATACCTCTTCTGCCAGAGCATTCAAGGTCTGAAAAGTGTCTTCCTGTCTTAGAAGGTCGTATGTCTCGTTGTGTGGAAGTCTATCTCTGTATGTTGTCGCCACGTCGTTGAAGAGAGGGCACTCGAAAACCACATGTTCGGGAGTTCCTTCCGCTGCGCCACAGTCGCACTCGGGGGTTGCCCTTTTCCCAAACCGACATAAGTATGTCGGATAGGGTCCATGACCAGTGAGAAAGTGGATGAGTCCTCGTGTGGGTTCGAAATAATCCATGGTCCCGCGTTCTTTAACATTAGGTAGAAACTGGAATGTTCTTCTCCCCGTTTCATCTTCCTCCCAATTCCTCTGCCACAGTTCCTCCCCTCTGTTTCTTATCTCCCTCTTATCCTCTACTCTCACACCCATAATATCTGTTATTTTTCCTCCATCTCCCTTTTTCTCCCAATACCATGCGGCTTGTTCTCTTATTTTGATATCTAACGGGCAGAGCCCCATTATAACTAACAGAGCTCCCCCTGGTGATGTCCTGTAGGCCCCTACTGATCTTAATATCATATTTCTCTGGACTCTTCTCACTATCATGGCGGGCACGACCCGCGTGAGCCTGTGCGCCCAGACTCCCGAGCCGTAACCCACTACTGATGTCAGGATGCTATTATGATAAAGTTTGATGAGGTGAGGGGGGAGATGAAATCGTTTATGACCAATGGAAATGAGATTGTTTAGTAACTGTAAGGCTTTCTGTGTTACGGTTTCTATGTGTTTTCCAAAGTCCCATCTCTCGTCAATTATGACTCCCAAATATCGCGCCTCACGTCGCCGAAGAACTGGTGAGCCATCAATTCTCACAGTAGGATTTCTAATAAGCTGACCTTTTAGTAATAGATAAGTAGACTTAGTCGGAGAAACTTTCATTTTCGTTTTGAGGCACCATTGGTGCAGTCTGTCAATTGCCCTTTCAATTTTCGGTTCTATGTCCTCTCGGCTACGACCACCGACCAGCAGGAGGAGGTCATCTGCGTAGGCTATCACCTCTAGCACTTCTTCACTCTGTTGCAGTTCGTCTAGTAAGGGTTCCATATGCATGTCCCAGAACAGGGGCCCCAATACAGCCCCTAGAACTTAGAACTACTTAAACCTAACTAACCTAAGGACATCACACACATCCATGCCCGAGGCAGGATCCGAACTTGCGCCCGTAGTGGTGGTCACGCGGTTCCAGACTGTAGCGCCTAGAACCGCTCGGCCACCCTGGCCGGCGCTTCTCGGGCACTCTGCTCGTCCGATGTACAGCAGTCGGCTCGATGGTGTGCGAGTGATGTCTGCAATACCAGCGGATTCTCCATGTTGAAACTCAACTCGGCTGTAATCGCTCGTCCCACTTCCCCCTGCATCTTGCGTTCCCAGGAAGTGCTTGAATTTTTACTTGGTAACACCAACATACTATTTCCTTGCACGACACTCATAACGCTACCCAGACCTGCCAGAACAATTAGAACTCACTGTATTACCTCCGACTGTACGTGTTCATCAGAAAAGAAACTGACAACGGTTTAGTCCAGCCGCGGTTCCAGTAGGATGGGAGTGGGTTGGGCTCATATCAGTCAAAAATACTCCTCCCCCAGCCTCACAAAAGCGAGAAGTTTACCATAAGTGTTGATGTTTATATATACCGAACTTGAAATTTCTCAGCCGACTGTCGGAGAATAAACTAGCATGAAAACTAAGAGTCTCGATAATGGTAAGAAAGACTAGAAAAACAAATCGACACATGATACATTTCTACTGCGTGGCTGCAGAAGACATTCCAGATAGTCAAACGCGGCCCCTCACACGCTGACAACTACTCCGACACGGTTCCAGAGTCGACAGGTACAGTCGGCAAACCAGAGGAAGCGAGTAAGGCAAGACAGAGGGTGAAACACGCTCCACCAGAGTGACTATCTTGAACGGAAACCGAAACGGCTAAAAGAACACCATTCTCCACACATGGTAATAGTCGGCAGCTCTGTTTAAAATATTGGAGTGCTAAGTAAAATCACTTCACACTTCGATTTTATAAGTCCAAGTTCTGCCACTGACAAACTTGTGACACTTTGTTGCTGTTACAGTTCTTAAACCAATTGCGTGGACATAAACTTGTCAAATTTTCGGATGGTTGCTTGTAAAATGAATTGTTGAGAACTGAGGTTTTTTACGAAGTTATGCCGAAGCAGTTTGCTAAGCAATAATTTCAATAAAGTATTATTATTACTATATTAAAACATTCTATGTACTTATTGTTATTATCGCTAAAATTCTGGGCCTCAGTGGCACGTTCGGAAATGGGAGTTACTGCAGACTACACTACAGGGAAGAGCAGAAAGAAACAAACCTTTCCAGAATGAGATTTTCACTCTGCAGCGGAGTGTGCGCTGATATGAAACTTCCTGGCAGATTAAAACTGTGTGCCCGACCGAGACTCGAACTCGGGACCTTTGCCTTTCGCGGGCAAGTGCTCTACCATCTTTTTTTTTTTTTTTTTTTTTTTTTTTAATCTCATTTTGTTCGCTTTTGTTCGTTGTATCTGCTCGGGGCGGACGTCGTAAGACATCCGTTTAAGTTCGTTGTTGATCGATTAACTCAGTTTTTTTATTACAGAAGGCAGCTAACCCTCTGACCGAACACGCTGAGCTCCCGTGCCGGCGCCATCTGAGCTACCGAAGTACGACTCACGCCCGGTACTCACAGCTTTACTTCTGCCAGTATCTCGTCTCCTACCTTCCAAACTTTACAGACGCTCTCCTGCGAACCTTGCAAGTAGGAGACGAGATACTGGCAGAAGTAAAGTTGTGAGGACCAGGCGTGAGTCGTGCTTCGGTAGCTCAGATGGTAGAGTACTTGCCCGCGAAAGGCAAAGGTCCCGAGTTCGAGTCTCGGTCGGGCACACAGTTTTAATCTGCCAGGAAGTTTCAGACAAACCTTTGACCCTCCCAGATGGCAACGCTTGATTCGCACCTGGTTGAGTTTCAATTGAACGTTTCTGTATGCAGTCTACGTAAGGTGCAACAGAGCGAGGTCTTTCGGTTGCTAATGCACTGGATGGACATTCGGGACAACAGACATTGTATTTACAATCAGTTCAACCAAAGATGCGTTTTCCCAATTTTTCTAAATCCCTAAATTCATTGATTCATAGCAGAAGCGAATGATCGATTCACTGCTTGCCTATGCGAACTTGCGTTTTTTCTCTAAAATTAGCTATTCATTAACTGGGTGTTCACTCAACTATTCCTACACGAAATCTTCTCGTTGCAGTCATGGATTGTGCGGCTAGTCCCGGCGGAGGTTCGAGTCCTCCCTCTGGCATGGGTGTGTGTATTTATCCTTAGGATAATTTAGGATAAGTAGTGTGTCAGCTTAGGGACTGATGACCTTAGCAGTTAAGTCCCATAAGATTTCACACACATTTTTGAAATCTTCTCCAGTTGCGAGATGAGTACCAGCTTTATCTCGCTATGTCGTTTGGATCAGATTAATTAATGTATTTATTTATTGTTTACATCCTTTATTGGGCCCCGAAACGGTGGTGACAGACCGGATGGGAGTCGTCAGACTTTTTACGGCCAATGTACTCTTAAGGTTTTTCCGAGCCTATTAACTTCTAGTACGGAAAATTGGCGCTGGGCCTTTCTTCGTTGTTGCGAGTTTGATAATCTGAAATTTTGGGGAACAGCTCTTGCAACTACACGCACAGTGAAAAACCTTGGCGAGAACTTTTTATGGGTATGATTGGTTCAAATGGTTCAAATGGCTCTGAGCACTATGGGACTTAACATCTGAGGTCATCAGTCCCCTATAACTTAGAACTACTTAAACCTAACTAACCTAAGGACAACGCACACATCCATGCCCGAACCTGCGACCGTAGCGGTCGCGCGGCTCCAAACTGAAGCGCCTAGAACCGCTCAGCCACTGCGGCCGGCTTATGATTGTTTCAGTGGATCATCAAATGGGGAAAACCAGCTACAAGTAAAGTGCGGCACGACAGATTACTGTAGGAGGCGATCTTTATGAATTCTGGACCGCTTCTGTCCACCTCTTCCGCTGAAGGAGCATCAGACGGCGCAGTCATTGGACCAGGAGTGGGCGACTGGGTACTGGCAGCGGTTCCACATGTACAGTCGTGGTCTGCCAAACCATTCCTAAACGCTGAGATTTGCCACCATCCAGTGCGGCCCTAATAAAGTGTTCTCCAACCTGGAGGGCATGTCTCGAGCTATCAGCAATGCGAAGGGTCTGTCTGCCGATCTGCAGCACCTATGAGAAATATTCCCCGAGAACAGCTACTCGGAGGATCAAATAAAACACGACCTCCAGACGAACATAGAGAAGATGATGAAAGTAAAAGAATAAATCACGTCTCACCTTCCTATCGTAAACAGCGCAGCCCAACTCCAAGATTGAAGAGATTCTGCAGAAATACTACATAAAAGACATATCCCACCCAACACTAAAAGTTAACAGCTCCATCAAAGACCTGCCAGGGATACAAAACTCTCACGTAATTCATATTTTGTGCGGGTTTAACCGCCAACACATCCGCCAGACGCAACACCGTGTCCCTCAGTCTTTTGTGGAAGACGTAAGCTGTGTTCCGCTACAGCTACGCAAACAGGTCAGTGGTCAGAGACTATAACACCAAAGAAGGTCAGATGTCGCACTCTGAACAGGCTAAGGTGCTGTGTCGGGCTACTGGATTCCCGTATTCAATAATAAAGAAGGCGGTGAAATAAAAGCAAACGTCGATCCAACAAAGTTCCACCTGAGGTGCTGCGTTAACGCGACAGCGGCGCACGGAGCACCGGGTACCCCCACCACCCTTCTTGACAGGCAGGCGGTTGGTCCACCCAGTCATCTCCTGGCAGAGGGGTGAAGGGGAGGGGTCACGGTGAGTTGAGAATTCGTAACAGACTAGTTCACACAGGAATATGTCACCGTAGCTGTAAGTGAAGAGTTGGAATCTTGTCGAAAGGTTAGCGTAAAATGACGTCGTTAATCGACTGGTAACCCTCGAAGATTTCGTCACTGAAATCCGACTAGGAAAGCTGCATTCTCAGGAAATCTTTAATGTTTACAAACTAGCATGCAATCGTATTATAATTTATGAACAGACTGTTGTGTGTGAAGGACAGTATCATCGCTGAATTATCATAAGGAAATGTAGTATCACTCGGAGAGAATTTTTTTTTTTTTTTTTTTTCATACCGGAAAGAGTTCTGGGAAAGTGGAGTAAATCTACAAAGGAAATATCATACGAGACGCTAGTGTCTCCAATTCTACAGTATTGCTCCCGTGTTTGGAGTCCGTACCAGGCACGCATGACACGAACGAAATGAGAGACGCGCTGCTAAGGTAACAGGTCGGTGTATCCTATAGGACGCTGCAAGAGCGATGATCGGGGAAATTAAACGAGAATCTTTGGGGAAAAAAAGGCGACGTTATTGTTATGATAGTAAGACAGGATAGATTAGGGAACATAGGGAGGCATACAGGCAATGGAATCGCTAATATCGGTATCAAGCGGCCTCCGCAGCAATGTATATAAGCTCGCGGATTAAACATGTACGTGTACAACGGATCAGCATATCGAAACGCATTTCAAGGCAGTTATGTAGGTACAATTTTCGAAGACTTGAATATGTACAAAAAGGTAACATCGGTTGAACATCGAAAGTATTTCACACATAATGAAGTTAAGTTTCGTACTGCTGGTAGTACAAAAAGAGCCCATATTTTGTCTCCCACACAATCCTCAACTACTTTTGAAATATGGGAACTAAGTACTGTCTTCGATAACATTGCGACGGTCGAAAGCAGATATGTAACAAACAATGGTGTGGTTCTGCGTTCTGTATGTCTCACTTTTAATGAGCTACACAAACCAAACATTTTAAAAATGATATGTTATGAATATTTTATTAAAATAAGTCATATAATTTCTTTACATCAATACTCAGTAAAACTTTCATCCTCAACCGTCTTTACTACTTCAAGTCTCATGGCTACCCGTTCTTCTACCGCATCCCTTTTCTCTGGTCTAGTGCTCCATCGAAACTCTCAACAACCTCTAGTACTTTCAAGTTAGGCAGGTCTCATCTCCTTAATATCCTATATTTTTGCAGTTTCTTCAATTTTAATCTGCAGTTCATAACCAATAAATTGTGGTCAGATTTCACATATGCCCCTGGAAATGTCTTACAATTTAAAATCTGGTTCCTAAATCTCTGTCTTTGAATCATACAGAGCGGTCCATTGATCGTGACCGGGCCAAATATCTCACGAAATAAGCGTCAAACGAAAAAACTACAAAAAACGAAACTTGTCTAGCTTGAAGGGGGAAACCAGATGGCGCTATGGTTGGTCAAACCGATATCAACTGCGTTTTTTTTAAATAGGAACCCCCATTTTTTATCACATACGTGTAGTACGTAAAGAAATATGAATGTTTTAGTTGGACCACTTTTTCGCTTTGTGATAAATGGCACTGTAATAGTCACAAACATATGGCTCACAATTTTAGACGAACAGTTGGTAACAGGTAGGTTTTTTAAATTGAAATACAGAACGTAGGTACGTTTGAACATTTTATTTCGGTTGTTCAAATGTGATACATGTACCTTTGTGAACTTGTCTGAGAACGCGTGCTGTTACAGCGTGATTACCTGTAAATACCACATTAATGCAATAAATCCTCAAAATGATGTCCGTCAACCTCAATGCATTTGGCAATACGTGTAACGACATTCCTCTCAACAGCGAGTAGTTCGCCTTTCGTAATGTTCGCACATGCACTGACAATGCGCTGACGCATGTTGTCAGGCGTTGTTGCTGGATCACGATAGCAAATATCCTTCAACTTTCGCCACAGAAAGAAATCCGGCGACGACAGATCCGGTGAACGTGCGGGCCATGGAATGGTGCTTCGACGACCAATCTACCTGTCATGAAATATGCTATTCAATACCGGTTCAACCGCACGCGAGCTATGTTTCGGACATCCATTATGTTGGAAGTACATCGCCTTTCTGTCATGCAGTGAAACATTTTGCAGTAACATCGGTAGATCATTACGTAGGAAATCAGCATACATTGCATCATTTAGATTGCCATCGATAAACTGGGAGCCAATTATCCTTCCTCCCATAATGCCGCACCATACATTAACCCGCCAAGGTCACTGATGTTCCACTTGTCGCAGCCATCGTGGATTTTCCGTTGCCCAATAGTGCATATTATGCCGATTTACGTTGCCGCTGTTGATGAATGACGCTTCGTCGCTAAATAGAAGGCGTGCAAAAAAATCTGTCATCGTCCCGTAGTTTCTCTTGTGCTCAATGGAAGAACTGTACACGACGTTCAAAGTCGTCCCCATGCAATTCCTGGTGAATAAAAATATGGTACGGGTGCAATCGATGTTGATGTAGCATTCTCAACACCGACGTTTTTGAGATTCCCGATTCTAGCGCAATTTGTCACCTACTAATGTGCGAATTAGCCGCGACAGCAGCTAAAACACGTACTATGCATCATCATTTGTTGCAGGTCGTGGTTGACGTTTTACATGTGGCTGAACACTTCGTGTTTCCTTAAATAACGTAATTATCCGGCGAACAGTCCGGACACTTGGATGATGTCGTCCAGGATACCGAGCAGCATACATAGCACACGCCCGTTGGGCATTTCGATCACAATAGCCATACATCAACACGATATCGACCTTTTCCGCAATTGGTAAACGGTCCATTTTAACACGGGTAATGTACCACGAAGCAAATACCGTCCACACTGGCGGAATGTTACGTGATACCACGTACTTACACGTTTGTGACTATTACAGCGCCATGTATCACAAAGCGTAAGAAGTGGTCCAACTAAAACATTCATATTTCTTTACGTACTACAGAAATATGTAATAAAAAATGGGGTTCTTATTTAAATAAACACAGTTGATATCGGTTTGACCTATGGCAGCGCCATCTAGCGGGCCAACCATAGCGCCATCTGGTTTCTCCCTTTTTTCGTTTGATGCTTATTTCGTGAGATATTTGGCCCGGTCACTATCAATGGACCACCCTGTTTAATCAGTCTTAAACCTTCCGGTGTCTCCAACCTTCTTTCGTGACTCTTAAACCAGCGGTTAGCGATAGTTAAATCGGGCTTTGTACCAAATTCCACCAGGCGCATACCTCTTTCATTCTTTTCCCCCAGTCCATGTTCAACTACAATTTTTCCTTCTCTTCGTTTCCTACTGTCGAATTCCAATCCCTTATCACAATTAAATTTTCGTATCCCTTAACTAACTGAATAATTTATTTTATCTCATAGTATATTTCTCCAATTTCTTCATCATCTGTGGAGCTAATTGGCATATAAACTTGTAGTACTGTCACCCATGTTTTTCAGCTGCAAACTGGATTTAACTTTTAATTCATACGTCCATTGTACTACTGTGGTGGGTGTGGGCTTAGTGTCGATGTTCGATATGACAATGCGTTCACTATGCTGCTTATAGTAGCTCACCCGCATTTCTGTTTTCTTATTCATTATTAAACCCAGTCCTGCATCGCCCCTTTCTGATTTTGTATTTATAACCTTGTCTTCGCCTGATCAGAAGTTTTGTTCCTCCTGCCACCGAATTTCACTGATTCGCAATATATCGATTTTCAGTCTATCCATTTTCCTTTTTAAATTTTCTAACCAACCTGCCCCATTAAAGGATCTATCATTGCACTAGGCAATCCGTAGCTCTTGATGGCTATATTTTACCCAAGGGGATGCCATCATCATTTAACCATAAAGTAGAGCTGCATGTCCTCGGGAAAAGTTACTGTTGTAGTTTTCCCTTGCTTTCAGCCGTTCTCATTGATGCTACAAGACCAAATCAGTGAAGAACTCAAACCATTGCCCCTGCAACTATTGGAAAGGCTGACCACCCAAACCGTTGACCCTGCAACTACTGAAAAAACTGATGCCCCTCTTTAGGAACCACACGTTTGCCCGGCTTCTTGACAGATACCGCTCCGTTGTGTTTGCACCTATGGTGTGGCGGTTTGTATCGCTGAGGGATGCAAGCCTTCCCACCACCGGCAAGGTCCATTGCATATTGAAGGGGGGGGGGGGGGGTTCGGGAGAACTTCAAAGAAATTACAGTTCAGATAAATACAACAGGTGAAAAGCATTTGTCCCAAGATTTGTGAAGTATGTGTCGCACCCAAGTTTAAAGAATTAAGCGTTGCGGAGTGTTAGTCTTTATGTTGTTGATGCCTTGTGGTGCATGGTTCTTAAAGTACCTGTGGCTTGCCGGTCCTACGTGTAGACTCTTGAGAGGTGTCAAATTCATCGTTGGCAGAGGGTACGGGCAACCTGGGAATGGGTACCTTTCGTTGTCGGAATCTCAAAAGAAACTTTTAATTTTTTTAGAATTTCCTCTCATTTTCGGTACTCTAGTTTCGACGGTACTGTATTATTCGGAAGGTAGCTGAAAACTTTGGAAATTAATGTAGAGGGTGTCGCAGGAGGAATGGCAGATATTCAGGGATGCGACGGAACGATCATTCGAAGCAAAGAAAATGAAATACCTACCTTAGCTATGAGCACTACTTCATCTTCGATACTGTGAAACAAATCTCTTCTACTGCAACCTCTTTGCTTTCCATATTTTGGGAGGAGTTTTTGTAGACCGAAACAAGAAAACATATCTAAAAAACTTAGGCTCTAAAGTGCATACCCTAAGAACTAAGAGCAGTTGTGTCTATGGAATATCGCCTCAGCTGTGCGACTGAATTCGTGATTTCCTGCCAGAAAGGGCACAGTTCGTAGTAAAATACGGAAAGTCGTCGAGTAAAACAGAAGTAATATCCGGCGTTCCTTCAACGAAGTGTTATAGGCCATCTATTGTTCTTGGCTATATTAACGACATAGGAGACAATCTGAGTAACCCTATTAGATTGTTTGCAGATGATGCTGTCATTTACCGTCTTGTAAAGTGATCAGATCACCAAAACGAATTGCAAAATGATTTAGATAAGATATCTATATGGGGCGAAAAGTGGCAATTGACCCTGAATAGAGAAAAGTGTGAAGTTATTCACATGAGTACTAGAAGAAATCAGCTAAATTTCGATTACGCGGTAAGTCACACAAATCCCTAA
This sequence comes from Schistocerca piceifrons, assembly GCF_021461385.2. NCBI lineage: Eukaryota > Metazoa > Arthropoda > Insecta > Orthoptera > Acrididae > Schistocerca > Schistocerca piceifrons. The sequence goes on from NC_060139.1 coordinate 291,824,510, forward strand.
ATACTTAGGGATTGCAATTACAAATAATGTAAATTGGAACGATCACATAGATAATGTTGTGGGTAAAGCAAACCAAAAACTGCGATTCATCAGCAGAACACTTAGAAGGTGCAACAGGTCTACTAAAGAGACTGCTTACACCACGCTAGTCCGCCGCATTCTGGAGTATTGCTATGTGGTGTGGGATCCGCATCAGGTGGGACAGACGGATGACATTGAAAAAGTACAAAGAAGGGCAGCTCGTTTTGTACTATCGCGAAATAGGGGAGATAGTGCCATAGGCATGATAAGTGAATTGGAGTGGCAATAATTAAAACAAAGACTTTTTCGTTGCGACGGGATCTTCTCATGAAATTTCAATCACCGATTTTCTCCTCCGATTGCGAAACCATTCTTTTGGCACCCACCTACATAAGGAGAAATGATCAAAGTAAGAGAAATTAGGGCTCGCACAGGAAAATTTTAGTACTCGATTTTCCCCCGTGCCGTTCGGGCGTGGAACAGTAGAGAGACAGCTTGAAGGTGGTTCATTGAACCCTCTGCCAGGCACTTTATCGTGAATAGCTGAGTTATCACTTAGCCGTAGATGTAGATCAGTAGAAGAAATGTCGAAAAGAACCGTTGTGCAGAGCGACAGTTACGTAATTCAAACAGGAAGGCAGTCAGCAGTCTTCGCGACTGAATCTGTACTTCATTAGTCAATAAAGCAAAGATTTAATTGCAGCAGATCGCTGAGTTACTTCCATTTTGAATTAGAAGAGATGTGTTTCAGAGTAACGAAGGTGGACAAGTGCTCACAGCTTTCGAGGTGTGGACTATGGAGCCCGTGTTTACTAGGCATTTTTTCTTGTTTTGGTCCATACTACCATCTGTTAGAAACGGGAAAACAAAGAGACTGCAGTAGAGGAGATTTGTTTCACAGTATCGAAGATACAGCCGTGCTTATAGCTCTTCAAGTATGCATTTTAGACGCAATATTTAGCAGAGTTATTTTGTTTCGTATGAGCGTTCCTGTCCTATCCCTGAATACTGACCATTCCTCCTCAGACACCCTGTATGTAGGAAGTAGTTTGAGGGAGTGGGGGTGAAGGCGTACGAACTCACCCATCCACCCACTCTCCCTGAATCTGCGCCTGGTTTGTCCACCCACTCTCCCTGAATCTGCGCCTGGTTTGCATTATCAAAAATCGCAAAGTAATTCGTAAATGTGAAAGCAAGTTCTATGTGAACACAGCGTTATACGACTAAAAAGCTGTGTTGTTTTAGCCATCAACATTAAAAAAATTACAGTTTTACGGTAATCACTATATCAAAACTGCTCTCTTCAAGATATCTGGAGTAATTATATATATACACTACTGGCCATTAAAATTGCTACACGACGAAGATGACGTGCTACAGACGCGATATTTAACCGACAGGAAGAAGATGCTGTGATATGCAAATGATTAGCTTTTCAGAGCATTCACACAAGGTTGGCGCCGGTGGCGACACCTACAACGTGCTGACATGAGGAAAATTTCCAACGGATTTCTCATACACAAACAGCAGTTGACCGGCGTTGCCTGGTGAAACGTTGTTGTGACGCCTCGTGTAAGGTGGAGAAATGCGTAGCATCACGTTTCCGTCTTTGATAAAGGTCGGATTGTAGCCTATCGCGATTGCGGTTTATCGTATCGCGACATTGCTGCTCGCGTTGGTCGAGATCCAATGACTGTAGCAGAATATGGAATCGGTGGGTTCAGGAGGGTAATACGGAACGCCGTGCTGGAACCGAACGGCCTCGTATCACTAGCAGTCGAGATGACGGGCATCTTATCCGCATGGCTGTAACGGATCGTGCAGCCACATCTCGATCCCTGAGTCAACAAATGGGGACGTTTGCAAGACAACAGCCATCTGCACGAACAGTTCGACGACGTTTGCAGCAGCATGGAATATCAGCTCGGAGACAATGGCTGTGGTTACCCTCGACGCTGCATCACAGACAGGTTCTGCTTACGGCATCACGATGGTCGCATCCGTGTTTGGCGACATCACGGTGAACGCACATTGGAAGCGTGTATTCGTCATCGCCATACTGGCGTATCACACGGCTTGATGGTATGGGTTGCCATTGGTAACACGTCTCGGTCACCTCTTGCTCGCACTGACGGCACTTTGAACAGTGGACGTTACATTTCAGATGTGTTACGATCCGTGGCTCTACCCTTCATTCGATCCCTGCGAACCCTACATTGCAGCAGGATATTGCACGACCGCATGTTGCAGGTCCTGTACGGGCCTTTCTGGATACAGAAAATGTTCGAGTGCAGCCCTGGCCAGCACATTTTCCAGATCTCTCACCAATTTGAAACGTCTGGCCAATGGTGGCCGAGCAACAGGCTCGTCACAATACGCCAGTCACTACTCTTGATGAACTGTGATATCGTGTTGAAGCTGAATGGGGCAGCTGTACCTGTACAGGCCATCCAAGCTCTGTTTGACTCAATGCCCAGGCGTATCAAGGTCGTTATTACGGCTAGAGGTGGCTGTTCTGAGTACTGATTTCTCAGGAACTATGCACCCAAATTGCGTGAATATGTAATCACATGTCAGTTCTAGTATAATATATTTGTCCAATGAATACCCGTTTATCATTTGCATTTCTTCTTGGTGTAGCAATTTTAAAGGCCAGTAGTGTATATATATATGATGCGTGATTTGCCAGTTTCGCCTGTTATGCTGGAAGGCCACTGAGTCGAGTGTGGTACAACGTAACGGGTGTGAAGTGGGCGCGGCCGGCAGCGTTGGCGGATTGGTGTGCACAGCGGGGAGGCTGCGCGCCATAGTAAAGTGCGTGAGAGCTGAGAGAGCGTAATTGAGGCGTGGACTGGGGCCAGCTGGCGCGCTGCCGCTGACGGCACGGGAAGTCGCCGCGCCGCGGTGGAGGAGCAGGAGACGGAGGAGACGGAGGAGGCTGCTGGGGCAGCAGCAGACCTCTAGCCGAGGAGCCTCACTTCACCTCATCTCACTGAGCGGGCCACACTACCTCGTCCGAACTGAAAGGGCGAAGGCTCAATTCCGTATTCCGATGACTCTACTGGTAAAAGTTTGCTCTGCCGCCTACACAGTCTAGTTTGGCGTACAAAGGTTGCCATCGAAAAAAGAAACAGTCATATGTAACTGTGGACTGTGTAACGATATTTAAACTTTACTACTTAACTTGCGTTGGCCTGTGGTTCATCGATTATGTGGATGCTGCCAATAATGAGAACATCACGAAAATTTCAAGCTTGACAAATTATTTATTGACATCAGCTGATCGACAGAACTGACGTAAGTGCAAAACATTTGACGAAACTGAGCTAAACCTAACTGAACTGCACTGACTCCTGAAGTAAACTTGACTGACTGCGCACGCAGCATCGCTGCGTCGCTTTAAATACAATTTTAACAATCGCCACCATTGTTAATTTATTACAAAATGTAACTTACAATTAAAAACAATTTCATCTAACCTAAGTGCTGTTACATTTGTACAGGTTATAAAATGTGATGTCAAATAACATAATATTTCATCAACATTTTGGATTTATGTGTGAAAATTAATTCACAATCTGATTTCAACAATTATTTTGATTTTATTTTAATTTCGTAATTAACGACTGTATGGATTTTATTGCTAACATTTGTTCGAAGTATACACATCGTGCTTCGCCAGATTACATAAATTAAATACACACGTTTTCTCAAATACCGGAATTTCGTAAATTTTGGTGGTGTAACTAATAAGAGGTAAATATTTGCGTAATTTACAAGCATCATTAATTACAATGAATTACATAAAAATTAATAACGAATGAAATTACATTAATGGATAATGATTGTTATTTTCATTTGAACCGTAATGAGGCTTTTGTGTTAGTGAATTTACAGGTTACAATCATGGTAATTAGAGGTGTTAGTTATTTATACTAACATTTCCACAGCCTCTTAATATCTGTTGCTAAACATTTATTACTTCAATTTCACGATCTGATATTTAATTTGGCATATGTACATATCTTTGTTAATGACAACAATCTATTCACAATCACGAGAATGTACGCCATTCCAGAATATTATATATGTATTTACAAAGAAGAATAGGTTTTTGGGCGAACTGAACTGAACGATACCTATAAAAATACTCATAAAAGGCCCTAGGAAGCACTGAATCGTACGCTAAATACGGAGATGCATATAAAAAAGGTGGCATCGGACAGTTTCTAATGTCTGGGGGGAGACTGTTGCATAATAAGTGGAAGACTCCAAGGGATAGCTCCAGTCTCCTACTCGGAAAGGCTTTCTTCCATCGCGTATAATGGCCAGTTTTCAGTGCGGTGTGTCAGCGTTTTGCTTTAAGTATTTTTGTTGAGTGTGTGTGTGTGTGTGTGTGTGTGTGTGTGTGTGTGTGTGTTTGCGAGTACATTGTGGTTTCAACACTGCGCTATCTATGCAATCCGCAGGATTGTGCACGCCTGCCATCGTGACAGCCCGCCTCCAGAACGCCGTTTGGCTATGGGATTACACAATCTTCCGCCTGCTGTCGACCCTGAAAGGATCCATACACGTGGCGTAGATTTTCCTATCGCATTTCAGCTTCAAATGTCGGCGACTTCAGTGTTACCGGATGTAAAAGGCAAAGGATTTGCCTTTTAAATCCGGTAACCAGATATATCCGAAGTCTTATATACACACTGGGTGTCCCCCCTAAGAGTTGTCAGGCGAATTTCGCTTGTGTTTCGCCAGATAGTAGTAATATCGTTTTGCCTGTTTGTAGCTGGAATCAGCCCAATCAAATACTGCTGATCGCGATTTAAAGGGACACCCAGTGTCGACGAACATTGTCGTTCTGTTTCCCGTTACAAATAAAATAAGTTTTAAACCAGAATGTTACGCTCCCATTCGACAGAGCGCTCCAAAAGTAGTCCAGTGCGATATTTGTTTTATCGATGTGTGTTAACACGGGCAGTGAAACACGAAGAATAACCAGCATAACAGCAGCGACGGTACTGCGCTGCGTTGCCTGCTATCGCCGTGCAGCAGCGCTAATCACTCGCTGCTGGAGTACTGGTTATTCTTTGTGTTTTACTGCCCGTGTCAACACACATCGATAAAACAAATATCGCACTGGACTACTTTTGGAGCGCTCTGTCGAATGGGACCGTAATATCCTGCTTAAAACTTATTTTATTTGTAACAGGAGACAAAACGACGATGTTCGTAGACACTGGGCGTCGCATTAAAGCGCGATGAGCAGTATTTGATTAGGCTGACTCCAGCTACAAACAGCAAAACCGACATTGCTACTGTCTAACGAAACACAAGCAAATTTTGCCTAACTCATAATAGGGAGCCGGCCACGGTGGTCGAGCGCTTCTACGCGCTTCAGTCCGGAACCGCGGGACTGCTACGATCGCAGGTTCGAATCCTGCCTCGGGCGTGGGTGTGTGTGATGTCCTTAGGTTAGTTAGGTCGCGGTAGTTCTACGTTCTAGGAGACCGATGACCTCAGATGTTAAGTCCCATAGTGCTCAGAGCCATTTGAACCATAATAGGGCAGCCTGTACGTACTTCTGTTTCTCCTCAGTACAACTCTGGACTGCTTCCAGGGATTTCAACGAAACTTGGCAAACATACGGCTTGGTATCAGCATCTTCACACACGAACACGTACACACACACACACACACACACACACACACACACACACACACACACACACACACACACTTTTCATTTCTAATACGTATAAGATAGGGGTAAATATGCAGTCGGGTAACATCGGTAAACGGCCGGCTACATACGAAACGGGAGTCCCTTGCTCTCTACATCTACGTACTTACACCACAAGCCATCATTTCGTTTCCTCTTCCACTAGGAACAGAGCGAGAGAAAAATGACTGTCTACATGTTTTCGTAAGGGCACTACTTTCTCTTATCTTCGTGGTGCTTACGCGAAATGATTGTTGAAGGCAGTAGAATCGCTCTGCAGTCAGCTTCACATACCACTTTTGTGAGAAGAACGTCGTCGTCCCTCCAGGGATTCCCATTTGAGCTCACGAAGCATCTCCGCAATAGTCGCGTGTTGACCGAACCTACCGGTCACAAATCTAGCAAAACAATTGGAAATTTGTGGTAATTTTCTGTGGGACCAAACGGCTGCACAAATCTAGCAGGGCGCCTCTAAATTGCTTAGATGTCTTCCCTTAATCTGACCTGGTGGAAACCCCAAATACTCAAGCAGTAGCCAAGAACGAGTCCCACTAGTGTTCTATATGTCGTCTCCTTTATACATGAACACTTCCTAAAATTCTCTCAATAAACTGAAGTCGACCATTCGCCTTCCCTACTACTGTCCTTACGTGTTCGTTCCATTTCATATCGCTTTGCAACGTTACGCCTAGATGTTTAATCGATATCACGGTATCAAGCAGCACACTACTAATGCTGTATTCATATATATTTCCAATAACTTAGATTTGTTTTCATTTAGAGCAGACTGCCATTCAACACACCAACTAAAAATTTCGTCTAAGTCACCTTGTACACTCCTACAGTCACTCAACGACGACCCCTCCCCGTATTCTACAGCGTCGTCAGCAAACAACCATAGATCGCTGCACACCCTGTCCGTCAGATCACTTATCTATACATAGAATAATAGCGGTGCTATCACTCTTCCCTGGGCATTCCTGATGATAATGAACGCTCGCCGTTGGGGACAACGTGCTGGATTCTATTATTTAAGAATCTCTGAGCCACTCACATATCTGGGAACTTATTCCGCATGTTCGTACCTTCCTTAACAATCTATAGTGGGGCACTGGGTCCAATGTTGTTCGGAACTCTGGGGATGTGAAATCAATCTGTTGCCCTTCATCCATGGCTTGCAGGTTTTCGTGCGAGCAATGCTTTCTAAATCCGTGCTTATTTGTGGATGGACGCTTCAAATTTATTATACTGGAACTGGGAATATGTTCAAGAATCCTGCAGGAAACCGGTGTTAAGGATATGGTCTATAATTCTGCGGGTCCTTTCGTTTACCCTTCTTACATACGGGAGCCACTTATGCCTTTCCCAGTCGCTTAGAAGTTTGCGATGGGCGAGAGATTCGCGATAAATGCAAGCAAAGTTAGAGGCCAAAGCCGTACAGTACTCTCAGTGAAACCAAACTGGAATTCCATACGGACTTACCGAGTTATTTGTTTTCAACTCTTTCAGTTGCTTCTCTACGCCATGGATACCTGTCACTGTGTTCTCCATACGGGTGTCTGCGACAGTCAAACGAAGGTATGCTTGTACGATCCTCCTGCGTGAATGATTTCTTAAACGCGAGATTTAAAACGTCAGTTTTGCTTTTGCCGTCTTCTGTTGCCACACGAGACTGGTCAAAGAGTGACCTGATAGAAGCCTTCGATACATTTAGCGATTTTACGTAAGAGCAGAATTTTCTCGGATTCTCGGCAAGATAGGTTGCTGAAGTATGACAGTGCAAGTTGTTGTATACTTCGCGCATCGATTTTTCTACAGACGCATGAATTTCCGCCACCTTTTGCCTGTCGCCAAGGGTGCGTTCTTTTTTAATCCGAGAGTGCAAGAGTTTTTGCTTCCTCAGCTTTTTCCGAATTATGTTATTAAACCAGGGTGGTTCTTTTACGTCCTTAATACACTTAATCCGCAGATAATTCTCCGGAAGCGATTTACAATTCTTTTAAACTTTTATCACAACTCCTTTATGTCCATCATGCTGCAACTAAATGATATCCACTCATTGTGTAAGTGGGATACTAACATCTGCTTATCTGTTCTTACCAGCCTTCTTGGTGAATTTATTAACTGTAGTAATCCTCGTTCCTGTGATCACATCATGATCACTATTCCATGTCTCTGTACTGACTGTTGATAAGTAGCTACAAGGTCTAAAATATTTCCATCGTGTGTGGGTTGTCTAACTAACTGCTCAACACAGCTTCCAGAAAACGTGTTCATAACTACTTCACAAGACTGTCTGCGCATACCACCTGCAATGAATCCACGGACGTCTCTATCGATACTAGGTAAAGTCATTCCCAACTAGTATTACATGATCGGGGTTTTTCCGCGCCAGTGAGTTATACTTTGAATAATTCTACAACTGTTGCGGTGGAATAGGGTGGCTGGTAAAAAAATCCGATTTTTGAGTTCGCTTGGGTCTGTTAACATGTCCAGATAATTTACCTATCAAACTCAAATTCGACCTCGATGGAGGCGATGTTTTTGTCAACTGAAACGACAGTTCCCCTCGTATGGTAACTAATCTGTCTTTCCGATATACGTTCGATGACTCGCTAAATGTTTCGGAGCATTCTACTTCGGGTTTCAGCAAGCTCTCAGTTCCAAGAATAATTTGAGGAAGAGAAAATTTCTGGAGGATAGTAAATTCGGGAACTTTCGACAGTTTACTGTTACAATTTTGACACTCGGATGTCTCTTTTGTATGTAATATTACTTCGCTCTCTGTATATCGACTGGCGAGTGTTCGTCAGAGGATCTCAAACTACCGCCTAACCTAAAAAGCCATGTGCACTCCACAAGTACTCCGCTAACCAAGTAGCTGTTCCCTTTGTGTAGTGCACCCCTGACATATCAGCGAGAGTCCTACACCTCCAACTCATAACGCAGGTCCAGAAATCTTGCAGCCAAGACCGTTAAAGAATCGACGGAGCCTTTCCTTGAGACCCTCCACTCGGCTCCAAACCTAAGGACACTGTGAGACACAGTCCGACTCGGGTATTTGCCCCCTGCGCTTTCAAGCGTCCGAATCCGAAAGAACTACACTGATCAGCCAGAACATTATGACCACCGATCTATTGCCGACAAAAACCTGTCCAGGCAATAGCAGCGTTAGCTGGCGAGGAATGACTGTTAGTCAGACACACGAACGGTGCATGTAGTATCAGTGAGGTTGCTGTCCGTGTGTAGAATGGGGAAGGTACGTGATCCATCAGACTTAGCGCGAGGGCAGATTGTGATGGACCAGAGGCTCGGGGCGAGCAAGTCGGAAACTGCACGACTTGCCGGGTGTTCGAGGAGTGCTGTGGTGAATGTCTTCAACACGTGGCGAAACCAAGGTGAAACCACGTCCAGACATAGTGGGATTGGGTGACCACCACTCATTGCAGATGTCGAACGTCATAGGTTGGGCAGACTCGTATAACAGTAGAGGCGGTGAACTGTGGCGGAACTAACATCGACTTTAATGCTGGGCAGGGTAAAAGTCTGTATGAACACACAGTGCACCGAACACTCCTAACGATGGGCCTCTGCAGCCCACGACCCATGCTTGTGCCAATGTTAACACGACGACATCGCCAATTACGACTGAAATGGGCACGAGACTTTCGGCACTGGATGTTGGCGCAGTGGCAGAGCGTTGCATGGTCTGCTGAATCCCGTTACCTCCTCCGTCATGCCGACGGGAGGACTCGAATCCGTCGTCTTCCAGGGGAACAGCTCGTTGACACCTGTACTGCGGGGCGAAAACAAGCTGGCGGTGATTCCATTACGCTCTGGGGAACATTCACGTGGGCATCCACGGGTCCAGTGGAGCTCGTGCAGTGCACCATGATGGCCAAGGAGTATCGTACACTGGTTGCAGACCACTCGTACACCTCTTCAAGGGAACATCTTTCCCAACGGTAGTGACATTTTTCAACAAGATAATGCGCCATGTCAGAAGGTCAGGAATATGATGAAATGGTTCGAGGAACACAGCGGCAAGTTACAGTTGATGTGCTGTCTCCCTCCCCCCCTCCCCTCCCCCAACTCGCCAGCTCTGAATCTGAACGAACGCACCTATATTGAACGTGGCGTCAAAGCCCATTGCCCCCTCTCCGGAATTTACGGGAATTAGGTGACGTGTGTGTGTAGATGTAGTGCCAATTCCCTCAAACGACCTACCAAGGCCTCATTGCTTCCATGCCACAACGCGTCCCCGCTGTTATCCTTGCCAAAGGTGGACGTACCGGCTATTAAGTGGGTGAACATAATATTCTGGTTGACCAGCGTGCACCCCATGTCCGCGACATCAAAACACCACTACTTACACAGTTGGGGAACGGATAACTCTTTGACAACGGAACAGATGCGGTTGTTGCCTCTAAAACCCTGAATCTCTTCTAGTACTCTGTGACTTTAGTGTCCTTACCTACAATCACAGAAATGATTGAAGACACCGATTTCATTAATTTGTTTATTTATTTTGATGAAGAAGTTGCAAAATGTGATTAACACACTTTGCAGGGGGTTCGGCAGAGCAACTCTTCAGTCGGTACACAGATTTCTAATTAATGTGACCAGCCATAAAAAAATGATCAGTATGTCCCATTCTGTGGAGCTAGTGGTATCAGCGGTATTTCAATGTTGTGTAATCAGTGAATAACACGAATGTAACGAGTCAGTGCAAAGATCTGGACCGTCCAAAATTCCGTACTCTAAGTAGGCCTAATTCCTGAATCGTTGGAAAAATCTACAACGTTAATACCGTAATGCAAATGTGACTGTAGCGATCAGAGACCTTCACTTCGAAATACTTCCTGCTAGAACGGGCTGCTCTGATCACTTAGCGGTGTTCAGTTGCCAGAACCACCAATTAAATGCTAATATTGTGTAGGTATCCTCCTGTCAACAGAACTGTAGACAGCTTCTTACAAAGAATGAGTACCGATTTAGGAAAAACCGCTCGTGTGAAATACAGCTTGCTTTATTCGCACACGACGTCTTGAAAACATTAGATATAGATGATTATGGCTTCCCAGATATCCGAAAGACGTTCCAGACTGTGCCACATCGTCGATTAATAACTAAAGTAAGATCGTATGGCGTGTCCTCATAGACATGTGATTGACTCAATGTACATTTGAGTAACAGAACCCAGTATATTATAATGAATAGCGAAATTTCAACAGAAATGAAAGTAACATCGTGTGTGCCCGAAGGAAACTTAACAGGATCTCTAACGTTCTCACTATAGGATCAGCAGCACTGTAACATTGTTCGCTAACGATATCGTTGTCTAAAGGGGAGTATTGTCGTTGGATGAACGTTAGAAAATGCAGGAAGACTTGGAAAAAATAATCACTTGCTGTAATGAATGTCATCTCGCTTTAAATGTAGATACATACAAGATAATGCCCATAACAAAGAAAAAGATATCGGCAGAATTGGATTACAAGATTAGCAGCGAACAACCGAGGTACATCAAATTGTAGAAATGTTCAGGGTGATATGAAATGGGACGAACGCATGGAATAATGAGTGCAAAGATGAATTGAAGACTTACATTTGTTGTACAGTTTCTAGGAAAGTGAGTTGCACATGTAAAGAAAGTAAGTGCAAAAACTTAATGAGGTCGATACTGTTTACGCGATTGGGCACTCTACGAAGTACGAACGACAGCAATTATTGAACTAACTCAGAAACGCGCTGCTAGGGTATTATCTGCTCAGTTTAGTCCATACCAAAGCGTAACAGACACGATCGAGGAACTTAAGTGGGAGTCTTTTGCAGAGAGGCGAAATTCTTTTTGGGTAATTTTATGGAACCGGTTATGAATAAAAGGAAACAAAATTCCTGACTGAGTCTGCGATCATTATGGATATGTTATGAACAAAGCCATTGAGATCGTTTAATACATGTGTTTGTTTATAACGTCGTTTTGGCTACTGCCATCATCAGACCAAAACTTAGAACAGGTAAAAAAAATTTCACTGTATCAATATAACTTATGTCTAAGTGGAGGATTGTTTTGTAAGTTCTGAATTTCGATATGATAATGGCACTAGCCTAAACGATGTAATAAATAAAGAAAGATATCAAGCGAGCTACACTGCTTTATTCACAAAATTACGGTATCAGTGTTAAAGAAAGTGTATGCGACAAACCTGCAGAGTTCATCGTACATCTCGTGTGGGGATCCCGTGAATAAAAAAAGAGCTTAGAGCGTACACAGAGGCGTATGACAGTCGCTTTTTCAGTACCCCAATGAAATATGTCGAAGTCTCTGTTATTGTTACGATGTATCCTCCTCCAAGCACTTCAAAGTGGCTTGCAGATGTTGATCGTTCGGTGCGTTTTCTTCACCCGTGAAGTAAAGCCCTCAAAATACCCACCATAAAAGGAGGAGGAGGAATAGAAAGATATGTTACCAAAACGAAAGTAAAAATTTGACATTGCTAGTTACAAAAACTGGGATTGTAACGCAGAAAGAATAAACGAACAACGGTGAAATGGTCTGAAGAAAAAAAGGAGAAGTTGAGAAAAGATGAAAGTGTAGCGAAGAAATAGGAAACAATGAATGAGAGGGATTTGAAACCGGCATGTGCCCATAAGATGGAACGTAAAGTAATACGAAAAAAAGCCAAGGCTAGAAGGGAAAAGCAGAGCAAAATGATATGGCTATCAGTGAAAGCTGTCAGGAGCAGCAAAGGACAACCAGACAAGCAGGCGACACAGAGCAGCGGCCTTGTCTCCCCACCAACAGAAGCTCTGCGGACCTCTGCCCCCCCCCCCCCTCAATTGTGTAGTAGTCGCTGGCCTTCCACTAAAAGAGTCCTAATATCTCGTCTCATGTGTCACCAACGCGAAAACACCCAACAGATGCATCTTGTCAGCTTCTTGCTCCGAATCGTCTAATCTGCTCTTCATCCACATCCATGCTCTATGGGCATACCACGTGACGTAGGGTACATCGCACCAGTAGTACCGCCTGTCTCTTAACCACTCCACATACGGAAAGAACGACTGCCCTAACGCTAAATCACTTCGGGGCGTTCTTGATCAGTTCAGACATGCCGATGTATATTTCGGAAACATCGCAAATGTATGATGAATATCCTCTGCACAATTCATGAAAGTGATCGGTAGCGTTAATCCAGGGCTGTTGTATTGTATTTTATTGAACTGGGGACCTAGAAACGACGAAGAGGCTTCATCCCCGCCGTAGCCCTCAGTGGTACATAACGCCAGAACAGGCTACAGCAGTCCACTCACCCCACCGCCATCCCACACAGAACCCAGGATTATTGTGCGGTTCGGCCCTCAATTGACCCCCGCCCCCTCCCACCGGAAACGTCACACACCAGACGAGTGTAACCACAATGTTTGCGTGGTTGAGTAATTCTGCTGTACGCGTACGTGGAGAAAGTGTTTGCGCAGCAATCGCCGATATAGTGCTACTAAGGTGGAATAAGGGGAACCAGCCCGCATTCGCCGAGGCAGATGCAAAACCGCCTTAGAAACCATCCACAGACTGGGCGGCACACCGGACCTCGACACTAATCCGCAGGACGGATTCGTGCCAGGGACCGGCACGCCTTTCCGCCCGCAAAGCAGTGCGTCAGACCGCTCGACTATCCGGTCGGGGGCATCTAGGGCTGTTAGTTCACAGGTCTGCTGTTAGTTCCAAGCTGTCTCATTAATTTCAAGAATCACCGTCAGCTACTTACGTATACATTCTGTAAACAAAAAGCATTCATCACACCTTCGATACCACTGAACAAGCCTAATATGTTGTTGACTTAAAATTATTAAGAAAAATTTAAAATGTTGAACATGGCTGGATGCAGCAACTGTAGAGTGGAATCTACATGAGCATCAAGTGAAATATGGAATTCCTCCCCTCCTCCATGCCTTTCCCGTTACTTTCATTCACAAATTATGTCCTCCAAGCTATTTAACAGTTTACGAATTCATTGCTTAAAAATTTTTTTTTGGCGATAACCTAATAAAATGCCATACATTGCCTCTTCATATTATCACGTGGTCATTAAATCTTAAGTCACAGTTTTAATATTTTAATTGTTTTAAGTCATTTTGCTGCTGTTATTTTCATTCACTCTGGCGCATACATCCCGCGCATACAAATCCTGCCCCCTTAATCTAACAGACATCGGCACGACGTCAATTCTCTAGTTAAATTTGTGAAATACTGTCTAATGACGATCAGCGTGATTTTTATGGTTTTGCTATTACGGAGATTAGTTTCATCTTTCATCGTGCCTTACGACTATAATTTTAACTTATCTCCACAACAGCATGTAATTAGTAAGTAAATAATTCGTTGTATGATACTGAGTTATTTTTCACTTTTTCTGTATGCCTGTGTTTTAACATCTATATAATGTTAACTATTGTAGGTGTATCCATTGATCCTTGTGAAGAAGTTCTTAAAGACATCGAAACCTAGACGAAGGGATTTCAATAAACCATCATTTCTGCAATTAATCGGCTGTATATTGCTTTATACTCACGAAGATTAACAAAAATCATAAGCAGTGACACGTCTAGCTCAGCAACAACTGCCGCTTGTGTCTGAAGCGGTTCTTATTAAAACCTGCACTGCTACTTCATCGATTGTGAGTCAAAAGGCATTTTGACAAACATTTTACTGCTGACTGAAGACCAAATTGAAACATAAATAAACAGAGTATAATTTTAAAATGTATTTCCTAGTCTACCCTGACAGTATTTTGCTTTCTAGACTCCTGTGGAGCCATCAGACTTACAATTTGTCTTTATGTTGTGAATTTACGATTTAACTTAGTAAGAACAGTTATCTCAGTCATGCATAAATTCTTAAAATTTACGCGCTTCTCGACTAATCAAGCAAACGCGTTTGTATTTGTAAGAATCAGTGCTGAAATTATATACCAAGCAGCAACTGGTCTACATGCAAAAGCGGTGTAGCAAATGCTGCGACCTATCTGTTTGGTGAGCGTGGTCTGATGTGTTCTTATTTTCGAGCTTGACGTCTGCCGAAAGTCTTCCGCATGGATTTGAAATACCCTTTTTCCTCGAGTTCCGGCAGCAAATTTTAATATTATTGATTGACATTTTAAGAATTTCGCAACAGTGATGTAGAGGATTAATATGTTCAACTCAGTACAAGTAACACACTTAACTGAAAAAATACAAAGAGTTTACATATGGTTACTCGGTAACCTCTGACATAGCAATACGTTCTCTGATCGCGTCATAAAGCAGGAATATCTATGGACTGATGTAGCGCTCTGCGCATGTCGCTGAAAGCAAACCCAGATAATCACGTGATATTCGCATGACGTTGTTGTTTAAATTTTGCAAAAAGTACTAAACTGTACTATCGTACTTATATCATATGTTTTCACGCATTCATTTGTCAGTAGCAGCGATGGTGCTGAATGGTTGCGGCTACGGATGCAAATCGAAATTATTCAAAGGAGGAAAAATTACTTTTCATAGGTAAGAACCGCCAAGGTCTGATTACAATATTGATATAGCAGTAAGAGGCGGTTTATGTGTTGGTTGATATCGACATTGTAATTAAGGCAGGTAAGATTTCTGTAGTACGTTCTGAGTCGTTACCTTTGTGTATAGATCTTCAAAACAAGGTGATAATTTAAAAATAC
The DNA here is from genome assembly GCF_021461385.2 of Schistocerca piceifrons. Lineage (NCBI taxonomy): Eukaryota > Metazoa > Arthropoda > Insecta > Orthoptera > Acrididae > Schistocerca > Schistocerca piceifrons. The sequence goes on from NC_060139.1 coordinate 291,839,960, forward strand.
TCACTGTAGAAAACTGTTGTATCTATTACGTCGAGGAGGAGGAGGCCTCTGTGCGGTTAATATTTTCGTTTGACTAAGGACAAGAAAGATTAAAAATATAGTACCAGAGAGTAAAACGGAAGATTTTCGTCATATAAAATATTTCACTGTGTGACAAATTGCTAACTTGCTGTATGTCGTAGCGTCAGGTTCGATATTTTTCAGGAAACTTTCTCTTTGCCGTGCCAGGAAGTCATTTCGCAATGTCACCGCGTATAATTTCTCAAAATAGCCTCGGCAATATGATCAAGTGTACTACAAAACACAAAATAGTGGTGGCCACAACAAATCATTAAGATGTCTATGAAATACGGGTACAAAATCCTTGGTACTTTCCGATGGGATCTTCCTGTAATAGCGATATAATGACATTTACAATGTGCAGAGCGCTTAGGGTCAAATTGTACGCAACCCAGAGTGACGGTCGCGTTGCTGTTGAAGTCAGGGTATTTTGCCAGCACAGATTCTTTTGTCTGCACCTGAACGCTGACTCCAAAGATATTCGATCTCTACCACCGCAATACGCTCTTCAAATTGTCCACCTGATCGAATGTGACTTGTCTCCTTTCCCCTACTGCATTCGTTATGTAGTTAAACAGTACCTCACTGTGCGGACAGAAAACGGAGGAAAGTAATGTCGAGGATTCGATACCTACTTGGGTTTCGTGCCTAGACCTGCTTCTTCAGAAAGATATTGTCTTCCTATATGCTGTCGAATTTCAAACCTTCGGGCTTCAAAGTTGCAGTGGAAAGTCGCCCATTATGGAGTATGCGCTTTAGTTGGGTATAGTGTCCACGTCCGTTGAAAGTGGCTCAGTGAGCGTATAACCAATTGTGACTGTATTTCCGCTCGCTGAAATACTCGATGCTAAGATTTAAATTATTTAATTTATTCGGTCTTCTATTGTAACAGTGTGTGTTGCGAGTTGACTTTGCTCGCTATAGAGACACCTTTCAATTTTAAATACTTTTGTGAGATGTGGTAGCTGGAAATTCAAATATTAGTGAATTTGTATTTGTATATCTGAACTTCGAAGATTTTAAAGTTTGTTCTATGCTTACCTGTGAACCATTGCGTGGCAAATGTAAATCAAGTCAGACTTTTACATGTACATTGGTAAACGTCTCGGTCTGATCATGCAGTGAAAGCTTTCGCGATCTCATGTCTTAGCTGCAGGTGAGAGTTCCGGGTTTTATGGTGGTGGTCCATGAAACTTTCTCATTCGTAACGTTTCGCAGGGCTGCGTTGGACATCTACAGAGGTGCTTCTCGTTCCGTTCAACTTAAGTATGATGATCTCATGTGGGACTTCCTTTGCTATTCTTTGAAAATCGCTAATTACTTTATCGCAGCTATTTCACACGTGTCAGTTTTCGGGAAGTCAAATTCTGTGTCGCTGGTACGCCGTGTAGGCGAGTGCTGCCGTTGCAGAGCGGATGTGGTCGCGTATTACGGTAATGCGCACGTGTAGTGTGGACTGCCGGGCACAGTTTCTGGGCGTTGGCCAGGCAGGCCTTAGACGTGGTAATTGCTGGACGTGCGACACCTCTTCACGAACCACTCATGCAGAGCGACGTGTAGGCAGCTAAATAGTATGAGAGACATGCTATACGCTCTCCATTCATTCAGTCATTCTATTCCGCAGAGCCCATCAAATCTTCGAGAGGTGAAAGAGTCTAGGTGCCTTCACTAAGAGTAAACTGTCAGCATACAGCTTAATTTTCTATTCATCCTTGCTAGATAAATTTAACCAAGTTTCCTAGCAAGAAACGTTCTAATTTGAAAATACAATTGCTTCTTCAACCAGTGTTGTTTATTTTCTACTCTTAGTTTAATACTTAATCGATCACTGCGTTCTTTGTCTTGTGCCTTTGTCCCACATCTGCGCAAGGTCGGCCCGGTTTTTACCGGAATTGGCATGGTTAGTTTAAGTGGTGGTCGGATGCTCTTACTGTAACCGCCCCGTTACCCCTGGGACAGGATATGGCTGTGTGCGCCAATTGTCGCGTGTAGTGCCAATCGTGAGAGAGCGACCAGGAGTCTTCTAAAAGTTTACGTATCCGTGTAACTGAGACGTGAGTTGGGTACTAGCCCGTTATTCGCCTAGTCGTATGTGGGAAACCGCCTAAAAGCCACATCCAGGCTGGCTGGCCGCTCACCGACCCTCTTCGTTAATCAGCCGAGCTAATTCGATCCAGGGCCAACGCACGTTGTAACGGGTCCATGATCGCTTAGCCAACGATAAACACCGTTTTGCCACGCACAGGTCAATGGCAGGCAACATTTATTGCTAACGCTAGCTGAGTGAGTGTGTGCGCCAGTGAATCAGTCAGTTCGAGTTTGGAGTCCGCTGAGTCCGGGAGGAGCAGTGAACTGTGTCGCGCCGGCTGAATGAGACCCCACCGCCGTGGACTGACCCTCAGCAAAACGATACCGATTCGTCACAAATGGTATTTCTGACAAGTGTTTTCTAAAGGCTTACAGTGTGCCATAGCTTCGCGTTTTTGCCAACTGCGCTGGCCACATATTGGATTGCAGCGAGGATTGCGTGTGTTCACAATTGTTACACAAGAACTCTGACCAGTCATGAGAGAAATCGTAACTAGAAGAGCGAGATGAAAGTAGTGTCTATCTCAAAACTGTGTTTAATCAGAATATAGTAATCAGAATATATCAAACAGTGTAAAACATCTTTGAATTGATTATTGCAGTTCATTGTGTTGAACACTGGTGAGCAGCCGCTTTTGACATCAAATTGTTGTAGCATTATGGAACATGTTCTGTGTACACCTGTTATGACGTATCTGGAAAACGAATATCTCCACCATAAAAACATAATGGATTGCACAAAAAACAGAGATATTACGAAATCAGCTCGCTCTGGAAATCCAGAGTGCCGTAGACAGCCGTGCCTGGATTGGCGTTGTGTCATTGACTGTTGGAAGGCATTCGATACAGTTCTACGAACTTATAGAATACCGGAGCAAATCTGTGACTAGAATCAGGACTTCCTTGCAGACAAAACTCAACACGTCGCTCTTGAAGGAACAAAATCGGCAGGAGTAAATGTAGATTCAGAGTACCTCGAGTAAGTGTGACATTGTTCACAATATTTGTATTACTGGTCACAATTTGAGACTGTCCGCAGATCCAACGGTCTATAAAAAGGTAGCAACGCCAGAAGACTGTATCGACTTCCAGGAAGACCTGCAGAAGATCGATGATTTGTGGAGAGCCTGGTTGTTGACCATGAAAGTAAACCAGTGATAGACCAGTGGAAGCAGCAACTATCGTGAAATTCCTAGGAGTAACAAAACATCGTAAGACCGATTCTTAAGTATTGTTCATCAGTCTGAGACCATGTTCAGGCTGGATTAGCAGAAGGGAGAACCAAGATCCAAAGAAGAGCGACGCTTTTCGCCAAAGGTTCATTTAACCGGAGCGAGAGCTATACGAAGGTGCTCAACAAACTCCAGTGGCAAACGCTACAAGAGAGGCGTTGTGCATCACACAAAGGTTTAGTATTAAAATTCCGAGAGCGTACGTTCGAAGAATAGTCGGGCAACATGTTACGCACTCCCACATAAGTTTCGCGAAATGGCGACCATCAGAAAATCAGAGAAATCAGAGCTGATCCGGGAATTTATACACAGACGTTCCTGCAACGCACTATTCGCGGAGGGAACAGAGGAGTGGGGACACGATACTTGTAGCAAAAGTACCCTCCGCCACACATCATAAGGTGGCTTGCCGAATACGGGATGCAGATGCATGTCAGTATAAGATAGCTGTGGTCACCAGTGGCTCGCTACGGGTAATTAAGAAATTAGGATTTTTTTCGATTTGTTGTGCCAGTTACCTTAGTTTCTGTGAAAATACCTTCAGAAAAGTGAAAAATAATGTGCGAGAGTCACTCCAAAAGAAATGCACACTATTTTTTTTAAGTCCATCTTTTATTCTACATGTTTCAAAGTTTTACAGTGTGTAGCTACATCATTTAAGAACAATATTTTCATTTCTCCACATAATTTCCATCCCTCTCAACTGCCTTCGCCATCTTGGAACCAGCGCCTGTGTACCCGCACGGTAAAATTCTGGACCAACCTGTTGGAGCCACTGTTTGGCAGCGTGCACAAGGGAGTCGTCATCTTCAAACCTCGTTCCACAAAGAGAGTCTTTTAGCTTCCCAAAGAGATGATAGTCTCATGGAGCCAGGTCAGGACTGTAAGGCGGGTGTTTCAGTGTTGTCCATCCGAGTTTTGCGATCGCTTCCATGGTTTTTTGACTGATATGTGGCCGTGCATTGTCGTACAAAAGCAAAACATCCTGCTTTTGCCGATGTGGTCGAACAAGACTCAGTCGAGGTTGAAGTTTCTTCAGCGTCGTCACATACGCATCAGAATTTATGATGGTTCCACTTGGCATGATGTCCACAAGCAAGAGTCCTTCGGAATCGAAAAACACCGTAGCCATAACTTTTCCAGCAGAAGGCGTGGTTTTGATTTTTTTTTCTTGGGTGAATTTGCATGATGCCGCTCCATTGATTGCCTCTTCGTCTCTGGTGAAAAATGATGGAGCCGTGTTTCATCACCTGTCACAAATCTTCCAAGAAATTCATCTCCACCATTCTCGTACTGTTCCAGAAGTTCGCTGCATACCGTTTTTCTTCTTTCTTTGTGAGGCACTGTCAACATCCTGGGAACCCACCTGGCACCTTTTTTAACGCCAACACTTTCAGTATTCTGCAAACACTTCCTTCCCCTGTCCCAACGTGACAATTCGTTCACTGTGATGCGTCTGTCAGCAGTCACCAATTCGTTAACTCTCTGCACATTGTCTCGAGTGTGTGCAGTACGAGGCTTGTCGCTGCGAGGACAATCCTCAATATTGCCGTGCCCGCTTTCATCACGTAACCTGCTTGCCCACCGACTAAATGTACTGCGATCGACAGTAGCATCTCCATACATCTTTTTCAACATCTTGTGGATGTTTCCCACTGTCTCGTTTTCACAGCACAAGATTTCTATGACAGCACGTTGCTTCTGACGAACGTCAAGTGTAGCAGCCATCTTGAAGACATGCTGTGACGGCGCCACTCACGGGAACAGATAGTACTAAGTTTGAAAACAAGCGGGAAGGATGCATCTACACACTGTAAAACTTTCACACGTGCAGAATGAAAACTGTATTTTTACAAAAATAGTGTGCATTTCTTTTGGAGTGACCCTCGCAGTATGCAATCACCAAAACGTACAGCACAACACGGAGGAAGGCAGCCACCCTCGGATGTCAAGTGCGTGCCGTCGCTGCGGGAACAGGTCAGTGTAGCACCCTTGTGGCGCTCCTGCACCGCTTTCAGCGAACCCATACACGGCGTGCATCCGGCCAACTCTTCGGCGGTAAACCTATTCACACCGCTGTGTATCACTTTAACTCACAACGAACACTACCAGAAAAACAAACCAGACAGAGAGCGGAGCAGTGCTGAATGCAATCTTGAGGGCTAAGACTAAAGTGGGCATTACTGTTGTCGACATCAAGTACCGTGACTGACAGAGACAAGTTTGTATCCAAACAAGACACAAAGCGCATTTCGTCGACTTTTCATCTGTTGTGCAGTTATTTTCAGTGACATACAGGTACAAATATAAATTGGGGTAAGAAACTAAAAAACAAGGAGAAAAAGCAATAAGTCTGCAACGAAGCAGCGGAGATCACGTGTCCCTTGTACCAAAATAATCATAAAACGTACCTGAAAAATCTCCAAAATTTTGTCAGTGGTGTTCGAATTAACCCTTTGTACTGTGTGCAGTATTATATTCCCTGTAATGATAGGACACAGCCGATGTCCACCATAAAAGAACTTAGCACATGTGACGCCTGGGAACTGATAGAAACCGCCTAGTGTGGTTCTCTTATCGACGCGCTGGTGAAATACAACGGAGAGTTGATAAACTAAGCGAAAGTAAAGACGGTCAGTGGTGACTAACAGCTTTCATCATTAGCGGAGCAACATCTTACTTCTGAGCAAGGCACAAAATGATCGAAAACAGGTGTGCTAGAAATTATTGTAGATGAGAAAGCGGAAAAATTAAGACTGGCAGTTCAGTCAAGGAGGCGCTCATTCGTAATCTTATGCTTCGTCAGAGAAGTCTCTGTATTAATCTTCGCCTACTGACTTTTCTTGTTGGCACGATTACATGCCAAGTAGCCACTGGCCCACTGCCTAACGTGTTTATGACCTTAGTGAAGGGGACATTGTTACGTGGCCCAAGCGGCTCACAAGTAACTCTCCCTTTCCACTGGAGGTGATAGTTTGCTCAACTGTCTTTGTATATATGCGACTTAACTCAGGGGTCCACACCAAACACTTAATGTAAAATTGAAACTTCTTGGAAATTTGGAAATTTGTAGTAAGGTCTTATTGGACCAAACTGCTGAGGTCAACCGGCCGCGGTGGCCGAGCGGTTTCAGCGCTTCAGTCTGGAACCTCGCGACCGCTACAGTCGTAGGTTCGAGTCCTGCCTCGGGCACGGATGTGTGTGATGTCCTTAGGTTAGTTAGGTTTAAGTAGTTCTAAGTTCTAGGGGACTGATAACCTCAGATGTTAAGTGCTCAGTGTCATTTGAACCATTTTGCTGAGGTCATCGGTCCCTAAGCTTACACAAAACTTAATCTAACTTAAACTAATTTACGCTAACGACGACCCATGCGAAACGTCTTGGCAAATTAAATGATGTGGTCTACCAGCAAGTTTCAAAACAGTGCACACTCCGTGTCGGGGTAAAATCTTGATTCGGTAAATGTACAACTGATCTTGCACCCGAGTCAAGTGCTCTGAGATGTACCAAGCACTATCGTAATTTAGTCAGATGACTAACGTTACATATTAATAATTATTCCTTTGGTGTAATGTATGTGATTCCTGATACACCGGTTTTCTTTCGTGTAGTATATTCTCCACTCTATAAATAACAGTTCTTGTTCTACTTTCAGTGTCCTGGCGCATAACAGTCATTAAAGCAGCTGAGCAGGCTACACTGCATTGTGTCTGTGGCATGGAAGTTGCCTATCGTCACCATAAAACGGAATTTTTGACACTGAAGCTATTTATCTAAGCGTGATTGTTGGCGTGCACTAAATGTACCCAAAATTAAATAAGATAAGAGTTGCGCTACCCGATTTGAGTGCTACAAGGTCGGATCTGGTTGTCTAATGGTAGAGCTCCTGCCAGCAAACCGAGACGTTACGGGATCGGATCGCAGTCGGACCACGGGAAATTTTCAGTCTGCCTTTAATCTAGCACCTCCGCCTGTGAGCGATCCGGGGAGTCACCAGGGACCACACGTGTTGCAGATTTCACGTTAAACTGTAGGTCCACTTTCCCCGGTTGGATAAATGTCGTAGGTTAGGGACACACGAGTTACCTAAGTGGCGCCCATCTACACGAAATGCCATATGAACTCTGTAAGATTTTATCACATCAAACGAACACGATGAAAAGACTGAGATATTAATATATGCCGACTTGATTGTTTTGTTTCGTGAATGGAACCAAGTAACTTATAAACGAGTATGTAATACGTAGTAGGAAGTTAAGAAAATTTGTATGTACACTCCTGGAAATGGAAAAAAGAACACATTGACACCGGTGTGTCAGACCCACCATACTTGCTCCGGACACTGCGAGAGGGCTGTACAAGCAATGATCACACGCACGGCACAGCGGACACACCAGGAACCGCGGTGTTGGCCGTCGAATGGCGCTAGCTGCGCAGCATTTGTGCACCGCCGCCGTCAGTGTCAGCCAGTTTGCCGTGGCATACGGAGCTCCATCGCAGTCTTTAACACTGGTAGCATGCCTTGACAGCGTGGACGTGAACCGTATGTGCAGTTGACGGACTTTGAGCGAGGGCGTATAGTGGGCATGCGGGACGCCGGGTGGACGTACCGCCGAATTGCTCAACACGTGGGGCGTGAGGTCTCCACAGTACATCGATGTTGTCGCCAGTGGTCGGCGGAAGGTGCACGTGCCCGTCGACCTGGGACCGGACCGCAGCGACGCACGGATGCACGCCAAGACCGTAGGATCCTACGCAGTGCCGTAGGGGACCGCACCGCCACTTCCCAGCAAATTAGGGACACTGTTGCTCCTGGGGTATCGGCGAGGACCATTCGCAACCGTCTCCACGAAGCTGCGCTACGGTCCCGCACACCGTTAGGCCGTCTTCCGCTCACGCCCCAACATCGTGCAGCCCGCCTCCAGTGGTGTCGCGACAGGCGTGAATGGAGGGACGAATGGAGACGTGTCGTCTTCAGCGATGAGAGTCGCTTCTGCCTTGGTGCCAATGATGGTCGTATGCGTGTTTGGCGCCGTGCAGGTGAGCGCCACAATCAGGACTGCATACGACCGAGGCACACAGGGCCAACACCCGGCATCATGGTGTGGGGAGCGATCTCCTACACTGGCCGTACACCACTGGTGATCGTCGAGGGGACACTGAATAGTGCACGGTACATCCAAACCGTCATCGAACCCATCGTTCTACCATTCCTAGACCGGCAAGGGAACTTGCTGTTCCAACAGGACAATGCACGTCCGCATGTATCCCGTGCCACCCAACGTGCTCTAGAAGGTGTAAGTCAACTACCCTGGCCAGCAAGATCTCCGGATCTGTCCCCCATTGAGCATGTTTGGGACTGGATGAAGCGTCGTCTCACGCGGTCTGCACGTCCAGCACGAACGCTGGTCCAACTGAGGCGCCAGGTGGAAATGGCATGGCAAGCCGTTCCACAGGACTACATCCAGCATCTCTACGATCGTCTCCATGGGAGAATAGCAGCCTGCATTGCTCCGAAAGGTGGATATACACTGTACTAGTGCCGACATTGTGCATGCTCTGTTGCCTGTGTCTATGTGCCTGTGGTTCTGTCAGTGTGATCATGTGATGTATCTGACCCCAGGAATGTGTCAATAAAGTTTCCCCTTCCTGGGACAATGAATTCGCGGTGTTCTTATTTCAATTTCCAGGAGTGTATAAAGAAAATTTAGCTGCCAAATTGGATGGCGATCGCTAAAATCAAATTAATGGTGGTGGTGGCTCCAAGCACTATGGGACTTAACAACTGAGGTTATCAGTCCCCTAGATTTAGAACTACTTATACCTAACCAACCTAAGGACATCACACAAATCCATGCCCGAGGCAGGATTCGAACCTGCGACCGTAGCAGCAGCGCGGTTCCGGACTGAAGCGCCTAGAACCGCTCGGCCACAAAATCGAATTAACTACTGCGTGTTTCGTGTTAAAATGTGGGCATATCAGGCTCCAGAAGTTTAAGTGGAGTTATCCAGGCATTTGCTCCGAATAGTGTGCAAAATACCAGTTCACCCTGAAGTTAAGGTCAAATGGCGTGGTGTTCACGCTAGACGGAACGTCAGCACGACGTCACTTCACTTAGTTCGGTACGGAACCTTGAAAGTGGGGTTATGAGACCCATAAAAGATACAAAATGTCGAAATGTAGTATCAGAACTGAGGAACTAGCAATGGTAAATAAAATGAATTAGTAGCCGCAGGAAAAATTAGTAACGGATGTTCCTGACGAAGTTTATATGGTAAACTGCTGGGAATGAACAAAAACAAAATACGAAGTATCTCTGTAATCTTCAAACCCATCCGGGAAAAACAGGAGCACTTAAATTCGGCTAAGGATGCTCGCAAACCGCAAAAAAAAAAAAAAAAAAAAAAAAAAAAAAAAAAAAAAAAAAAACCGGAGGAATTTATAAGACACCATCTAGTTGTGAAGTCGTGTAAATGGGTACGACTAAAATAACGATAGAGAAATGTCTGGAACTCAAGGGCAACTATAAGTGGAAACAAACAGACAGATAAGCTATACTGGGAGATGCTTAACTGCCAGGAGACAGCTGTATTCTGTGTCACAATACTGGGGTATCAGCAGACACTAGTGGGTACTACACAGAGAGGCAGTACGGATTAGTAAACACCCCAAAAGTTTTAATCGGATGGAGGAGAGTGTGAAACTGAATGGTATGTGGATTTCTATGTTGGAGAAGACGTGTACCAGTCTTCGGCCATGGAGTGACACCAATACCAGACGACACCAACTGTCTCGCTTCCCGCGCCCGGGTTCGATTCCCGGTGGGGTCAGGGATTTTCTCTGCCTCGTGATGACTGGGTGTTGCGTGATGTCCTTAGGTTAGTTAGGTTTAAGTAGTTCTAAGTTCTAGAGGACTGATGACCATAGATGTTAAGTCCCACAGTGCTCAGAGCCATTTGAACCGTTTTTGACACCAACTGTCAATGGGTAGTTGCGCTCGAGTTTTCAAAACATTTGACGTCACGCCACGCGGAAAAGGAATTTTACTTGAGTGACGAGCGAGCCACGGCATAGAAATTTGGATATCGTGCAGTTTCATACCCTTCTCCTTCCGATTAAAATTACTGGGTTATTTAGTAATCCGTACGGCCTCTCTTTGTAGGTCTTCGAAAAAGCTACGAGCCCCTTTGAAGATGTCCTCTGCAAACGGGGACAACCCTTGGATTCCAGAGAGAAATGAAACGTATCGCAGCATAATAAATAGCTCGGAATATTTTAATAAGTGGTAACAGCAAAAGCATTGTTTAAACATTTCAAGACAACGACACTGGTTTCTCGAAGAAAATATATACGTATAAACACATCATACGGTATTTAGGATCCAATACAAAGAGCCTTTTTACGTTATCCATAGTATTTTTTTTCCTTCCCACGTACTAAATAACGTCAAAAACAAGTGTATTTTTCTTCGTAAAGCAGAGTTTTCGACGTCATAAAAGGTCGACGATCACTGTTTCAGTAGTTTATGTTGTTACTTATGCGCAATGTAGACATTTCTTTGTGCTTGTGTTGTGAAACCTCTAACATTCTTCGCTCTCATAGATATGACCTATTTTGTTGATCTCTGACAGAAAGAAGTATCCAAGTCGTCGTGGAATTCTCAACATAAAAAAATCCAAGTCTTCATGAAACCCTCGCAATGTGTCACGAAAATAAAGCACACAATAAAATAAAGACAATGAAGATTCATGGACACTAAATCGAAATCGAGTACCATAACACCAGTGAACGCGGTGGGGATCCGTCAGCTTGCGATGTTATCCGACGATGACACAGTCAGCCGGCCGGAGTGGCCGAGCGGTTAAAGGCGCTACAGTCTGGAACCGCACGACCGCTACGGTCGCAGGTTCGAATCCTGCCTCGGGCATGGATGTGTGTGATGTCCTTAGGTTAGTTAGGTTTAAGTAGTTCTAATTTCTAGGGGACTTATGACGACATCAGTTGAGTCCCATAGTGCTCAGAGCCATTTGAACCATTTGATGACACAGTCTCTCCAGCACTGTCCACGACGGAACTTTATTCCCGTGAAACCTTAACGCTGACGTCCCGTTCCGTCCGTCCCGTTCTGTTCCGTTGGCGGCGTGCAGAATTCCACCATTTTAAAATTGTGGGATGTTTTGGCATTCCCTTCGTTCAAGCGCGAAGCTATTTTAAAACAACTTTAGGACGACCGGAATTTTCAGACTAACGTTGGTTCATATTACTGGTCAGCATCAGCTGCTCACCTCAAAAAGATGGTACTCCGCGAGGTGGTGAGGTACGGATGCGGATCTGTGAGAGCCACGCCTACCACCACCAGTCGGTGTTCAGCCGCAGGAGTCGCCGCCGTCTTTGAGGCGCCGCACCGCGCCGCGACCTGCTTTGCTGCCGAGCAGAGTCGAGCCTTGTGTGTGTGTGTGTGTGTCTGCAGATCGCTATGTAGCTGGCAGCAGCTCCTCCGCGCGTCTTTTGTCTCCGCCCTACCGCGTCGTCCTTGGCTGCATCTGCTGTCGTCTGCACACGGTTACGCCAGACTGCCCCCCCCCCCCCCCTCACTCTCTCTCTCTCTCTCTCTCTCCCTCTCTCTCTCTGCCACTACCTGTTTCCTCTCTCCCTTCTCCGAAACATAAACGCTAGGCTCTGGCAAGTAACGGAGTTGCAGGTGGCGCACTCGCTTTGGTCTCCTACAATACCACATTCAAAAACTTTCTGAAAGGTTCACCGCAGTTCTCCAAACACAGGTGTTCGTGAATCATTTTCTGGTCACAATATTCATGTTTTTGAAAGTAAGCAGGTAATTTTGGGATACAACACCTTTGCAGTCTTTGCTACTATGTCATTCTCGACCCTCCCTTTGTTAATTACTTCAGTTCCGATTTTTTCCACCTCTCCAAGAGTGTCTTGCCAAGTTTAAAATTTGACCCTCGAGCGTGTCCGCCTTATGAGCATTTCTTTACCTCGCTTTCCTTTTTCTTTATATGCATGTTATAGCTGCCAGTTACCACACGTTCCTTGTAAATAGTCACTCAACTGAATTACTATTCAATTTCGATGGCTACTACTACGTCACCAGCGATCCGCACTACGCTGACTTAGTAGTAAATCACCCCCACACTTGAGCGACGCATTCAAGGATACTGCTTAAGTTTGTGGGACCCTTACCAAAAAGGACTAATAGGGCAGCACGAATGGTGACAGCTTTTTTGATCCATGGGGATGTGTCTCGGAGATGCTGAAACAAATGAACTCGCCGACTCTCGAAGATAGACGGAAAATATACCGAGAAAGCATACTTACAAAGTTCCAAGAACCAGACTTAACCCCCTACGTATCGTTCCCATATGGATCGTGAGTACAAGATGACATTAATTACAGCACGCACAGAGGCATGTAAATTCTTCCAGCACTCGATATGTGAACGCAACCGGTAAAAGCCCGGATAACTAGAAAAATGGAACCTATCTTTTACCATGCACTTCATGACGACACAAAGGAATTAATGACATTAGCTGCTAGCGGAGATTGATTTATATCAATGGGGAAAGTTGACAATTTGTGCCAGCCCAGGATTTGAATGTGGGTCTCCTGCTTTGGAAATGGAAATTTGTGGTAAGGTCTTATGGGACCAAACTGCTGAGCTCATGAGTCTCTAAGCCTACACACTACTTAATCTAACTTAAACTAACTTACGCTATGGACAACATGCCCGAGGGAGGACTCGAAACTCCGACGAGGTGAGCCACACGGACCGTGACAAGGCACCTCAGACCGCGCGGCTACCCCGTGCGGTGGTCTCCTGCTTTCTAGGCAGGTGCGTTGATCACTAAGTCATCTGCACAGAGTGGTCACTGCAACTGCACAAACTATCCTAGCCTCTCTCCCGCCAGACCAAAATTCTCAACTTATCCACACACTACTGATGTTGTGCCCCTTGCCCATTACCCTCGTTACTCGCGGCATTTCGCCGATCCCCGTAAGAGTTCGAGCGTTGTTTGCATCTGCACTGAAGGGATCATTGGCCAGTGTCGCATTAATTTTATATGTGCTATCTATTCTTTCGGGCATGCCCGAAAGAACAGACACACATATGTAACATTTCGTAGTGGTTTGCGTTATTATGGACATAGATGTACAGGTAATCCTTTGCCGCCCTCTTGCCTCCCAGTACAGAAATGAGACATCAGTAGCGATCCCTCAGCAACACTGTTCCACACTTTTCATCGTTCCAAATGTTCCTGTGTGTGTGTGAAATCTTATGGGACTTAACTGCTAAGGTCATCAGTCCCTAAGCTTACACACTACTTAACCTAAATTATCCTTAGGACAAACACACACACCCATGCCCGAGGGAGGACTCGAACCTCCACCGGGACCAGCCGCACAGTCCATGACTACAGCGCCTTAGATCGCTCGGCTAATCCCGCGCGGCCTTTTCGTCGTGACGTATGAGTTGTATGGCAGTATTGTTGGCTGCGAGACGACGACATGTGTTCCCCGGGCCAAAGCGATGGAAGTCCGAGGGTGTCAGGTCCGGACTGTAGGGTGGATGGGGCAATGATGTCCAACCAAATTTGGCGATGTGTTCTCGGGTTCTCAGACTTGTGTGTGGGTGTGCATTATTGTGTTGGGGCAAGATTTCTGCTGGATTCTTGTCCGATCGAACACGTCGGAAACGGTTTTGAGTTTATTCAGAGTTTTCACGTTTGCCTCTGAACTGATGGTTGACCCTCTTGGCATCACATCCACGAGAATGACGCCATCACAATCCCAGAAGACTGTCACCATGACTCTTCCAGCATAGGGAGTTGTCTTGAACTTCTTCTTTAGTGGTGAATGCGGATGATACCACTCCACGTACTGCCTTTTTGTTTCCTGAGCAAAGTGGCGCACCCAGCTTACGTCCCCCATAACGATCCGTGATAGAACGGCCTCTCCATCGGTCTCTAAACGCTCCAACAATTCAGATGAAATGGTCTTTCTTTGAATCTTGTGGTTCGCTGTGACCATTCGTGGAACCCATCGTGAGCACCCCCAGTGCTGACCGACAACTGTAGAGCCAATTGTCGAGTTGTGACGCGCCAGTCGGCGCGAATAATGGCATCCGCACGATTCAGCACGTCTCGAGCAGTGGCTGTGACAGGACGTCCCGAGCGTGGCTGATAATGAAACTCTGTTTCTGCATTTCCTGCGGCTGTAACTTTCTTTACCCATCGGCCAACCGTACTCCTATCAACTGCAGCATCGCCATACGCTGCACACAAACATTTATGAATGTTCACCACGGTTTCTTTTTCTGCACACAAGAATTCAATAACAGCACACTGCTTGTAACGTGAGTCGTATGTAGACGCCATTTTGACGCGGTACTACGGCTCTGCCATATGCGAGAACGGTTCGAAACTTCGCCGGCGCACAGTACTAACATCAAATGTGAAGCACCAACAAGGACGCTTGTCTTTAACGACTTTTGTTTTTTAAATGTGGGGCATTACTTATTGAACGACCCTCGTACTTTAGGCCGTTTCGGAGGATTACTCCTCAATTTTTTTGCAGTACTTATTGTTTGCAATTACTGAATGCCAATAATGTAATAGAACAATAGTGATCTTTCCTCCTATTTACGCGCAGTATGTTGCTTTTGTAAATGGTGGAGGTCAGCTGCGAAACATTGCAACAAGCTGCGAAACATTGCAGCAAGCGTCGATGATCTGCGGATCTTCCTGCACTTCGCTACAACAGTTCCCCGGCACCGCGACTTCCCGTATACAACGCCGCCTGCAAAGAGCCGACGGCCCGTAGAATTTCCTTACGGTTCCCGCGTGGATACTCTCAACCGCTGACGATTCGACCCGACGAGTAGACTTCTATGTGCTAGGACGCCCTGATTGCAGTCAGAAAGCTGACTCAGTACCCGGTAAAATCGCATGTTGCACTGGGCAACGGTGGTGAACAGTGCCGTGCACGTTGCGTCAGTCCGGCGCTCTGAAGTCCACACACGGACAAAGTGATCTGAGTTGGACAAGCTCGCTGTTCACGGTATCCACCTCGATTAATACACGGGAGATTTTCTGCCTCTGTGATTCAACGGTAAACAACTAAGGCGCACACAATTGCGGTCTGTTTGTGTAAACGGACCTCGTTTTGGCTGCGCTCTGTTCGTGTGTTTGTCTTGTCAGAGATTTCCGTGCCGTTAATAGACTTGTGTGGGAAGACCCGGGCGGGCGGAGCTCGCAGGAAACGCAATGAAATCTGTGTTGCTACCTGCCACCAGACCGACCATTATTGCTGTGAAAATAAGCCACGGTAGGTCTGTTCTGTGTCCGGAGCGCGCCTGCTTTCATTACAGAAACAACAGCCGCCGCCGGGGGTACACAGAGAAACACACCCAGAAGCGAGCCGCGACTTTTAAAATAAGATCACAAGGCCGCTCCAGGCTTGTTAACACAAACGATAATCCAGGTGTAACTAGACCGCCGTTCACTGTCCGCTGACCCAAAAACGTATCTGTCCCTGACGATTTTTTCTTTACTGTTATTTCATCTCCCACGCCCCACATGGGCAGGGAGGGGGGAAGGCTGTCAGCGGTACAATACTACGCTCTTCAGCCAAGAGTGCGCATAAAAAGATAACGCAGGTAATTACTGGACGATATGAAGAAAGCGTAAATTAGTTGCAAACTACAGAGTGCACACTCTTTATTCAACATGTAAACGTCACTCCAGATATTTGGATTTAGGTTATGACACGTTCGATATGCCTGCCATCATTGGCGATGATGTGGCGCAGACAAATAGCGAAATTCTGAATGACCCGCTTAAGTGTCGGAACATCAATGCTGTCGATGACCTCCCGAACAGCTGTTTTCAGCTTGGCAATAGTTTTGGTGTTATTGCTGTACACCTTGTCTTTAATATAGCCCCACAAGAAGGAGTCACATGTGTTCCGATCCGGAGATTATGGCGGCCAATCGAGGCCCATGCCAGTGGCCTCTGGGTGCCCCAGAGCCAGAATGCGGTCCCCAAAGTGCTCCTCCAGGACATCAAACACTCTCCTGCTTCGGTGAGGTCGTGCTCCGTCTCGCATGAACCACATCTTTTTGAAATCGGGGTCACTTTGGATAATGGGGATGAAACCATCTTCCAAAACCACGTACCGTTCGGAAGTCACCGTGGCATCAAGGAATATCAAAAAAAATGGTTCAAATGGCTCTAAGCACTATGGGACTTAACATCTGAGGTCACAGCCCCTAGACTTAGAACTACTTAAACCTAACTAACCTAAGGACATCACACACATCCATGCCCGTGGCAGGATTCGAACCTGCGACCGTAGCAGCAGCGCGGTTCCAGACTGAAACGCCTAGAACCGCTCGGTCACAGAGGTCGGCCCAAGGAATATCGTACCGATTATTCCGTGACTGGACATTCAACACCACACAGTCACCCATTGAGGGTGAAGAGACTTCTCGATCGCGAAATGCGGATTCTCAGTCCCCCATGCGCGCCAATTTTCTTATTGACGAACCCATCCAAATGAAAGTGGGCTTCGTCAGTAAACCAAACCATACATGCACATACTAATTCCCATCACTCCCCGCGGCCAATCGTGCAGTTTGAACGTCATAAGGCAAACTGTTCAGAAGTTATGACGATTTCACTTCATATAGTTCAATAACTGTCATCCTGTATGAGGTCCGTTTACGTTTTGAGTTAAAAAGTTTAATGACAGAAAGCTAAAAGGACGAAGAATATATACAATTTAAATACGCAGTTACAATAAGGTGAAATTCTTCTACGAAAGAACGCTGGAGCGCTGCACTTCCGCTTAACATCTGAAGGACCTGCACTGGGCCAAAATTATTGTGGGAGGATGGGAGGAGAGAATATGATCTTAGAGGTTCACGGGGTGTAGGTAAAGAGATAGAGGTCTGTTAGGTGGGGAAACTATGGAGATGAGTGGGAGGTCAAGTAGATGGTGAAATACAGACGGTGGGAAGGACAGAGGGTGAGCAGGAGTAATGGTGTGTGTGTGTGGGGGGGGGGGGGGGGGTTATGGTACAACAGGAAAGGTATAGGAGTGGGTGTAGAGGGGAAAGGAGAGAGGAGCCCTGATGTGGAGCGGGATAGGTGGAGAAGGGTTAATGCTGGTAGAAGGGATAAATATCGGGGCAGATCTCATTGCCTGGGAGAGGGAGTTGGTTGAAGTCCTTGACGAGGAGTGACGTCGAACTATTGCAGGTGTAGCAGTTCGTGATGAACACTCAGGTATATGAACCAAGGAAGGGTTTCTTTTCTCCGACAGTCACGAGTAAAGTGGGGATTAATTTTATTTGGTCTACAGTGCATACTACGAATAACCTTGATTTTTATTGATGTCGTTATCTGTTTCCAGCAAACATAGTTATAATACAGTGTCCATTCGTACGTATACAAGAGAAATTACATTTTGTATTCCATCTTCAGGGTGATCGCAAACACTCTGAATAGCTTGTAAAGGTGTTGCAGGAGAGGTTGTGCTGAGAAATAACTGTTCAGGAAACAAAGCCTGAATGTCGCGCCGTTGCCGAGTTATTTACCATTGAAGTTAGCCAATCAGGTAGTCTCGCGCATAAATTCAAGCACTTGCACACGCTAAAATGTGGTAATGTACAGACATCTGTCAGCCCGTGAATTATCACTTGTTCAGGTACTCATTACTAGTTAAAGTATGCTTTTTCCGGAAGTGATAAACTTAATCTAGGTGAGAAAAGCTACGTTTGTTTGATGTGAGTAAATCAAACGAAGAACGCGTTTGGCGAAACCGCCTCTGGCACGCTACTTGTATTAGCGCGCCCAGCGACCTGATTGGATAACATCAACGCTAAATAACACGGAAACGGCTTAACGCATCGAATTTTTTTCTTGACAAATATTTGTCAGCTGAATCTCCCCTGCAACACCCTTACCGGCTTTCCAGTCTGTTTCTGTATTTCTGACCACAGTCCGTGTTTATCAACGGCGGCAATAGAAAATGACTTCCAACAAATTCAGGTAAAATATGCGCTGGAAACATTTTAGTTACAGGTACAACACTATCTTTCGTTGCGTGGAAAATGTTCAGCACAAAGAAAAGTTACATCTCGGTTGCGCCAATTGGGCGCAGTGTTCTCAATGTACACGAATAGTTTATTAGATGGAATCAACAGTCCTCTCATATTGTTTGGAGACGATGCTGTTGTTTACGGGGAAGAGTTCAAATGGTTCAAATGGCTCCGAGCATTATGGGACTTTAACATCTGAGGTCATCAGTCCCCTAGACTTAGAACTACTTAAACCTAACTAACTTAAGGACACCACACACATCCACGCCGAGGCAGGATTCGAACCTACGACCGTTGCAGCAGCGCGGTTCCGGACTGAAGCGCCTAGAACGGGGAAGAGTATCCGATTGCACGGAATGGCTAGTATAGTTGCATAAAATATCAACTTTGTGTTCTGAATGGCAGCTCACTTTTGACGTGAACGAATCCAAGGAGAGTCCGCAACACATACAAAGAACCTACGAGGGCAGGTTTCTTTTCAACCTCCGATCGCTTAATACAGAAGTTACGCGAGCGACATAAAGTGGACATGCGCAGTAGGCTATTGCACAACGCCCCCATTGCCGACCTCAAGGCATCAGTCTGCGTTGCACTACAGCCACGTAGACATGGCTGTCGTCATTGTTGCTCCCGCCACGTGTGAATATCGAAGTGCAGTCGGTTTCTGCAAGCAGAAGGGAATACTGAAGCAGAAATTCATCGGAGAACGAGGCGAGTGTACCGTGATAGCTTCATGACTGATGTTGTGCGTGAATGGTGCCGGAAGTTTAAAGAGGGCCGAATTGACGTGCATCATGAAGGGGGCCATGGACGCAAGTCTCTCGTTAGAGCCGACCTTGTTGAACGATTTGACAAAATGGTTAGAGAAAATCGTAGGATCATCATAACTGCTTTGTCTATGGGAATTAGGGAAGTTTCAAGATCTGTTGTACACTCTATCGTTACTGAACATAAGGCTACAAAAAAACTTTGTGCTCATTGGGTTCCAAACATGCTTACGGACGCCCACAAAAGTCACCGAATGGCGTCAACTTTGAATTTCCTTGACCGTTATCACAATGAGGGAGAGAACTTTTCCGGCCGAAGTGGCCGAGCGATTCTAGGCGCTCCAGTCTGGAACCGCGCGACCGCTACGGTCGCAGGTTGGAATCCTGCATCGAGCATGGATGTGTGTGATGTCCTTAGATTAGTTAGGTTTAAGTGGTTCTAATTTCTAGGGGACTGATAACCTCAGCAGTTAAGTCCTATAGCGCTCAGAGCCATTTGAACCATTTTTGAGAGACTTTTTTGAAATCAGTTGTTACTGGAGATGAATCTTGGATCCAATACGACACACCGGTTCAAATGGTTCAAATGGGTCTGAGCACTATAGGACTTAACTACTGTGGTCATCAGTCCCCTAGAACTTAGAACTACTTAAACCTAACTAACCTAAGGACATCACACACATCCATGCCCGAGGCAGGATTCGAACCTGCGGCCGTAGCAGTCGCGCGGTTCCGGACTGCGCGCCTAGAACCGCTAGACCACCGCGGCCGGCACGACACACCGGAAACAAAACGAAAATCACAACGATGGATGCATCCAAATTTACCAAACAAATCAAAAAAATTCAAGTAAACATCCAACAACAGAAAGGATATGGCTGCTGTGTTTTGAGACCAAAAAGGTGTGTTGCTTGTAGAGTTTATGCAGTCCGGAACCACTATCAACGCAGCTGCTTATTGTGAAACTTTATGACGTTTGCAGAGAGCCATTCAAAGCAAACGAAGAGGAATGCTGACTTCAGGAATTAGATTGATCCGTGATAACACTCGTCCACACGCTGCTGGCACAACCCAACGGCTCCTTGAACAATTGCAATGGGGCACTATCGATCATCCGCCGTACATTCCTGACCTGACGCCCAGCGACTTTCACCTTTTCCCTGAACTGAAAACGTGGCTAGAACGGCAGCACTTTCAAACCAACGAAGATCTTCAAAACAACATCAAATGGTTCAAATGGCTTTGAAGACTATGGGACTTAACTTCTGAGGTCATCAGTCCCCTAGAACTTAGAACTACTTAAACCTAACTAACCTAAGGACATCACACACCTCCGGGCCCAAGGCAGGATTCGAACCTGCGACCGTAGCGGTCGCGCGGTTCCAGATTGAAGCGCCTAGAACCGCTCGGGCACTCCGACCGGCAACAACATCAATACTCATTTGAAATCATTAGTGGCAACAGTTTTGAAGAGGGTATTGCAAAGCTTGTCCACAGGTACGATAAAAGTCTCAATCTTTTCGGTGATTACGTTGAAAAGTAACCATAAGGATACAAAACTTTTGGCAATAAAAGAATTGTTTTCTATGTACTCGTCTTTTATTTATAGCCTATCGGTGGTTGAAAATAAAGTGGCCCTTGTAATAGCAGTCGACTACTAGATTAGAGATAAACATCTGCAGCACGCCAGATTGTCTAAATCATCACCAGCAACAGGAACCGCAGCCATTAAGACGCATAAAGTCCTCCTGTAGACGTTTCCGATGCGCATAGATTTTGCTGCTGCATGTGTTCCAATGCCATATACCCACCTCCGATTAGACGGTCGGTCGGTCTATCCTTATCACTTTGAATCACGGGGAGGTGACGTCAGTAAACGTGGAACAGCAAAAATTATATTGGTAGTTGAATGCTATAGTGCATATATACGATGTTTCAAAAGGAATGACATGATTTTGCATGGTGATACTTACGATACATAGGACCTACCGACAAGGGAATGTGTGTCGTTTGAATGGGCGTGACCTAGAGTTTCAGAAAACTGGCGTTAGATGCCAGCCAATGCCTCTTCTCAATTTGCAGCCAGTCAAAAGTAAGACGGCGTCCGCTCAACAGAAGGCATTTTGTGTGCTGCAGTTTGCACAGTTAGGCACTGACTTCGGTCAGTGTGTTTTTCGTTGGCGTTTTGGCACTGATCCGTCTACACCCAAAAACATTCGGCTTTGGCATCACCAATTTGAAGAGACAGGATGCGTGTGCAATGGTAAAAGTCTAGGTCGACCTCGCATTACTGATGACGTGTTGGAAAAGGTTTGGGAAACGTTTGAGCGGAGGCCACTAAAGTAAACTGGCTGAGCAAGCAGAGTACTGGCAACGCCTCTTACGACTGTGCAGTGAGTGTTAAGGGGTCGTTTGGTGTACAAGCCTTAAAGAGTACAATTAGCGCACGCTCTTCGGGCCGGTGATAAAAGGAAATGGGTTGACTTCAGCTATGCTCTGCTAGAGGACTTGGAAGACGATACATTTTTACCACGGTTAATTTTCAGTGATGAAATAACATGTAGTGTCATCGGTAAAGTAGACCGACATAACGTATGCATGTAAGGACTCCAGAAT
This sequence comes from Schistocerca piceifrons, assembly GCF_021461385.2. Classification (NCBI taxonomy): domain Eukaryota; kingdom Metazoa; phylum Arthropoda; class Insecta; order Orthoptera; family Acrididae; genus Schistocerca; species Schistocerca piceifrons. The sequence goes on from NC_060139.1 coordinate 291,861,842, forward strand.
CCTCATGGCAATATTGAGCAAGAAAGAGACTCATTTAAAGCGAACGTTATTTGTGCCATTCCTCGTGAAAAAGTGTACGGTCCCTTGTTTTTCGAAGAAAACACAGTGACTGGAATTTTCTAACAGGATGGATCTCCACCACACTGGCACAACAACATATATTAGGCATTGGTGTGTGTGTTTTCCGTAGCATAAGTTAGTTTAAGATAGATTAAGTAGTGTGTAAGCTTAGGGACCGAAGACCTAAGCAGTTTGATCCCATAAGATCTTACCACAACACACATTAACTTCTCAAAAACACTCTGCCTCATCGCTGAATAGGGAGCGAGGGACCCCGAGACACTCCCCTGCATTCTTGGCCTTCCAGATCGCCAGACATGACTCCATGTGATTTTTTTCTTGAAGGGTTATGTGAAGGAAAGTGTGTTCATCTGCCCTTCACCTCGTGACCTAGAAGAACTGAGGAATAGAATAACAGCCGCCGTAACTTCTGTAAAAGCAAATGCGTTGTGTAAAGTTTATGACGAATTTAGGTGTTGTCTAGGTGTTGTTTGTGCTGCTAGGTGTTGTGTAGATGTTGTTCGTGCTGCTGCTGGTGGACAAATACAGAATTTGTAAAGGCATAGCTAAAACTTTACGATTTTGTGAGTATTTTGTAATCCAGTCCACGTTTGTAGTGTGTTTTATAAATAAATATGGAATTTTGAAATCAGGTCATTCTCTTTGAAACATCCTGTAGATATCTGTGGAAGTCTTTTGTTTGGAATGGACGTAAAATCGCTGGAAACGGTACTTACAAAGTGTAATTTACGGGCTGTCACCACTGTTGATTAATCATTATACGGGCCTTAATGAAAATGTTTTTCCTTTGTAAATACACAGCTCGGAAACTTTCGGCTTAGAAATACCTTCGAAGCAGGCACTAGTGACTGCGGGTTCACTTCGACAGTGTGACGACGCCTAGTTTCAAGTTGGCAACAATTCCGCTACTCACGTGAAGTTACGCGTATCCTATATTGCGAGTGACGAGTAGACGACACGTGACACTGTTAAGGCGGTGACTTGGCCAGCCACGCTCCAGTACTCCAGTGGGCGATGAGAGGTGTTCGGTTCGCCTTGCTGACGACACTTGCACTTCGCGAAGCGGAAAATAACTTAAAAGCTCTCCTCCGGTGCTCGGAGAGTGGGACACACTCGAAGGAGATGCACCGGCGTCTAAGCTGGAAACCGCGATCGATAGGAGACTACGGCAGTGCAGCTTTCTGCACCACAAGTGCCGGAAAGAGAGCCGAGTGCAGGCGGAGAAGGAGGGAGGGGCGTCCCGCTCTGCTCGTAGCCGGCCGCAAACAACTGAGACCAGAGTGGAGGACAAAGGTGGCTGTCCAAGGAAGGACCAGTGTGGCACAGTGATTAGTCAAGGAAAGAGAAGATTACTGAATATCCGAGCAGCTTTCTCACAGGATTAAGGGTTTCCTAGCAAACAGAACTCATTCTATCGTTCGAAGACAATTTTGCATCTGGTCGAGGGTTTGAGGGAAGCGAAAACAAGACTCAACACAAAGGATTTTCACGATATTGCACTGCATGTGTTATTCTGATTACGATGCGAAGTTCCTTGGCATGCATCTGCCGATACCGGGCAAGCGACTTTCAAGCACAACGTCTGACCCGCACGGGAATACGCATAGTGGTTGTACGAGTTCAGGTCGTAGACGTATGGAAGTTTGGGCCTGGGCGCGAGTCGTGCACAGATAATCAAATGGTAAGGCAACCTCTCGCGATAAGCGGGAGATCCGGGTTCGAATCCCGGTCCGGCACAAATTTTCATTGTCGAAATTCCATTCTACAGCTGATGGTAGTCCTTATTGACAATTGCGATTTCATTTGATGTGTCAATGGATTTTTTTCCCAATTTTCATAACCAAACGAAGATTGGAGTATAAAATTGACCAGCATGAGATATGATTTTACAAAGAAAGATTTAATTCCCTGAATATAATAAGAATAACTAAAAAAAATACTAGACTGCCGATCCATATGTAAATAATTTCATGCTTCCTGAACAAAACATGTACACTACTGGCCATTAAAATTGCTACACCACGAAGATGACATGCTGCAGACGTGAAATTTAACTGACAGGAAGGACATGCTGTGACATGCAAATGATTAGCTTTTCAGAGCATTCACACAAGGTTGGCGCCGGTGGCGACACCTACAACGTGCTGACATGAGGAAAGTTTCCAACCGATTTCTCATACACAAACAGCAGTTGGCCGGCGTTGCCTGGCGAAAAGTTGTTGTGATGCCTCGTGTAAGGAGGAGAAATGCGTACCATCACTTTTCCGACTTTGATAAAGGTCGGATTGTAGCCTATCGCGATTGCGGTTTATCGTATCGCGACATTTCTGCTCGCGTTGGTCGAGATCCAATGACTGTTAGCAGAATATGGAATCGGTGGGTTGAGGAGGGTAATACGGAACGCCGTGCTGGATCCCAACGGCCTCGTATCACTAGCAGTCGAGATGACAGGCATCTTATCCGCATGACTGTAACGGATCGTGCAGTCACGTCTCGATCCCTGAGTCAGTAGATGGGGACGTTTGCAAGACAACAATCATCTGCTCGAACAGTTCGACGACGTTTGCAGCAGTATGGACTATCAGCTCGGAGACAATGTCTCTGGTTACCTTTGACGCTGCATCACAGACAGGAGCGCCTGCGATGGTGTACTCAACGACGAACCTGGCAAAACGTCATTTTTTCGGATGAATCTAGGTTCTGTTTACAGCATCAGATGGTCGCATCCGTGTTTGGCGACATCGCGGTCAATGCACATTGGAAGCGTTTATTCGTCATCGCCATACTGGTGTATCACCCGGCGTGATGATATGGGGTGAACAGTGGACGTTACAGTGCAGGTGTGTTACGACCCGTGGCTCCACCCTTCATTCGATCCCTGCGAAACCCTACATTTCAGCAGGATAATGCACGACCACATTTTGCAGGTCCTGTACGGGCCTTTCTGGATACAGAAAATGTTCGACTGCTGCCCTGGGCAGCACATTCTCCAGATCTCTCACCAATTGAAAACGTCTGGTCAATGGTGGCCGAGCAACTGGCTCGTCACAATACGCCAGTCACTACTCTTGATAAACTGTGGTATCGTGTTGAAGCTGCATGGGCAGCTGTACCTGTATACGCCATCCAAGCTCTGTTTGAGTCAATGCCCAGGCGTATCGAGGCCGTTATTACGGCCAGAGGTGGTTGTTCTGGGTACTGATTTCTCAGGATCTATGCACCCAAATTGCTTGAAAATGTAATCACATGTCAGTTCTGGTATGATATATTTGTCCAATGAATACCCGTTTATCATCTGCATTTCTTCTTGCTGTAGCAATTTTAATGGCCAGTAGTGTAAATAAAAAAAACGAAAAAAAAAAGATCAAATGTTTTGTGAAATGATTTGTCTTTTAATAAGAAATAATATAAATTACAGAGACATTTGACGCAGCTTTGAATCATGCACGAAATCACTCGTACGCCTAACCCTAAAACGCTCTGAAAGACAATGACTGTCGGAGCTAAGTGATCCTCAGTCATAGAAACAGATAGCACTCGTTTATCTTTCAAAGACGCGTCGTAGGTTTTTCTAATCGATTACTTTTAGACAAATTCTTTCACAAAACATCTGAACGTTTGTCCAATTTTTTATTCGCCTTCGCTGTTAAAAAAAAACGCTGTCCTTTACAAGACACACTCAGATAATTTAGGTGATGTGTTATTTCACAATTCCGAAATCGGCAGATCGTGTGGTATAAACGACAGTGACTGCTTAGTAGCGAATGTGGGAAACGGAGTTGTCTTTTAATAAATTTGTGGCTATTGCATCCGATATCAAAAAGCTTACCATCAGGTCGTTCTTAATGCTGTGATATGATAGATGGAAAATTAACTTCGTGAGTACCACCAGAGACTGTTATAGGGCTGCGGTTACGTTTTGGGATAGACACACACAAAAAAAAAACAACGTACAACGAAGGAGCTATCCGAGTGGGGTGTAAATCGCTAGATGTGAAGATGTAATGAACATATATAGACAAACAAATGATTACAAGTTCAGAAAACTGGATCATTTATTCATGAGAAAGAGCTTAACAAATGGAGGAAGTCAATTACTCTTTGGTCCATCTCTGACCATTACGCAAGCATTTATTCGGCCTGGCATTGAGGGATAGAATTGTTTGATGTCCTCCTGAGGGATGTCGTGCCAAATTGTGTCCACTTCGTCACTGGGGACTGGAATCTCAGTGACTGGAGTAGAATTGTGTTCAGTGATGAGTCCCGCTTCCCACTGAGCCCTAATGACCAGCGAAGACGTGTCTGGAGACGCCCCTGACAACGAGGAGTGATGGTCTGGAGTGCCGTTTCATTTCATTGCGGGACCCCGTTGGTTGTCATCCGCGGCACCCTTACAACGCACCTGTACGTCGACGATACTCTATTTTGGAAATTTGTGGTAAGGTCTTATGGGTCCAAACTGCTGAGGTCATCGGTCCCTAAGCCTACACACTACTTAATCTAACTTACCCTATGGACAACACACACACCCATGCCCGAGGGAGGACTCGAACCTCCGACGTGGGGAGCCGCACGGACCGTGACAAGTCGCCGGCTACCCCGCGCGGCGACGATATTCTATGCCCCGTTTTGTTGCCCTTCATGGCAAGTCATCCTCGGCTTACATTTCAGCAAGATAATGCGCGCCTGCATACGGCTAGAGTTTCTACTGCGTGTCTGCGTACTTGCCAAGCTCTACCTTAGCCGGATCTCTCCCCAATTGAGAACGTTTGGAGCGTTATGGACAGGGCCCTCCAACTAGGTCGGAGTTTGGGGACGTAACGCGGCAATTGGACAAAATTTGACACGATATTCCTCAGGTCCTCTACGAATCAATCCAAAGCTAAACAACGGCTTCCATAAAGACCAAAAAGGTGGACGAACGCGTTATTGACATTTTCAGCTTGTGAAAGTGTTTCTCTTAAATAAATCATCCAATTTTTCTGAAACTGTAGTCGTTTCTTTGCCTATACACGTACATCTTATCTGCTGGCTTCCGACCCATTCGTGGAATTCCTTCGTGGTGCATCGTTATTTTTTCTTTGTCTTACAAGAGTGAACATAAATTATCTAGACGATATTACTGCAACGTCAGTGAGGTTACACGCAGATGATGCTGCAGTATATAGAAAGCTTACAGTGCCGGAAAATTGTAGCGAAATACGAAAAGACTTGCAGACGATAGTCGCTTCGTGCTGGGACTCCAAAGTGATTTGCGGCATAAATAAAAGTAAACAATCGCTTTTAAATAGCCAAGGTAGTACAAACACTTGAAACTTCTTCAAGGGGAAAACCAGTTAGATGTTGGGATACAGTGGAAGATTCCTAAGCAAATATAAATCATCCATGAAAGAATAGGCTTACAATCCCTCATTCGGTCAGTTTTCGAGTATTTCTCATCAGGCTCGGCCTCTTATTAGGTACAATTAATACAAGAGATCCAAATAACAGCGGCGCGTTTCGCTACGGGTTCGTCACTAAGCGCGGTAACGTCACGGAGCTCATTGAACTACAGCAGCGGACGTTACGATGGGCAGAAGTTAGTTAATACTTCGAGGCCGTACGTTTCTTGTATATGTACATCGAGAGATGACCACGAGGGGAAAATCAGTGAACATTATTGTTAACACGGAGGCTTAAGAACAGCCGTATTTTCCGCGCATCGCTCGCAAATGAAGCAGGAAAGGATTGTGGAAGTGACAGTCGTAGCAAAATTATCGTCGGGCCTATACTGTAAGGCGATGTAGCTGTAGATACACTCACAAGGAGAGGACGCCTAGTCGTCATCGCCGAATTCGTCCAAATTTATGTTACATGTAGGGCGTGGTGAGGCAAGAAAGTGCCCCAAGTGGAAACTCCAGATGGCCAAGCGTTTAGGAAATAAAAGGAATTTTGATACGGATCTATCACCATTGCACCTTATCAATTGTCCCTGTGAGAGTGTGATTAGGAAGTGGAGTTTGGCTCGGCGGTAACAGATCGGATTCGCATTGAAAGGATCACAATTTCGACTCCGCCCGGTGGCAAATATTTTTGTGCTCCTTGGCAATGCGTAAACTACTGACATCACAATTAAACGCAACATCATATAGTTTATTTTATTAATTTACATAAGCACAGAAAGTATAGGCATAGGATGAAATGCGGGTTAATTGTGACGTCAGTAGTGTATGCATTGCAAAGAGCTCAAAAATATTTGCCGCTAGGCGAAATCGAACCCGCGACCCTTTGAATCACAATTCGTTCTCATACCGCTGAACCAAATACCGCTTCCTAATCCCTTTGTCACAGGGGCAATTGATAAGGTGCACATGGTGACAGATCCGTATCAAAATTCTTTTCATTTCCTAAACGCTTGGCCACTTTCATGTCCCACCACGCCCTACATGTACCATGAATTTGGACGAATTCGGCGGTGACGAGTAGGCGTCCTCGCCTTTTCAGTTTGGTAGTATCCAGACCGTGCCAGCCAGGAGCGAGTACTGTGCGAGAAGCTGATGAAAGTCATGGTATAGCGATAAGCACATGTACGGATGACGGTCGTATCGTGTACACAAGGTGTAAAAGGGCAGTGCATTGGCGGAGCTGTCATTTGTAGTCACGTGATTTATGTAAAAGTTTCCGACATGATTATGTACGCACGAAGGGAATTAACAGACCTTGAACGCAGAATGGTAGTTGGAGCTAGATGAGGGGACATTCCATTTCGGAAATTGTCAGGGAATTCAACATTACGAGATCCACTGTGACAAGTGTGCCGAGAATGCAAAATTACAGGCATTACCTCTCACCACAGAGAACGCAGTGGCCGGCGGCCTTCACATAACGACCGAGAGCAATGGCGTTCGCGTACAGTTGTCAGTGCTAACAGATGAGCAACACAGCGTGGAATAATCGCAGTAATCAATATGGGACGTACAAAAGTGTATCCGTTAGGACTCTGTGGCGAAATTCGGTATTAATGGGCCATGGCAGCAGACGACTGACGCGAGTGGCTTCGCTAACAGCACGACATTGCCTGCAGCGCCGCCCCTGGACTCGTGACCTTATTGGTTGGACCCTAGACGACTGGAAAACAGTGGCCCGGTCAGATGGGTCCCGACAGGTGATGGTAGGGTTCGAGTGTGGCGCAGACCCCAGGAAGCCATGGGCCCAGTTTGCCAGTAAGGCAAGATAGTGGTGGCTCCATAATGGTGTAAGCTGTGTTTACATGGAATGGGCTGCGCCATGTGGATGTTCGGCTACTTGGAGGCAGTTTGCAACCAATCAAGGACGCCATGTTCCCAAACAACGATGGAATTTTTATGGGTAAAAATGAGCCGCGTCACCGGCCCACAATTGTTCGCGAATGGTTTGAAGAACTTTCTGGACAGTTCGAGCGAATGGTTTGGCCCCCTATCGAATATTTATGGGACACAGTTGAGAGGTCAGTTCGTGCGCAAAGTCCTACACCGGCAACACTTTCGCGATATGGACGGCTACAGTACACCAGTAGGGGACTCCCACCAACGACTTGTTGAGTCCATGCCACGTCGAGTTGCTGCATTATGACGGGCAAAAGGAGATCCGACACGGTGTTAGGATGTATGCCATGACTTTTGTCACCTAGGTATAGATAATTAATGTCAAACGAGAAGGCCAAGGTACTCTGAATTACGGTAATAAAGAGGAAGTACACCACTCTCCCACCGCTGGACGGTAGCGCGAGTTTACAAAAACAGCTGATAGCGAACTGTTGCTCCAGGATTTAATAAATTAGTGACGTCACGCTCGGCGAGGTTGTATCGCAATCCGACGTTTGTTTTACTTTTGTAAGCGGGGAGCCACTGTGTGTACCGTATAGAAGACACGACTCTCCGAAAATGTGCACCACAGACGGGGACGAAATGCTATGTTTATTAAGAAAATCAGTCGACCATGTTAAGAAGCTTCGGGACATTTCAATACATTTAGCTACTTTTTAATGATAGTTCTGCTTCTGGTGGAGGCAACTGGACTGCAGGCTCAGGAAGACTCACATCCGTGATTAACTGGGGTTGGGATTATACAATTATCAAGCGACGAGAAGTGTAGCGACAGACTGATGAAGTAGTATCCCGACAACGCGTAGCATTTATACGACGACGACGTAAACGGATTGGCTACTAATAGTACAGTCCGTTAAATTCTTTCCCATCATAAAAAATATGAATGTGGGGAGCTCTATGTTCTATCACAGTATAATACTTACGCTATCAGTTTTAAGATATTTCTGAAATACTGTTCTGTCATAGGTGGACGTAAAGCACATCTCGAAAATCATTTACTGTCTGACGTACCAGAAGGCCTGTGTTTTCATCCGAAAATGATCGACCGCAGAATTTTCCCTATATGGCGTTACTTCTTTAAAAAAATAAAAAATAAAATAAAAAGAAACAGAAAAAAACACTTCACTTTTTTCAAGTACCAGTTTCACAAAACATGTAACAAATAACATCTCTTTTACATTTAAAAGACGAGACAAATATTGTTTTTTGTTTTCTAAGCGGTAGTTACAAAATTCGATTTTCCCACTTGTAGCCGATTAAACGTTATCATTCTATTTCGACAGTACTGACAGCTGACTTCCTCGGATGTTTCTATTGCAGACCAAATAGTTCGATTCAGCTGCGAGCAACAATCAACTGATATCTGCTTGTCGCGTACCTGAACGATATACGAGGGTTGCCCAGAAAGTAATGCACCGCATTTTCTTCTTCTACAATTCTTTATTTAGCATTATGCGGATTACATACACGAAAAAATGTTGTTTTATCTACATACCCTATTTTTCCACATAATCTCCATCCCGTTCTATGGCCGTCCTCCAGCGCCAAACAAGGGCGTGTATACCCTGTCGGTACCAATCCTTGTCCTGTTGGCGGAGCCAGTGCTTCTCTATGTGAACTTCCTTTGCTGACTGACAGACGCAGCGCCAACTGCCGAGTCGTAATTCGTCTGTCCTCTCGAATGACAACATCAGCTCGCTGCATGTCAGGTGTGACAGCCGTGGATGGTCTCCCCGACCGCTGCAAATCGTGGAGGTCCGCCGAATCGCCTTGTGATGACCTCACCCTCCGTGCCCAGCAACTAATTGTACTTCTGTCCACAGTAGATGCTCTGTAGACTCTGCAGAAGTGTTTGTGAATATTCCCCACAGGTTTTTTTCTCTGAAGTGAGAAATGCAATGACGGCACGTTGCTTGTAACGTACAGGGTGTCCAGAAAAGGGCTCCCTGATTTCAAAATTAAATATCTCGAAAACAAAGATCGATAGAGGAATGCAGTAAACGGTATGTTTATTGTGAAAGCTGTAAGAAGTTTATACAGCAGTTAGAAATAGTAGTTACAAAAGCTGCTAACAGATGGCGCTGTAAGCTGTACAGCTCATATCAGCATACATAAGTGAAATAATCGTATGAAAACAATCTTTGCAAACAATCACATCACAATGTTTTCAAAATGTTCACCATTGGCACTACAGAGGTGGCGCAAACGAAGAATGAAATTCGCCATCACATTTCTTAGTGTCTCAACCGAAATGGATTCACATGCCACAGAGATCCCGATTCGAGCTCGTCCAGCGTGACGAGATGCTTCTGGTAGACCATGTCTTTCACTGTGCCCCACAAAAAAAAGTCACAGGGAGTCAAGTCCGGCGAATACGGAGGCCAATCCATGCCTGCACCAGTAAATTTGGGGTATTCCAAAGCAATGACTCGATTCCCGAAGTATTCCTCAAGAAAGCGAAACACTTGTTCGGTCCGATGTGGTCGGGCTCCATCTTGCATAAACCATTCAGTACCTGGTCGATCCTCTAACGCTTGCTGTGTGGCGTCAAATTGTTCCAAAATTGCAACGTAACGTGCACCAGTGACCGTTTCTCGAATGAAAAAAGGGCCAATAATGCCTCTGCTGCATACTGCAGCCCACACATTAACTTTAGGAGAATACAGGGGTTTCGCTTCACACCAATATGGCTTTTCGGAACCACAAAATCGCCAGTTCTGCTTATTCACGTATCCATTCAAGTGGAGTGTGCTTCATCTGTAAACCAGATGCAGCCAACATCAAATCCTTCACTATCAATCATTGTGAGCATCTGATTAGCAAAGGCAACCCTTTGTTGCACAGCTCGTACGGGTATGGCCTGGTGCGTTTGAATTTTGAATGGAAACATGTGTAGGCTATTTCTCGGTATTTTCTGCGTGCTGGAACGCCTCGAACCAGTCTCAGATGCAATTCTACGGACGGATGACATTGGATTTCGCTGAATAATTCCAGAAACTGTGGCGATATTTTCAGGCGTAACTGCGGTTTGCTTGCGACCAACGTGCCCCACTAGATCATCAGTTACGCTGCCTGTTCGTTGAAATTTTGCGAAGAGCGTACGAATGGTTTTCGCATCGGGTCCTTTTGGAACATTAAATCGTGCTTCAAAACTTCGCCTTGTTACCGCAGGACTCTCTTCTAACCTGTGGTACTCTAGCACCAGAAACACGCGTTGTTCAATGGAGTACATGGTTTTAATCTCTTCCTTCGGTACGCTAACCTCTTTTCACGTTTCAATAGTGGAACTGATCGCTCTGGGCTTCGGATCACTATTTATACTAGGCATTACGTATGGCGATTACAGCGCCATCTGTTAGCAGCTTTTGTAACTATTATTTCAAACTGCTGTATAAACTTCTTACAGCTTTCACAATAAACATACCGTTTACTGCATTCCTCTATCGCTCTCTGTTTTCGAGATATTTAATTTTGAAATCAGGGAGTCCTTTTCTGGACACCCTATACATCACCTACAGACGCCATTTTGAAACTGTCCTGGAGCTACGCTATCTGTCGGAAGTGACGGAAACTTGGCGCGCTTACTGCGGCCCCTTCAAATGATACATACGTAACGTTTCACATTCGTATCATAGTTTTCAGCTGAGAAAAAAATGCGATGCATTACTTTCTAGGCGACCCGCGTCGAAATATCACGACTAAAAACGGTATCATATACTCGCCTGTAAACTTGAAAATCTGTAATTACTGATTTATGTCTTTTTGAGTTACATGTTATTCAAGGCAAGATTTTTCGGATGCAATGGAAAGACGATTCAGAATTTTCGGGTGAAAGGAGCGCGAAATGAAGGATGCAAGCCCAAAGGACAGCATAGCGTAACCCTTGAAGGTCGAGGCTTCTGTTTTCTGAAAGAACAACACTGTTTCAGCTTACTGTTTCGTAATCTTTTGAAACGCAAACGAGATTACCGCGTCAGACAAAGAACAAACGAAAGCGCGTCACTGATTAACGCCTGGCGAGTGTGCTGGGCGGTGCTTAGACAATAAACGCGCGAAACAAAGCTACAGGGCTGAGCAGGTGCCGACACAAAGCGAGCGCGGTGTGGTTTATGCAGTGACGTTGCCTGAGAAGTAATGAGCTACAAATATAAACGGTGGCCCAGCCAGACAGCTTTTTGGGCGTCGCGTTCGTGTCAGTTCCATGTAAACAATCCGAGCGAGCTGGCTCAGAATTCTTGAGAAGTGGACTGCAAGGGTTCGTATTCTACTCCGTCATCCACGTGTTGTTTGCCGTTGTATCCATAAATCGCTCATCGTGAATGCTGGGATGGTTCCCTTGTAAAGGACACGGTACACCTCGGCCCCCATACGTGTGCTTCCTGAGGGTGAGCTGTACTTTTAATGACTTTGTCGTCGACGGAACAGTGAGCGGTAATTTTCCCTCCTCCCTTTTCGCGTAGAACTAGCACCAAGAAATGACAGCCCGCAAATATGAATTACTTCTATCTAATGGTACATTTACGGTCTGTCTTCGCGTTTTAATATGTTATTATTGGTTAGTTAGTTATAATTATTCTTTATTTATATATTATTATAAATAAATGTACTCTATGTGTGCTTTTATTTTAATTATTGGTTTAGTTATTGGTTTTATTTGGTTTAGTTTAGTTTCTTATTTCCTTTTATCTTTACTCTCCTAAAGACCTGGAAAATATAAATATTCCGTTTTAAATACTAAAGGAGAGCAAGAGATGAATTCCGCAGCGGCGATCTAGCGGAAATTCCTCGACGTTATCTGCTCCACCTGAAACCTCTAAAACCTTTACTCGTTGCCCACATTGTTCGGCACATCTGTGTTCTATGTTGTTTGATGAGTCTGGATGATAGGTCCAATAATTTGGCAGGTTATAGCTTATTAGTTCGGACATAATCTCTCGACGAATTATGACCGTGGAAAATGCAGGTTCGCACTATCGTTCCAAACTTCACCTCCGAGCGATCTAGTCTCATAATATCTGCACCGTGATAATTAACTAATTTAGGTACGAAGATATACACACCTCGCATACTTTTATGTTAGTTATTGGATTTTATTTTGTGCAAAAAATTAATTGAACATTTACTATATACCGTAATGGCGTCTCACAACAATACCATCTCTCTCCTCCTTCCACAAGTCCGATCTCTCCATTTACTTCACAACGACTCCATAAAACAAAATATTTGGTTCGATAAGACACAGAGATGCGTTCGTAGGACGGAACGTCCGATTCTCGCAATCGGTATATGCTGCTCACCACAATATCTATTGTCACACCCAGTGCAGACTCTTGTGTGCGTTTAGTCAAGGAATCATGTAACGGATATAGAATCACTAACAACCTACGTTTGAGTTAATGAGGTGTTACTATAGAGAATCCGAAATAAAGTTCTCACTCCTTTCCGTTTTGTGGGTATAAAAATTCAGTAGAGATTTCTAAGTAAGAAGCTCTAAGCGTGGTAGTAAATGCAATTGCAATAAATATGTTACTCGAAACAAATACAGAACCCGAATATACACGAACGGATCACAAGTTAATCATAAAACTAGAGTCGTCACTACAAATTGTTTTCTCAATATTCATCTGCCGGGCAACATGACGAACTTCGTCGCTGAAGTACATGCAACGCAACTAGCAGTTAACAATCTTATATAAAGAACCAATTTATTTACAAAAATTGTAGTAACTGTTCATTCTAAATCAGCCATGTGAGCCATCTTAACAAACCTTTCCAATGAAACAACCATAGGTGAAAAAGGACAAGCTATAAAGGATATTACGGACACAAATAAGTAAACAGAGTTTCGGTGGATACTTTCATACGTAGGAAAGGACGGATATGAGACTGCTGATCTATTGGCCAGGAAAGGAACACATAGGCAAGTTAACGAGAAGAGCATTCCACCTGACACACTTGGGAAAGTTATTCACAAGACAACTGCGGAATTCCACAAGACAGATTTAAGAATTAAATCAAAAGGGAAATCTTGGGAAAAGATACAAGAATTTTGGAAGCTGTTCAGGAGAGATCTGGGCAGAGAAGCAGTAACCAATTTGCAAGTAACAACGGGAAATGATTGCCCAGCCCAACAACATCTAAACAGGATAGGAGACCTTGCCACAAATGAATGTTTTATTTGCCAAAACCGGTGTTGCGGATTCGGATCATCTACTGATATGCTCAGGTTTAACTGCAGAAGCACAGAAGAGAGCAAACATCGAAAACTTGTACTGGGATGCCAGAAATTATTAAGTTGTTACTTTTTGCAACCTCTGCTTCATTACTACATTTACTTCTCCAAGTCATTACGGAGATCTGAAGATTTTACTGGGACACCGTAATCTTTTCTGTAACTCATTTATTATTATTATTATAATTATTTTGAAAGTAGTCTATTCTACTATCTTGGCTGATTTACGTCAAATTTTTATACGATGCTGTAATATCCTTTGTCGTCCCAATGTTTATATCGAAAAGTTCTTGACCAATTTACTTCAAACCTTTACACGATTGTCCAGTAAATATGTACTCTAAAATGAATACCTTAAGAACTGTAAGCACGTGCTCATCTTGGCTACTTGGAAACGCTAATGAACAATTGCTCATAACTTTTAAGGTATGGATTTTAGAGCAAATGTTTACTGGACTTTTTTCTTGTTTTGCTCCATACTACTACTCCCCAAAATGTGGAAAGCAAAGAACTTGCAGTAGAAGAGATTTGCTTCACAGTATCGAAGATGAAAAATTGCTCGTAGCTCTTAAGGCATGTATTTTCGACCCTATGTTTACTCAGACTTTTTTGCTTCTAGTATCGTGTACTTTCAGCTGTATGCGTATACGCCATTAATTATGATACACCCTGTATATAAATATATTGTAAACAGCAATGAGCAGGATTTCTATTCAAACGGACTGCGGGAAAAAAAAATGTTGTGCTGTGAAAGTGTGCTGTTTCGTTTTAACTACGACAGCAAGGCGTTCAGACGATTAACAGATTAGACAAATGGCTTCTCTCATATGCATTCTGTCTCATGTACAATTTTAAACCAAAATTTTGTATACTGGAATGTGTGTTTTGTTTTCTTCCTCGCAGTCGGTTTTAACAGAAAACAGCAAAATTTCATTGGTGGCTTATCGGGTTATGATTTAGAATACTACTACGGAATCTGAATCGCTCATAACTTTGAAATCCTCCCCATTCGTAGATTAAAACTACGCGGAATACTGTCTCTGTAGCTGCTATCCCCACGCCCCTTATACCAGTGATCCCATACTCTCAATCAATGTTCAGTTTGCAATAACAATAAGAAAGGCTCAAGCTCAGAGACAGGGGGGAGGGGGGGGAGGGGGGGGGGAGAGGAAATGGACAGACGGGGGACGGGGGTGGGGGGGAGAAATGGACTTAGAGAGGGCGAATATTATTATGAAAAAGTATAGGAATAAAGATGTTTTATTCATTTGAAAGCGACAGTTAAATAGTACTTTGCAACATAGTCTCCACACTTATTTGGACCTTTTCATAGCGGCGAACCACCTTTGGCATTCCACTGGCATAAAACTCTGCTGTCTGAGAGTTCGACACCGGTTAGTCACGCCCTCTCGCAGTTCCTCGCCGTCGTTGCGGGCCAGGTCTTCGTCGCCGGACTCAGATGATAGTCACTGGGTGCAAGATGAGGACTTAATGGCGCACGAGGGAACACCTTCCACTTGAAAGCGTCGAGTACCTCTCGGGTGCGATTTGTCTGGTGTGGCCGAGCACTGTCGTGCAAGAGCAAAATATTTGAGCTCAGCATTCCTCTGTGTTCATTCTGAACTGCTATTCTTAATCATTCCAAAGTCTGACAATACCTTGCAGAGTTGGCTGTTTGACCAGAAAATAGAAAAGAAGCATACCTTTACTGTCCCAAAAAGCAGTCGCCAGAATATGTCTTACAGACAAAGCTTGGAACCATGTTATTGGTTTTTGGGAGGATTTGTGAGCCCGCGTTCCATAAGCAACAATTCGGTCTCACAGTTCACGTGTCTGAACCAAGTCCTGTCTCCAGTTACCATTCGATTAAGTAATCAGTCACCGCGTTTTTCGTGAGAATCCAGAAATGTCAATGACGGAGTCGTGCGCTGGTTCTTGGGGTTTTCTGTCAAGATTTTTGGTACCACCTTGCACAAAATTAGTGACAGCCTAGTTTGTGTGCAACGATACGTTGCATCAAACTTCACGACATTTATGGGAAACTAAACGATAGGTGTGTCATTGTGAATCGCCGGTTTACTTGAATCTCCTCATACTTTTGCCACCAACTCATCAGTCACAGAGCTTGATCGTTGTGTAGCCTCTTTAAATGGCCTACACATATACATAAATATTTCCGGCGTTTCCATACGGCAAAGATATCGCAGGGATGTATGATTATATCCACGCTGACAGAAAATTGAAGAACAGAAATAGCAATCATTATATGGAACACATTTGTCATTTTTCGCCGATATCGGTGTCTGTCGGTCTTCTGAGGTGGAGCGAGTAAGTCGTTATATAATCGAGACGTCTCAGTATTGTGTTAAGTAAAAGTTGTAATGTGTGGAGTCGCAATTTTTTCGTTCAACTAGTGAGCTACGTCCTGATTTCCTTCTCCCGATGTGACGAGAGTTGCATCTTAAAATTCAGCTCCTCGGAGAGAAAGTCAACTCGAAGAAATAAAGGCGTCGCAGCCACGCCGCCGTTGTTGTACGTCGTAGGCTGATGATGATTATGTTCGGTTCGTGGGGCGCTCATCTCTGCGGCTATCAGCGCCCGTACAAATTTCCAACCGTTGCTCAGTCCAATCTCGCCACTTTCATGAATCTTTACATCGTAGGGGAGGAAAGGTAAATACAACGCCACACGCCAAAAAACTATAGGAACTAGCATCCAAGTAATGTTTCAGAATTGCCACAACGTTCTTAACATGCACGCATCTATACCTGCGTGCGTTTCTGGGAAGACAATTTTTGGTGCCTATATCTCTCCCCGCCAAATATGTCGTCCACTTCGTTCTTTACCGTGAAAATAGTTAGGCCGCTTTTAAGCCTAATGCACCGTTGGCGCACTCCGCCTTTAGTGATTGCGCTGTTTCCGTACACTTCACATAATTTCCGATAATTCTTTTGCCAACGTTACGTAAAGCATGTGGAAGTTGTTAGCTGTGACTAAACTTGCAAAGTGGTGTAAAATTAACGTCACTGCAAAACATACGTTATGTTTTCCAAAACAATGTGTGCACCAAGAACAAACCAAAAGACACTACTAACTCTGTACGACCCCCACAACGCTCCTAACATATAATGAATATGTACAACCTGATGATGAACCCTAGGCCATTCGAAATCAATAATGGAAAATAAAAATTGAAAAATAAAGCTAAAGGCGACTGGTTGCAGTAATTTGTGGAAACCTTAAATCATAACAGTCACAGTGTTCCACCTCCATAACGGATAAACGTTTTAAAAACCTTATTACTGACCGGCCTTCACAACTCGCAGGAATTTCAATGGGGACATACATTGAAAACTTTTATTGTGAAATAACGGGAGACGACACGAACCTCACGCTGGCTCGGCTGGATGCCGACTGTGTGGATGAACGCTCAGACAGCGATATGGCCACAGTAGCCCTACCCATTGCTGCTGCAGGCGAAAATGTAAACTATTTTCTGGATAGCCCTCCTACTTTCAGAGAAGTCCCGGTTCTGCATACAGCATCATGGTGGTCGTATCCGCGTCTAGAGGCGATAAGGAGAACGGACTTGGCCAGCCTGCTTTCGTCATGACATAATACAGCAACTGGCGTGATAATATGTGTGGGGCGTCACTGGGTACGTAACACGATCACCGACGGTTCGCACAACCGGTAATTTGGAGACCATCCGTTACGTTTGTGACGTGTTAAGGCCGGCTGCTATGTTCTATTTTCGAAGTCTCTGCGTCGTTATCTTTCGAGAAGATAACGGTAGACCACATGTTGCCCGTGGTGTCGAGACCTACCCAGACAGAAAGGATGTTCGGCTGTTATCCCGGCCGGCGCCTGTCCAGATATCTCAAGCAGTGACAACACCTGTTCATGGCCTGCCAGGAGAATGGGACGCTGTCAGACGCCAGCTACTGCGAATCATGAACTCTGCCACAGAGCTGAACCAGCATTCAGTGACGTACTCTTGTCTGTCATCCAAGCTCTCATCGACTCGATATCGAGCCGGGTTAAGAGTCACTGTTCCCGGCGGACGTGGCTGCTGTGTTCTGTAATTTGTACCTTGTATACCCCTAATCGCCAACAAATTTAATCGTTCCTACTACTGTGTATACACACAATAAGTAGTATTTCGTTATTTGTTGCTCTTGTTGATATAATTTTAATGGACAGCGGTGTCGTTCAGGAGCGAGATGACATATGTACACAATTTAATGGCCTTCAGCCTTGTAATCGGATACCTTTGGGTGTTTCTGATCCATACTTACAGAGTGTTTCCTTTCAGTACGTTTAGTGCAATGCACCGACGCCGTGCAAAGTACAGTATGACCAGTTGGTGATCTCAAAGAGCCTTACATACTCTATAAATAAGACGTCTCTATCCGGAATTTCTGCCGACAGTTTTTTAGTTGATGCGACATTCCGTAAGGACGAGTGGCTGCTATTCTCATGAGCCACCTATCCGTACAGTGGTGCAGTGGTATCGGAAGTGTTGTTGGAGTACAAATATTGGAGTTCACTACGAGCGGCGGAGAATAACATTTTTGGAGAATGCTAGTCACTCGTGCTGACGAAACGGCAGATAGTACAAAGAACCCGAAACAGGCACGGCCTCTCGTTCCCCCCGTGCGATAGAAGAGAAAGAGAGAGAGAGAGAGAGAGAGAGAGAGAGAGAGAGAGAGACTTACGGTTTGGAGGAGCTGGCCGGCATGGAAGGCAAGCATGTGGTCGCGCAGTATGCGCTCATTAAAACGCGCTGCCGACCCGAGGCTCGAGATTTCTGTGTCGTATAACAGCGCGTATGCCAGGTTAGGTTTAGAAATCGAGCGGCCAGGAAAAGCCAAACAGGGCGGCGTGTTGAAATTCGCAGCCGGTTGCGGAGCAGATAATCAGTGGAAAGCGGAGGCGGCGGCAGCTGCAGCGGCACACGTGCGTGGCTGCTATACAGCAGTGTTCCTAGCCGTGTGTGTGCGACACCGTGCGTTCCTGTGCTGGGGCCGCGATGGGGCAAGGCGACGGTCGTAACTCTGTCCAGGTGCGCTGCCTGTCCGCAAGGTAAACGGCCGAGACACAGAGTGCTGATTGCACGTGCCGCTGTGGAGTCACTGCTCGAGCAAACGTCTCGTGCTAATAAATGACTGGCGTTAGCTGCAGCATGCTACATAAAGCCCTTACAACTCGAGTGGGTAGTAACAGGTTAAATGAGCAGTTCCCGGTGCGAAACCGTTCACTCGCACAAGCAGTATGAGTTGGCAATAGATCGCTAGCGCCCGGTATCACCTCTTTCCGCCGAGATGTAGGCTACGGGAGAGACTGACCTGCCGCACACTACTCACGCAGACCCGTCGAAGGCACGCACATTTCGCGCAATGGCATTCGAGACCCGCTTGTTACGCTT
The DNA here is from genome assembly GCF_021461385.2 of Schistocerca piceifrons. Taxonomy (NCBI): domain Eukaryota; kingdom Metazoa; phylum Arthropoda; class Insecta; order Orthoptera; family Acrididae; genus Schistocerca; species Schistocerca piceifrons. Next base: position 291,880,929 of record NC_060139.1, read on the forward strand.
AAAGTGATGACAACAGACAAAACAGATCTGAGAAAGTCGTCAGATATGAAAGCAACTTTGTGGTTACCGCAGGGGACGGTTATAGGGTCATTGCTGTTCATCATATATAGGTGAACTTTAGATGCACAGAAAGTACATATGTTTAACAGATGAAAACACCTCTTCCATTTCTCGTTTGGCTAACTTTTCTCTCCCATACTAGAAACAGCAAATACATCACATTGTTAATTTATCTATATAGCGGAAATAAGAAATAGATGATGTAACGTCCCCTTAGAAAAATTAATGAATTACTGTGCTGATAAACCTCTTACATTATTTGCTTTTCAAACAGCTGAGCAGAACTGAATGTACTCAGACATTTCGCATTTCGCTCTTTACCTATTCTGATCAACACTAAAATGACACAACATATTTTTAGCGCACCGCAGTCTGACTTTCAATAATCCCTACCAAAGAATGGCCCTGACTAACATTAAACTATAACTTTCACAAATCACTTACCTCACAAAAATTTTCGTTACTCATGCTACTGCAATACAGCGAGCGCCACTACTGCCAGCTAAATAAAAGATTCAAACTACTGAAGGCACTAACTACTGATAGGCATAGTTAGCAATGAAAGATTTTGATTGAGAAAAAACAATGTATTTACCTTAATATTGTTCAAAGGTCATATTATATATATATATCAGTTCATGACATCTAGTCTTACAAATTTACTGTCTCTGTCCAGATCATCCGCTCTCAAAACTCCGCCGTCTCACTCCCCACATCCACCACTGTTGGCGGCTCACCTCCAACTGCGCAACGCTACGCGCTGTTAACATACCTAAAGTGATTTACAGTATATACGCGCATTCTCAGTTCTAAAAAGGTAACGAAAACCACTCATATGCCGGCTTCATCAGACTTGTAAATATGTTCGTCGAACATCCCACCTAGAGTTCGTCCGCCCTGAACGCTGTGGTTGTTCTAAAAGCTATTGTTCGTTGCTTAAAACCTCCTGTTTGCAGTGCATCAGAGTATTGTTTTGTGTTTGATGTCTGACGTCTGAGTTTAGGTCAACTTCATTAAAGATAAATGAATAACAGTTAATCGTATAATAACTATTCTAGATCGTTTAAAAGCGTGTTAGTTTTGCAATAACAACATCGTAGTCTCTAGAAATATTCTCGTTTTCGATTTCAAAATACAGGAAGTTAGAGTACTTTTTACCTAAAGGTTATCTGACCGCATCTGAGTTCACTGATGGTGTGGCGACAAACACTTTCTTTCTGTAAAAGAAGAGTGCCCCACATTTTAACAGAAATGGCGTTCAATGCAAAAATCCAAGTACAAGACAAGAAGATCAAGAATGCATGAAAGATAGTTACATACATTCCATGTAAGTACGGACCATTTTATGAGAAGGTGTTGATAAGACCAACAACAGCTATAGCAGAGGGCATTAATGATTTTCAGGGTAAATTTCATAGATAATGCTTTCAAAATCTATGAGCAGTTTAGACATTCCCTGCATATGTTCCATTACGGAAGTTTTGTGAAAATATAGCTAGTTCTGATGTTGTACTAAGAAGCTTTGATTCCTAATTCACAATCAGTTTGAAGATGGGAACAAATCCTCGGTTTATAATATTGTGATGCGTCCTGCAGGACAATCCAGTTCGTCTTTTCATGTTACTGAGATAGGAGATTAATGTAAAGCATCTCCTATAAATGTTTTACAAGACAAAAATAAAACATGAGGATGTTTTTTGTATTTCCCCACAAAAGGAGGTTTTGGATTCGTTTCGATCGATTAATCTCCGTCATCCATAGGTACAGGGAAAGGTCTTCATATACAGAGAAGCGTGGTTATAGATAAAACCATTAAATTAATGCTGGAAGAGTCGAATGAGACAGCGAAAATCTCCTTAAAACTGTGCTTGAGAAAGCTGCATGACCCACTAGCCGTTCTAATCGTACAATAAACAGAATAACAAAGAAGAGGAAAAACAGCTACAAGTACTTCTCGAGGCTTCTCTACTTCAGGGAATGTGTGTCAGAAGAAGAAAACTGAATTTTATTTATGAGTTTTTTCTTCTGGAAGCACGAGATCCGACTTGTTTTACTTTGGTTGATTCTTTCCTTATGTGACTATTCCTCTTTTGACACTCTAAGGAAGTATTGATTTCTACTCTATATACTTATCAAGTTATTTGTCGTACTGATATAACATTGAGAGGCTTCTACATTAAATGAAATTATACTAAATTACAGTTAGTTTGGTGTATTACCACTTGCTGCTTCTTTGAATTCAAATATAATAAAAAAATTTTGTTTCTTCGGAACATCGCCACTTAAAATATCTTTACGTGCTGTACACATGCGGCATACACAGGCTCTGTTGCGAGAGGTCGCATCGTTGAAAAAACTGTAACAGCAGTCTCCTCAACTCTGGGAAAACTTAAGCACAAGTCTAACCGTCTGTAAACATTCAGTTTTTCTGTAAGAATAATCATCAGCTTTACGGACATGGGGATCAGTAAGTTGGCGTTTTTTCGTTCACTGACTAGTAACTGCGAGCAACTCCGCGCCTATTCAAAACTTACTCATTGTATCAAAGATAGTACCGACAATTATGCGTCGAGATCACACATGTAGATACATATTGCGGTTATCTATTTTGTCAAGCTGATTTCTGAGAAACGGCATAAGCGTTAAATTTGTTGCTCCTTGGAGCTTACGGGCGCTCAGCGCCAAGGTTATCAGCGTTTTTGTCATTAATAACGTCTTCTATAACGCAAATGAATTGTAGAATATAATTAAGCAGTACAAGAAATACCAACTTTCGAAGATTGACACGCTCTTGATTGTCACCAGATGACGATGAAACAATGGAAACTGTGAAAGCAGGGGATCCTTCTTAAATCGCAGCGACTTGGAAACCGTGAGAATTTTATACCGTTGACATTGAAAAAGGTAGGAATACTTCAGGTTCCAGTATTGACGTGTCACTTATCAGTGGGATAAGCAGGAGACAGGAAGTGAAAGTCTCCGACAAACATAGCATCTGTTTCATTGCTTTCCTCGCTCATGCCAGTTAGACCACACTCCGCGACAAATAAATTGTCTAAAGGTCTGAGTGCAGTTGGCGGGAGTCCGAGGTATCTGGTCGGCTGTTTGAGGCTGTTAACAGAGGAATTTGAAGACGCGGAAGCACTTGAGATTAGTAGGCCTAATGCACACTGTGTACGATAGAGCAGCCTCGTAATTAAGACATCGCGTGGAGAATTCCGGAGACGCGTCCCATTACCTGTAGAAAGGTCTGCGTTCCGACTCTTGCCCAAGCCTGCTGACTTTGTCCACGACGGTGCTATTTACAATCGCGGTTGACTGTAAGATGGTCATTGACGGAATGTTATCTGGATATGTAGTGGAGAGAAAGACTCTGGCGCGACATCCTAGAAAGCACTTGAGATACACACTACGCTCGAAGTTTGGGAATAGGAGTTGATGTTCAAAGACGGTCTGCCAATTACAGTGTTATTCTTTCAGAGACGACAAACCATTTGCAAAATCAACAGCGTTATCAGTTGAACAGACACAGGGTGAACCCGCTGCACCGACAAAATTTCGTGGTTCGTTCAGGGATATTTTCTGAGTACTTTGATGTAAGGGAGGAGGGATCAGCGAGCATCCGGCTGTCCTGCTTCGGATTATCCGTTTTGCGAGTTTTGCTTGCGTTGTTCGACGATTTTTGAAAACATGGAAAGCATAGCTTGAAGTATTGTAATTGCAACGAATATTTTCGGTAATGTTGTTGTTGTGGTCTTCAGTCCTGAGACTGGTTTGATGCAGCTCTCCATGCTACTCTATCCTGTGCAAGCTTTTTCATCTCCCAGTACCTACTGCAACCTACATCCTTCTGAATCTGCTTAGTGTATTCATCTCTTGGTCTCCCTCTACGATTTTTACCCTCCACGCTGCCCTCCAATACTAAATTGGTGATCCCTTGATGCCTCAGAACATGTCCTACCAGCCGATCCCTTCGGTAATAATACACTATTATGCATTTGATTCATGTTTCACCGCTAGAAGATGATGCGGATCGCAATCCACCGTCGGACATTCCTGTGTATATGTTTCACTAGCACTTTCCCTAGAAGATAAATGTCTAAATTTACCAGCCGGCCGGGGTGACCGAGCGGCTCTAGGCGCTACAGTCTGGAACCGCGCGACCGCTACGGTCGCAGGTTCGAATCCTGCCTCGGGCATGGATGTGTGTGATGTCCTTAGGTTAGTTAGGTTTAAGTAGTTCAAAGTTCTAGGGGACTGATGACTTCAGATGTTAAGTCCCATAGTGCTCAGAGCCATTTCTAAATTTACCATTTAAAGCCGACAGTAAAAGGAAACGATTTCGATTCTGTTCTCTGACGGTTATCTTCAGAATTTTTGCTCTGTGTTAATATGAACTGAAAGCGTAGTGTTAAAACATGTCAAGGATGATTGCATTGCAGATCGTACTTTCTAACCGTCGACAGATCTTAATTGTAATGTAGCTGCAGTCCGGAACCGCGCTGCTGCTACGACCGCAGGTTCGAATTCGGCCTCGGGCATGGATGTGTGTGATGTCCTTAGATTAGTTAGGGGACTGATGACCTCAGATGTTAAGTCCCATAGTGCTTAGAGCCATCTGAACCATTTTGTAATGTAGCTACTACAATAAATATGGCCGATGTTCTTTCTTGAAAATGCGAACCGTCGTCAGAAACAAAATAAATAAGAACAGGGACGGAAAAAGCTGAACAATTATTTTTCCAAATTGAGCTGAAAGCAGCTGATATATCCGTTTTAAATGCAATTTTGTAAATATCTTGTCAGTTTCAGGCCAGTAATGCCTAAGCAATGCAATAGGCTTCCAAATGTGACATGCAGCATGAGCGTTAGTTCAATCAACAGCAGTTCCCAGCAAAAAACTATCAGTGTTTTTCGGTTTCCGTGCAGTCTTGGGTCCACAGTAACGCGAATAATTGCATGTTTACATTTATATGACGAGTGCAACACATCTTGTATTCTTCTCATTAGAAATGCAGTACAGATTTCGAGTTCGAAGGTTGCAAGATGTGCCTCACCCGTCGTGGAAACATTGGCATAAAAGTACAGTTTTACTATATACTGTGGATTTCAGCAACTGACAAGCATCAAAGACTGCTACATATGTATAGACGTTCCAAGTTGCACAAGATGTACTTTAGCTGTGTATATTTTTACTTGTGACAAGTCTGTTTGTAATTTCATTTTTGATAAACTTGTGTGGAACATGAAATATACTGTTCACCAAAATGTTAACATGGCTTGATAAATGAACGCTCGACGAACGTGACGTACAAGCAAAAAAATTTTTGAAGATCTGAAGGTACAGTTGTACCTGTCGACACCGTTCAATAAGAAATAGCTTTTAATGCCATCTTGACTATAAAAAATTTCATTAAGATACGTACAAATCGCTCCTTTTTATTTTTCATTTTGAGGAACTTCGGTATTTCAATGAAGCTTATTAATAGTCTATTTACCTTGTAATAATCTCAGACAAGTATACTGAAACAAAATCGTACGTTTCGTTTAACTTATACCGCTGATGTACATTTGCTGTGTGACATCCTCATTAATTTACAAACTTTGTTAGGTCTGCTGTCATTTTACTAGTGAAGTATTGCGTGACATGGAGTTAATTTGAATAGAATGTCACCAATACAGGAAGGAAAGAAGATGTCATCGAGAAGTATTATTAAGGGACAAAATAACAGCGCAGCTCCATTTGAAAGAACGAATTTGACAGTTACATCTAGGTGGCTGGTAAGGATATGGTACGCGCTGTCGATATTAATTGATGAACCCATAGTGATTATGGGTCGAAGTGAAAATATTATCAGTATCATCAGCACATCAGAAGTATATAAACTGAAAGAAGTGCCTCACTCTGTACATTCCTTTTCTTGCTGTTCAACAGGAGGATGTCGGAGGAAGGCTCAGATTGAAGTACTGCGAAACCTCCGCCCCGGAGAAACTGTTGCGTGTGGCGCGCTAGCCTGGGAACGTCCTTTGCTTTACTCCTTTTCAATCAGAGCGCCGCGTCTGCAGAAGTTCTTGGCAAACTACTTGACTGCTTGTGCGCACGTGGTCCCCGCATTCCGTCTGTGTGTTTAATTAATGGCGCGTGGTCCGCACAGAGAGTGGGGCACTGAGCGCTCTTTGCGTGGCCCTCCCGGCAGGAGTGACGCAGCCGTCCTCCGCTGGAGTGGGCGCGCGACTTCGCAGAGGAACGCGAAATGCCAGCAGCTGCTCTGGAGGTTTCCTTTGATGCCGGGTGCCTCTTTCATATCGTGACAGTGTTGTCGTCTTTGCAGTTCGACTCCACTTTTGATCTCCTCCGCACATCCAACTTTGTGTATAACTACTGTGTCTCAGTTAAACAGCTCGCTGCTACGCGAAGTCTGTTTATGCGCCACCTTTTCTAGGTTTCATACAGGCCCTACTCTTCTGATGACAGACACTGTTTACGTTGGGTTGCCACTTAGCTACAAGCTGCGTGGAACAGACCTGAAAGCGCCAGTTGCATTTATGTGGCTCCTGTCGCAGTACCTGTTACCTGTGTGACAACAGACGTACTTAGACATTCTTTTAATTAGAACTCCTTAACATTAAAAGTATAACACTCTAGGTCGTTGTCTGCGTTTGCAAATTTTAACTACTGGCCATTAAAATTGTTACACCAAGAAGAAATGCAGATGATAAACGGATATTCATTGGACAAATATATTATACTAGAACTGACATGTGATTACATTTTCACGCAATTTCGGTGCATAGATCCTTAGAAATCAGTACCCAGAACAACCACCTCTGGCCGTAATAACGGACTTGATATGCCTGGGCATTGAGTCAGACAGAGCTAGGATGGCGTGTACAGGTACAGATGCCCATGCAGCTTCAACACGGTTCCACAGTTCATCGAGAGTAGTGACTGGCGTATTGTGACGAACCAGTTGCTCGGCCAACATTGACCAGACGTTTTCAATTGGTGAAACATTGTAACGCCGCAAATGCATATCCTCCTATTTCCATCTATTGTACTATAAATTTTTGCCTTATTTTGTCACCTGAAGATATGACATTTCTGTCTCTTTTTATATTGTAATTGTTTTAATATTTACCAAAAAAACCAATTATACATCGACATGAATGCATATATATATATATATATATATATATATATATATATATATATATATATATATATCGATGTATAATTGGTTTGTTTTGTAAATACACTCCTGGAAATGGAAAAAAGAACACATTGACACCGGTGTGTGAGACCCACCTTACTTGCTCCGGACACTGCGAGAGGGCTGTACAAGCAATGATCACACGCACGGCACAGCGGACACACCAGGAACCGCGGTGTTGGCCGTCGAATGGCGCTAGCTGCGCAGCATTTGTGCACCGCCGCCGTCAGTGTCAGCCAGTTTGCCGTGGCATACGGAGCTCCATCGCAGTCTTTAACACTGGTAGCATGCCGCGACAGCGTGGAAGTGAACCGTATGTGCAGCTGACGGACTTTGAGCGAGGGCGTATAGTGGGCATGCGGGAGGCCGGGTGGACGTACCGCCGAATTGCTCAACACGTGGGGCGTGAGGTCTCCACAGTACATCAATGTTGTGGCCAGTGGTCGGTGGAAGGTGCACGTGCCCGTCGACCTGGGACCGGACCGCAGCGACGCACGGATGCACGCCAAGACCGTAGGATCCTACGCAGTGTCGTAGGGGACCGCACCGCCACTTCCCAGCAAATTAGGGACACTGTTGCTCCTGGGGTATCGGCGAGGACCATTCGCAACCGTCTCCATGAAGCTGGGCTACGGTCCCGCACACCGTTAGGCCGTCTTCCGCTCACGCCCCAACATCGTGCAGCCCGCCTCCAGTGGTGTCGCGACAGGCGTGAATGGAGGGACGAATGGAGACGTGTCGTCTTCAGCGATGAGAGTCGCTTCTGCCTTGGTGCCAATGATGGTCGTATGCGTGTTTGGCGCCGTGCAGGTGAGCGCCACAATCAGGACTGCATACGACCGAGGCACACAGGGCCAACACCCGGCATCATGGTGTGGGGAGCGATCTCCTACACTGGCCGTACACCACTGATGATCGTCGAGGGGACACTGAATAGTGCACGGTACATCCAAACCGTCATCGAACCCATCGTTCTACCATTCCCTGACCGGCAAGGGAACTTGTTGTCCCATCAGGACAATGCACGTCCGCATGTATCCCGTGCCACCCAACGTGCTCTAGAAGGTGTAAGTCAACTACCCTGGCCAGCAAGATCTCCGGATCTGTCCCCCATTGAGCATGTTTGGGACTGGATGAAGCGTCGTCTCACGCGGTCTGCACGTCCAGCACGAACGCTGGTCCAACTGAGGCGCCAGGTGGAAATGGCATGGCAAACCGTTCCACAGGACTACATCCAGCATCTCTACGATCGTCTCCATGGGAGAATAGCAGCCTGCATTGCTGCGAAAGGTGGATATACACTGTACTAGTGCCGACATTGTGCATGCTCTGTTGCCTGTGTCTATGTGCCTGTGGTTCTGTCAGTGTGATCATGTGATGTATCTGACCCCAGGAATGTGTCAATAAAGTTTCCCCTTCCTGGGACAATGAATTCACGGTGTTCTTATTTCAATTTCCAGGAGTGTATTATTTGTACTTTTACGCTGGGTCTGGCCTAGGGCAAACTATGCTATCGAACGACTACATCGATAGGTCGTGTGGAGAACCAAAGTGTTTAGGATCTTTGGTAGTGTTAACTCTGCCGCATGGAGCGCGGGCAGAGGAGTCTGGCTGGGGTAGGGCGGTGGAGCAGGTGTGTTGTGTGACGCTCCCGCGAGTTGCTGCGCTTTCGGGGTTTGGCAGCATGTAATTGCGCTCGACTTGCTATGATAGTTTCTGACACGGTGTCGCGGACAGGAAGCATTAGCTGGCGCACAACAAGAGCCCGTTTCGCCTGGTGACCGTGTCGAGAAGGAGGCGCACCAACATCCAGCTTCTGCAACAGCGACGGCCGACAATGAGGGACTGTCGCCACCTCCTCGATCGACGGCTTCAAACCTTCAATCAACCAACAAGGAAGACTGGAAGCACGTAAAGTTTTAGAACTGTATGGCAGACCTCAGCTTTTAGAACTGTTGCACCACAAAAATACAGCAACTTAACATGAACCTTTGTTGCTCATTGTCCCAATTGCATTAACAAGTAGGGTCCTTTCCTTTTCTGGAATGAACCTGAGTGTCGTTGAAATTCATACGCCAGCGTTAAAGTAATATCATTCCATTTCACTGCTTTAATTTCAAAGTTCAGTTAAAGCGTTCATAGCTGGCTACAATATTTATACTACACAAGCACAAATTAAGAGTGCGAGTTTTGTTACCATATTTTAGCTTACCTGTGACTGCAGCTCAGCTTGGTACGTACTAAATTTAACTATTGTTAATTGTTCAGAATCATTTAATTCAAGTTCAAAGTTAAATCTCTTATTTCTTAATTGCGTAGCTTCAAGTAGCTTTTGAAATGATTGTTGAGGCAGCCCAAGACTAACCTTATTTTATTAAATTTCGTAGTGCTTCAGAAACAAAGTTCACTATTAATTTCAGTCACTAAATTAACTTTCAGTTTTCCGGTTTTATTAATTCTTTTGCTAAATTAAGTAAGAGTGTAGCGAAATTTATTACTTCTGACAAACATTCAGTTTTCACACAACACGTGTCAACCTTCAGTTGCCACGCTTTTAGTGCTACTTATGGGTGCGTTAGTATTTCATTTTCAGTTATTATAGTAGTTGTCCATAGGACTGGCGACCGTAATTTTCCCCAAATCTCAAATATCTAATTAACGCCAATTAATTGTTAACGTGACGACCGCACATTTACTTCCTTTATTAATTTTATCCTTTTCTCAAAATTAATTTCCACCAATTTCATTTGCATTTTTCCTTTCATTTAGATGTAACCCTTTCCTCCCTCTTTACCGACAGATTAATTTCGGTGACGATTGCTTTTCCCAAATTTCCATTAGGTACACGCGGTTTAATTTTTCACTGTCATTAAGGTCGATAAGTGAGGGGGAGGTTACAACATCTGGAGAATGTGCTGGCCAAGGGCAGCAGTCGAACATTTCCTGTATCCAGAAAGGCCCGTACAGGACCTGCAACATGCGGTCGTGCATTATCCTGCTGAAATGTAGGGTTTCGCAGGGATCGAATGAAGGGTAGAGCCACGGGTGGCAACACATCTGAAATGTAACGTCCACTGTTCAAAGTGCCATCAATGCGAACAAGACGTGTCCGAGACGTGTAACCAATGGCACCCCATACCATCACGCCGGGTGATACGCCAGTATGGCGATGACGAATATAGTGCGTTCACCGCGGTGTCGCCAAACACGGATGCGACCATCATGATGCTGTAAACAGAACCTGGATTCATCCGAAAAAATTATGTTTTGCCATTCGTGCACCCAGGTTCGTCGTTGAGTACACCATCGTAGGCGCTCCTGTCTGTGATGCAGCGTCAAGGGTAACCACAGCCATTGTCTCCGAGCTGATAGTCCATGCTGCTGCAAACGTCGTCGAACTGTTCGTGCAGAAGGTTGTCTTGCAAACGTCCCCATCTGTTGACTCAGGGATCGAGACGTGGCTGGACGATCCGTTACAGCCATATGGATAAGATGCATGCCATCTCGACTGCTAGCGATACGAAGCCGCTGGGATCCAGCACAGCGTTCCGTATTACCCTCCTGAACCCACCGATTCCATATTCTGCTAATAGTCATTGGATCTCGACCAACGCGAGTAGCAATGTCGCGATACGATAAACCGCAATCGCGATAGGCTACAATCCGACCTTTATCAAAGTCGGAAATGTAATGGTACGCATTTTTCCTCCTTACACGAGGCATCACAACAACGTTTCACCAGACAACGCCGGTCAACTGCTGTTTGTGTATGAGAAATCGATTGGAAACTTTCCTCATGTCAGCACGTTGTAGGTGTCGCCACCGGCGCCAACCTTGTGTGAATGCTCTGAAAAGCTAATCATTTGCATATCACAGCATCTTCTTCCTGTCGGTTAAATTTCGCGTCTGTAGCACGTCATCTTCTTGGTGTAGCAATTTTAATGGCCAGTTGTATATGTTGGTCAGCATAAAATATGGGGATAAAATATTGTTTACTTTTTCTCATTCATTGTTACTTAATAGAAATGATATAGTTTCAAACGCAAAAGTAGTTTTGTGGATTTTAGGAGACTATTGCTAATTTTTTATACAAGAATATTAGACTCAAAATTTTAACTAAAGAAAAGTTACCGAACACTCTTCGCTGTTTTCATTCCAAGTTGAATGTAGGATCTACATCAACATCTACACTTCGCAGATGATACTTCCAATCAGTTGCTCCGTTTCTTCACCAACAGTGCGAGGAGAAGAGCACCGGTTTCACGTCGCGGAATGGCTCTTGTCAGTAACAATAGGGGCTTGAACGAAAGCAGTTCTTTATTATTGTCTCTAAAGTTCTCCATTTTTTAAAGTGTTTTCATTTCTGTTGGTTTCCAGTTGTCTCTTACTACGGCTATTGGGGCAACTGCTTTCTCTTGTTCACTCGTTATACAAAATGTAACGCTGCGTCGAAAGAAATAAAGAGAAAAATATTTTATGAATTCGTTATGTGTACAACATTCTGACAAGAACCAACGAAACATGAACTAATGCAAGAAAAATATTTCATCATAAGTACTGTACATTTGCATTAATACAACGCCTCAGAAATACGGCAAGAGTTGTTCCACTAAATTTCAGAAATGAGTTTGAAAACAAAAAACGGTAAAGCACACTGTCTGACAAAAAAGTGAAGCCCCCAGGAGGGGAGGACGAAACCAAATTAAACTTTACATTAAGGGGGAATGTGATGTTATTTCAGTGATTATATAAATTGAACCAATTTTAGGAAGAAGTTGGGACTGTTAGTCCGCATAGTGTGACGCTGCACCCCTCTGGCATGGATGCACGCACTGACACAGTTGGGAAGAGTGTGACTGCTTTGGAGGTTTTCCATACTGTAGGTACCCTCCCCAGTCGTAAGGCATCGTTCAGTAACGTTGTTAGGAACGGGGTAATCAGCGGTGCTAGTTTTTTCAGTGTTTTCGAGTGGATACCATCTGGCGCAGGTGTTTTCTTGTTTTTGAGCTCTGAGATTGTTAGCGCAACCTCTTCTTGCACAAAATTACATGTGGCAGTTGCAGTGTTGTATGGGGTGTGTAGGTTTTCTCTTAGTGTTGTATGATATTGTGTGTCTGTATCGATAACGTCGTCAGGGAGCAGTTTATACAGCAGAAACTCAGCTGTATTTCTCCATCCCCTCGTCATCGTGCCGTCATCCTGCCTTAGCGTTTCCAGAACCAGTGGAGTTTTTATCTTCTCTGTCAGTATTTTGTATGGTTCCCCCCACATATTTTTCTCGGTTTGTGTTGTTATAAATAGCTCTCTTTGTTGTCTACGCGTGTTTTATAGGGACTGTCTGTATAGGTCTTGTGCATGCCTATATGCTACAAGTCTCATGCGTCTGCCCCTATCTGCTGTACTGTATGCATATTTCTACGGAAAGCTTACCGAGCGAGGTGGCACAGTGGTTAAACACTGGACTCGCATTCGGGAGGACGACGGTTCAATCCCGCGCCCGGCCATCCTGATTTAGGTTTTCCGTGATTTCCCTAAATCGCTCCAGGCAAATGCCGGGATGGTTCCTTTCAACGGGCACGGCCGACTTCCTTCCCCGTCCTTCCCTAATCCGCTGAGACCGATGACCTCGCTGTCTGGACTCCTTCCCCAAAACAACCCAACGGAAAGCTTCTGTAGCGGCCCGCTGGGTAGCCGTGCGATCTGAGGCGCCTTGCCATTCGAGTCTTCAAATGGCTCTGAGCACTATGGGACTCAACTGCTGAGGTCATTAGTCCCCTAGAACATAGAACTAGTTAAACCTAACTAACCTAAGGACATCACAAACATCCATGCCCGAGGCAGGATTCGAACCTGCGACCGTAGCGGTCTCGCGGTTCCAGACTGCAGCGCCTTTAACCGCACGGCCACTTCGGCCGGCCATTCGAGTCTTCCCTTGGGCATGGGTGTGTGTGTGTGTGTGTTGTCGTTAGCGTAAGTTAGTTTAAGTTACAATGGCCGGCCACGGTGGCCGAGCGGTTCTAGGCGCTTCAGCCCGGAACCAAGCGGCTGCTACGGTCGCAGGTTCGAATCCTGCCTCGGGCATGGATGTGAGTGACGTCCTTAGGTTAGTTAGGTTTAAGTAGTTCTAAGTTTAGGGGAGTGATGGCCTCAGATGTTAAGTCCCATAGTGCTTAGAGTCATTTGAACCATTTGGTGTCATAAAGGCCTTATGTCTTCTCCTGAGGCACGGTGACCCCACTCGATGACGTCCGAGATGGCTTCACATAAGTTCTTTCGGTGGTAGATTGGGCATCTACTACCCAGAAGAGTACATCACCACCATGCAACAGTTGATAGAGGCACATTAAGTGTGTGGACGAGCATTGGCCTGTTGAAAAATGGCACCACGATACTGTCGCATGAGAAATAACACACGAGGAGACAGGATGTCCGTGGCGAAGCGTTGTGCCTGAATCGCTTCCAACTGTGACCTCGAGTCACACGCGATGGCTCCTCGCACCTCGACGCCAGTAGTAACAGTGCTCTGCTTCTCAAAAGCATGGGAAGAATGGGACCTCTCCTCAGTTGTCCCCATAATACAATGCGATGCATTCCATCAGCTGTCCGTGATATCTAGTCATGGAACCAGTGCAAAAGCGGCCGTGTGTTTGTCGTGTTAATGGCTGCGTATGCGTCGGACAGATTACCCTAGTCCATTAGTTCAGCCAGTATTACTTACTCACATTGTCACTGTAGACACTATAATCTTTTTAATACCATTTGTCAGACTGAAATTGTTATTTCTTAAGTAACTGTAATCTAATAAAGGTACTAGGAGTGTGTGTGGAATTCCGGTCCGATGTAAGAGAGGGTATGATGGCCCTAATCAGATTAGGATCAATAAATAAATAAATAAATGGTCCGGCAGCTGCTAGTCTCCGACCAATTTTGCGGGTGACACGGTATTAGGGAAGGAGTCAAATACCTGTAGTCGCCCACTGACGCAGTTCACGCTCATCACGCTGGTGTCCAAAATTAAAGCAACTAACGGATATTTTACAAGATTGTTTTTATTTTGCCGTGAAACAGTACAAACAGGTGATGGCAAAGTAGAAACAATGTAAAGAAAACAGAATGTTAACAACTGTAACATGCAAATTAACAGATTTGCACACATATTCCGATAACTGTGTATTGTGTTCATCATGGGAAGCAACAGAGGCCTGACAACACGGAGCATTCTGTGAATAACGTCATCAATGTCATGTTGAGGCAATAACTCCATTCTTCCTGCGGTGCTGCTCGCAAGTCGTGAAGAGTGGTTGGTGGATGTTGATGTGATGAAAACGTCCCCCTAGTGCACCCCAGACATGCTCAACGGAATTCAAATCGGAAGACCGAGTAGGCCACTCCATGCGTGCAGTATCTTCCGTTTGCAAGAAAACATCAACCACTCGTGCTCCATGACATCGAGCATTATCATCCATCAGTACGAATTATGGGCCCACAGCACTTCGCAACAACCGTTCGTGAGGTCCCAAGACCTCATCACGGTACCCGACAGCGGTTAAACCTTTCCAATTCACCCGTACAATTTCATGAAAAGATCTTAGAGTCGCCAACATAACCGTTGCGCACACCATTGGCCATCGTCCTCGATATAGGTCTATTTTCACAATGTTCACGTCTCGAAATCGTATTCCATATTCCCTTCAGATGCAAATCCATCGAGAATCACTCTCCAGACCAAATCGGGACTCATCTGTACAAAGAACAGAGACCCACACTTCGACTGTCCAGGTGGCATGTTGGCGACTCCACTCTAGAAGCTCCCTCTTGTCAAGACGCATCAGACAAACACACACAGCAGGTCTCCGACAATACCTTCTGTACACGGTTTGCCTCGATACAACACGTCCAGTGGATGCTGCGAGCTCAGATGCCAGTTGGTACGCAGTACTACGGCGGTACTGTCGTGATTTTACAGTCAAACAACGGTCCTCTCTTTCTGATATCACACGTGGTCGGCCCTTTCCTGGTGTCTGTGATACAGCTTCGGTCTCTATAAACTGTCGCCACATCCGAGAAACAACAGAACAGTTCACGTTAAGCCATCGCGCCACATGAGTTTGCGGTTGTCCTCCTTCCATTCTTCCTATGAGAGTCTGGTAGGTGTCTTCTCTGTGCCATAGTCTAATAAACTAACCCCTGAAATGATTAAAATAATAATTATATCGCTATCAAATGTAATAAATATTAATTATATTAAATTAAGATATCCTATATCAATAATTTTTTTGTTTTGAGCTTTTAGTCATTACAGATGCGTATCTCCAACATAATAATTTACTCGGAAGTTACTACACAAAGAATAAACGTTCTTAAACTATATTTTCAAAATATTCCTCCAGGTGTTTCGATCTTGTGTGTCCTCTTCCTCTGCGCCCATTCTCCTCGTTGTGTGCTGTACATTTTGGAGCCAGGTGGTCATAGGCCGTCCTCTTCTTCTTCTCCCCTCCGGTTCCCACTCCAGTATCAATTTTGGTATTCTGGCTTCCTCCATTCGTCGTACATGCCCGTACCACTGTAATTTCTTCCTATCCATTACGTCATATATTCTTTCTTTTATTTCCATCCTCCTTATTATTTCGGTGTTCCTTATCTTCTCTTTCCTGGAGAGTCTTGCCGATCTTCTCCAGAAGTCCATCTTTAGAGCTTGTAATTTTTAATGTGCTTCAGGTTAATTGTCCAGGTCTCCGTTACATGCAGAACAACACTCTCTAAACTAGATTTGTATATTAATTTTTTTTCTCTGCTTATTACATTCCTGCTACATAAGACTGAGTTCAGCATCCCAATGACCTTCCGTCCACTACTACTTCTTTTATTGATTTCTGACTATGATTTTCCCTCGATTTCTAAAATGGATCCCAAGTAACAGAACGTATTTATCTTTTTGATTTTCTTTCCTTCAATGTATAGCTCATCTGAATCATTAGTAAGTATTCTGTTTTTTGGTAATCAATCTTCAAACGCCAAGTTTTGTATGCTACTGCTGTTTGATTGCACATATAGTTAGCATCATCCCCATCTTGTACTATGACTACTTGATCATCAGCAGATGATGTAGGTAAACCCAATCTCTTATTTCTAATCCCATACTATTACATTTACGAGACCATGTTCTAAGGCTAATATCTATATAGGTTTTAAATAATGATGGTGACATGGGACAGCACTGTAAAAGGCCTTTGCTTGTTCTAAATTTCTGCGAAAGTTTAGTACTAACTTTCACTTGGCAAATGTTATTTTCATACATCCGTTGTATTATTTTAATCAAGGAAGGGTTTATGTTTGCCATATGTAGTGCTCTCCAAAGTAATTTTCTTGGAATAGTGTTGTTAACAGGCCTACTAGGGTATATGTACTGGTTTAATACTTTTCACTATCCCACAGCCGTCTGTGGCTGTGTACACAACGATTGCGAATGTGGGACTACCCGACAAACTCAATAATACTTTTCACTATCCTACAGTCGTCTGTTGTTGTGTACACAGTGATTGTGGATGTGGGACTACCCGGCAAACATTGCTCCGTTTGATAAATGCCCTGACGTCATCGTTGGCATGGTTTCTACTGACCGAAATGCCATCTTCCGTGCAGAATACGACCATACGGGCATCTGTTGACAGTTTGTATGATTATATCGTGATTTAACACAGGATGGGGAAACAGCGGCTTGTTGCTTTAATTTTGGATACCAGTATATATATATATATATATATATATATATATATATATATATATATATATATATATATATATATATCCTAGTAGGCCTGTTAACAACACTACTGACGAACAACACAAATGCCGTCCTACCTAGCACAGAGAATTGGCCGTCCTACCCAGCACAGAGAATTGCAACTCTACACTTTTACATACCCGTCGACGCTGTGTGCGTTGATGAAGTGACAACTGACATCCGACCATGACTTCTGGGTGTTTAACTTTTTTTGTAAGACGTTGTGTGTAAAGTTCTGATGAAAATACTTAAGTTATTTAATTTTCAGTTTAATTCTGAGTAAAGTTCCGACGGCTATTTCTATAAAAAAATAAACATAAATTAAATTGTAAATTAGAATTTAAATTTAACGTAATACGGCAGTATAAAAATTACGTTGCAGGTTAGTCACAGAGAGAAGATGTTCAACAATGAAAAGATATTCAGCTCACTGTCCAGCAGCAATACGAAACTGTAATAAAGGAAAGAATGTATTGATTTAATGAATACTTCCCTTAAACAGACCTGAGAAAGACTACATAGCAAACATAATATCATAATTCGGAAACTGAAATGTAAGATGTTACTGTTATCCGAAAAGACCATTTTCAGAAACGCTTTGCTTCATATACATAAAAGTATTTTCTTTAAAGGTACAGCGGATGCCAGGAGTTCCCCCAACACGGACGCCGGCACACTAGATACACATCTGGGAACTTTATTTTGAGTTTAGCCGCCTACGTTGTTAAAAGTGTGCGGTGACCCACGCAGCTGGTCTTTAGCCGTAATAAACTTCTCTGATGTGTATTCAATTCTTTTTCTTTCTCAAGAGTTTCTGATTCTCTGATGTTCTCGGCTCACTACTAGCTGCGATGTCTCTTAGACAGTGCAGCTGACGGGATGGTTGAACGTTTTAAGGGAAAAATCTATGGTAAATATAAGGGACGACCAAAAAGCTTCCGTTCGAAGGCTACACTAACCCGTTGCCTACATGTCGGTGCTCATATACCCGCATGAGAGTCGCACTGGGTTGCATATATGCAGCATCAACGACCTCACTCGGAAACTTTTTGATCGCCTCTTATAGTTACCAAAGAAGGAAGAGCAGCAGGCCATTTTCTGAGATACTCAGGTATAACTTGGCTCCGATATAAGCAGTAGAAGGGCAAAATTGAAGGACGTTGCAAGCATTAAGATTTGTAAAAGAGGTTATCGAGGATTACGGGAGTGTAACGCCAAACAGATGAATAGATTGACATGAGATGAGGAGGACTGAAGAAAGGCATCAGTGGAGAGAACGCGTATAGACTAAAAAGATAAATCCTGCTAACTCTGCACATACGCTGCGCAGATCGAGTGTCTGCATCCATTCAGGGACTACAACATCTTAATATAATTGCACTCTCGGTAACGCCTTTTTACCAGGCGAAGACAACATAGTTTTATCGCATTTCGTAGAAGTGGGATCCGAATCCCCACCTGGGCAACTGAAAAACATTTTTCGTGATATCCCAAAATAAGTTCACTCAAGTGGTTCTACGAGGTGCATTCAAGTTCTAAGGCCTCCGATTTTTTTTCTCCGGACTGGAAAGAGATAGAAACATGCGCATTGTTTTAAAATGAGGCCGCATTCATTGTCAATACGTCCCAGAGATGGCAGCACTGTACGGCAGATGGAATTTTACCGCCAGCGGCGAGAATGAGAACTGTTTTAAATACTTAAAATGGCGACGTTTTCCTTACTTGAACAGCGTGCAATCATTCGTTTTCTGAATTTGCATGGTGTGAAACCAATTGAAATTCATCGACAGTTGAAGGAGACATATGGTGATGGAGTTATGGATGTGTCGAAAGTTGCGTTCGTGGGTGCGACAGTTTAATGAAGGCAGAACATCGTGTGACAACAAACCGAAACAACCTCAGGCTCGCACAAGCCGGCGTGACGACATGATCGAGAAAGTGGAGAGAATTGTTTTGGGGAATCGCCGAATGACTGTTGAACAGATCGCCTCCAGAGTTGGCATTTCTGTGGGTTCTGTGCACACAATCTTGCATGACGACCTGAAAATGTGAAAAGTGTCATCCAGGTGGGTGCCACGAATGCTGACGGACAACCACACGGCTGCCCGTGTGGCATGTTGCCAAGCAATGTTGACGCGCAACGACAGCATGAATGAGACTTTCTTTTCGTCAGTTGTGACAATGGATGAGACGTGGATGCCATTTTTCAATCCAGAAACAAAGCACCAGTCAGCTAAATGGAAGCACACAGATTCACTGCCACCAAAAAAATTTCGGGTTACCACCAGTGCTGAAAAAATGATGGTGTCCATGTTCTGGGACAGCGAGGGCGTAATCCTTACCCATTGCGTTCCAAAGGGCACTACGGTAACAGGTGCATCCTACGAAAATGTTTTGAAGAACAAATTCATTCCTGCACTGCAACAAAAAACCCCGGGAAGGGCTGTGCGTGTGCTGTTTCACCAAGACAACGCAACCGCACATCGAGCTAACGTTACGCAACAGTTTCTTCGTGATAACAACTTTGAAGTGATTCCTCATGCTCCCTACTCACCTGACCTGGCTCCTAGTGACTTTTGGCTTTTTCCAACAATGAAAGACACTCTCCGTGGCCGCACATTCACCAGCCGTGCTGCTATTGCCTCAACGATTTTCCAGTGGTCAAAACAGACTCCTAAAGAAGCCTTCGCCGCTGCCATGGAATCATGGCGTCAGCGTAGTGAAAAATGTGTACGTCTGCTTGGCGATTACGTCGACAAGTAACGGCAGTTTAATCGATTTCGGGTGAGTAGTTAATTAGAAAAAAGAATCGGAGGCCTTAGACTTGAATGCACCTCGTAGAGGCCCATGCAACGATTGACTAACGTTTTGACCCCCGTTATTACTCAGTTGAGCTAATCCTCCCTCTCCGTGCAACTCAGCACATTAGATACAGAGATATTCATTCTTCAGACGGTCGTACCACGGTTCGAATCGCAGGAAGATGTCAGAAGTAACAAAATACTCTACAGCACTCGAGTTAGCGACGAATGCTTGCGTAACATGTCTGTGTAACATTTGGATCATCAAGCTACTCCTTCCTGTGCTCAGTTACGTTGAAAGCGACCGAATATGCGACGTGACATTCGCGCACTCTCTTTACTTCATCGGTTTCTTAGTCACTGGAGCCCTCAGTACCTCTCCTCGCATATTAGATGTCTATAACCACTCGATAAGTGTCATACAAAGTCTAAGGCGTCCAGCGTGTTGAATGTATCTATACATAACTCTAATTCTTTATCTGTCTTCTTTTACCAAGTGACTTGGTACAGTAGTTATCGTAATGGACTTGCATTCTGGACGACGACGATTAAAACCCCCGCGCGGCCAGCCAGACTCACGTTCTTCGGTTTTGCCTAAAACGCCTAACGTGAATGCCGAGATGGCTCCTCTGAAAGTGCACGGCCGATTTCCTTCCCCACTCCGAGACTGCGCTGCACTTCTAATCATCTCGCCGTCGTTGGGGTTTTTCCGTGGAGGTAAAAAAAAGGAGGGAGGTGGCACTACAGACTTACACCGTACACCGTTATTTTGAAGCCAGAGTGGGCGGGGCCTGCCGGAATTTTAAGTATCCCCAGACATTAGCAGACTAATGTTTACGAGTGCTTCTTGTTCATTATTTCTGTCGCGTGCGCGCAACAGCTGTTTTAAGTACTAAAAATTATAGCGCTTACATGAATAACAGAGTCAGGAAGGCAGTTTCGAACGTTTTTCTGTTCTTGAATGCGTATTTGCTCTAGTAATACGACACAGTCAGAGTGATGTCACGGGGAAGTGTCACGGCGGTGAACTATGGGGGTATGAACTGAATGCGGTGAACCTAATGTTTTGGGCTCTTTAAGATGGCGGACATCACTTTCAAGTCTGTGATTAATGCCACCTCCCTCCTTTTTTTACCTCCATGGTTTTCTCCAGCTATCCGTCTTCCAACTGGTGAGCAGCGAAGCAGTCTGCATCTCAATCACATTGGCGGCACTACCCCGTCTTTCCTCGTCTGTCTGTTTCTGCTTTTCCTACACCTCATCTGCTAACCTCAACCCATTACTTCTAGCTATTTTCCAGTCCAGTCTACTTCCTCTCCAAGGTTGGTTTCTTCTGTACTGCTTCCATAAGGAAATTAATGAGAAAATTACTTAACAAAGTGTTAAGAAGATTGGTACTACTGTAATACTTTAATCCCATTAATATGTGTCTCATGGACGAAACATGGACGATAAATAGTTTGGGCAAGAAGAGAATAGAAGCTTTCGAAATGTGGTGCTACAGAAGAATGCTGAAGATAGATGGGTAGATCACATTACTAATGAGGAAGTATTGAATAGGATTGGGGAGAAGAGAAGTTTGTGGCACAACTTGACCAGAAGAAGGGATCGGTTGGTAGGACATGTTCTGAGGCATCAAGGGATCACCAATTTAGTATTGGAGGGCAGCGTGGAGGGTAAAAATCGTAGGGGGAGACCAAGAGATGAATACACTAAGCAGATTCAGAAGGATGTAGGTTGCAGTAGGTACTGGGAGATGAAAAAGCTTGCACAGGATAGAGTAGCATGGAGAGCTGCATCAAACCAGTCTCAGGACTGAAGACCACAACAACAACAACATGTGTCTCACTCTTTTATTGGTTTGGCTTACTGAATAACACCTGAAATAACTTCAGGATTCTTTCTTTTCTCCTTTCTCTCTTTCCAGTAGTTTTTGATCCTTTCCCAATGTTTGTCTCTTATTTCTTGTTTCTATATTGCGCTTGTCTATTTCTTCGTTTTCTCCTGGAAAACCTAGAAACATCTTACTTTTGCCTTGAAATTTGCTCTTTTTCCTATTTCTCCCTCCTGTATTTCCGTTTTGCTCAGCCCTGGTTCAAATGGCTCTAAGCACTATGGGACATAACATCTGAGGTCATCAGTCCCCTAGACCTAGAATTACTTAAACCTAACTAAACTAAGGACATCACACACATGCATGCCCGAGGCAGGATTCGAACCTGCGACCGTAGCAGCAGCGCGGTTCCGGACGAAAGCGCCTAGAACCATTCGGCCACCGCGGCCGGTGCTCAGGCCTGCATTAATATCTTTGATCCATGTCACTGATGGATTAGTTCTTCTTTTGTTATTGTCATCTGATATACCCCTTTTAGGTGCCCACATAATACATCTCGTCTCTTACTCATTGTGTTTAATATTCGTTCTGTTCTTTTATAAACTTCTTTATTAGGTCTTAATTTTCGTTTACTATTATCATATTTTAATCCCAAGATTTTCCTCGGTATTTTCCTTTTCTTACTTTCTATTGCACCTAATTGTTCGGCTGTTTAACGAAAGCCATTGTGAAGCATAGAGCATACTGTTCTGATGGCAGTTTTTTTTTTAGAGTACAGAGTTTTGCACCTATGCTTAAAGAGTTATTCTTATGCAAGTTAAATGTTAATCCAAATGCCTCGTCCATTTTCCTTTCTCTTGATAAGTTGACTTCTTTATCGATAGCATTCGATTGTATTATTTCACCTAGATATTTAAATTTTGTACTTATTTTCATTCTTCCAGTATGACTTTCCATGCATTCATTAAACTGCAACAATCAGATCGAAAACGTTCGGGGAAAAGCTAACCATAGTCTGCTTTTACTGCCAGAATAGTTGGAATTTGACCCATATCTGCTAAAGATACTGCATATTCTACGCTTCTTCGTCCTGCCCTGGAATATTCCTGCGCTGTATGCAGTCTTTATCAGATAGGATTGACGGAGGACATGGAAAAATTTCAGAGAAGGGCAGCTCGTTTTGTATTAACGTGGAAAACAGGAAAGAGTGTCACGGATATGATGCACGAGTTGGGGTGGCAGCTATTTAAACGAAGACTTTTCTTGTTACAGCTAGATGTTTTCACGAAATTTCAATTACCAAATTGGGACAGACGACCGTTCTCATAAACTACCAGAAATCAGAACTCGCATATAAAAATTTAAGTGTTCGTTTTCTCCCACATGCTATTCGACACTGGAACTATTTCTCAGTAGTCTAAAAGTGGCTCGATGAACCCAATTTCAAGCACTTCAGCGTGAATTGCAGATTGTCATTTAGAGGTAGATTTCGGTGCTTCCTTGGCATCTGCCATACACCTTCAAAAGACATACATAGGCCTGTTTCTGATGTTGTCTCTTTTATGAGTTTTATCTGTATTGTTGCAGCTTCTATAGTTTCAGCCAAAATGACCAAACACTCAGATTTTTTTTTAATTCCTCCTTCTGCTGTTATTTTCCTCTATTCCTTTTTTACCTTTTGTAATACGCTAATGAACAGCAGTGGGAACTGAAAGATCCTACTAATTGAGGAGATCCCCCGTAGATGTTACAAACAATTTCTATATTAGCTTGCAAACGACTGGTGGTCATAATAGGGATAACAAGAAATTAACTCCCCCTCTTCAGCGCTTCCAACTAAATACAATTCTGTTGCATAGACTCTAATTCCCAGGAGCTGGAACTAAAACGTGAAAAACTAGCACTCGAGAAACTGTTGCCTACAACGAAGCCTAATTTCTAGGCGTGACGCAGTCTTCCCCGATGACACGTCGACCAGAGCTGAAGTGATGGACTCCAAGCAGTCGGCACACGACTCTGCCATATGTCGCTGGTGCGGACTGTCCGTCCCATAGGGTCGGCTTAAGCAGTCTTTCTTTAGGAAGAGACTTGCTGCCCCCTTCTCTGGTCACTCGTGACCGGATGGTGGCGTGGTTTGGTGGTGCGGCCAGCGAGGCGAGGTAGCCGGTGGTCCGCAGCTCTCGATGCGCCTCGTGGCGGTGTGCCTTTCTACATGCTAGAAGTCCGCACGTGGCTACCATGGAGGGTCGCCTGCACTGACCCGCGCTTCGTAACTGTCGTGAGGGTTGCGGCCACTGCCCCTGGTCACCACAGCAGGGACAATCCGTGTCCTTGTCTTATACCAGTTTAAACCTCAAATTCTTTAGAGGTTTCACGTAAAAGCTTAACTTTCCATTTTGTATTTATTAATGTATCTTTTATGATTGCAACTCATTTGGTGTCTGCTCCAAACGCTTATAAGGTGCTGAATATTTTTTCTCTATCATATTTTTTTTTTTAGTCCACAGATGTTATATACACTAAGGGCCAAATTGGTATACGCATGCGTGTTCAAATACAGAGATATGTAAACAGGCAGAATACGACGCTGCGGTCGGCAACGCCAGTCAGTGTAAGACAACAAGTGTCTGGAGCAGTAGTCAGATCGGTTACTGCTGCTACAATCGGAGGTTATCAAGATTTAAGTGAGTTTGAGAGTGGTGTTATAGTTGGTGCACGAGCGATGGCACACAGCATCTCAGAGGTAGCGATCAAGTGGGGATTTTCCCGTACGACCATTTCACGAATGTACTATGAATATTAGGAATCTGGTAAAACATCAAATCTCGGACATCGCTACGGCCGGAAAAAAATCCTGCAAGAACGGGATCAACGACCACTGAAGAGAATCACTCAACGTGGCAGAAGTGCAACACTTCCGCAAGTTGCTGCAGATTTCAGTGTTTGGTCATCAACAAGTGTCAGCGTGCGAACCACTCAACGAAACATCATCGATATGGCCTCTCGGAGCCGAAGGCCCACTCGCATACCCTTGATGACCGCACGACACAAAGCTTTACTCCTCGCCTGGGCCCGTCAACATCGACGTTGGACTGTTGATGAGTGGAAACATGTTGCCTAGTCGGACGAGTCTCGTTTCAAATTGTATCGAGCGAATGGACGTGCACGATTATTGTGACAACCTCATGAATCCACAGACCCTGCATGTCAGCAGGGGACTGTTCAAGCTGATGGAGTATCTGTAATGGTGTGGGGCGTGTGCAGTTGGAGTGATAAGGGACCCCTGAAACGTCTAGGTACTACTCTGACAGATGACACGTACGTAAGC
This sequence comes from Schistocerca piceifrons, assembly GCF_021461385.2. Lineage (NCBI taxonomy): Eukaryota > Metazoa > Arthropoda > Insecta > Orthoptera > Acrididae > Schistocerca > Schistocerca piceifrons. The sequence goes on from NC_060139.1 coordinate 291,905,947, forward strand.
ACCCTGTCTGATCACCTGCATTCATTCACGTCCATTGTGCATACCGACGGACTTGGGCAATTCCAGCACGACAATGCGACAACCCACATAGTTGCTACACGGTGGCTCCAGGAACACTCTTCTAAGTTTAAACACTTCCGCTGGCCACCAAACTTCCCAGACATGAACGTTACTGAGCATAGCTGGGATGTCTTGCAACGTGCAGTTTAGAATAGATCTCCACCCCCTTGTACTCTTACGGATTTATGGTTGGTCCTGCAGGATTCATGGTGTCAGTTTCCTCCAGCACTACTTTAGGTATTGGGAGAGTCCATGCCACGTCGTGTTGCGTCACTTTTGCGAGCTCGCGAGAGCCCTACACGATGTTAGGCAGGTGTACCAATTTCTTTGACACTTTAGTGGTAAATACTATTGGCTCTCATTCTTATATATTTGATTACGAATTTCAGACTTAAAATTTGTTGCACGCAAGATCTTGTATTACAATTATTGTTATCATTCTGTGTATCTCGTGTATAAGGCGCAGTAAAACTATCAAGGTTTTCAATTGTTAATAACTCTCGTATTACACAATATTTTCCTTGTTGCGTAGTGAAGCAGTGTTGCCTATGCAGTGGCATTTCAGTAGCCAAGGAGCCGTGGTCGTGTCAGAACCGTTAGATAAATCGTGGAAGCCAGAAGAGACGGACTAAAGGAGAGTTTCAAATCTTAAACAGAACGTGTATGTAAACAAATAATTGTACTGGACGAGTGTAACGGGAGGTAGGAGATAGTGCTACACCAGATCAAGTATCTTTGGAAGCAGCCTTCGCGTCTGCATTGCGAAAAATGGATACCACTTACGCGGCACGATTTTTAAGTTCTAAGACTTTATTTTGTAGATTTATTTTTCTGGTTCTTAAATATCCCAGTACGTTTTAACCATACGGCTGTCAGAATATTATGTAGCAGATGTGGATTGTTAATTAATACCTGCCAGATGTTTCTGCCGTACTCTATGTATTATGCATAGAATAATGTTACATCACTCATAGTAATAATTTTACGTACGCCTAACTATGTCAGTCTTGGGTGTACCGCCAACACGTAATACGAAGTACTGCACGGTTTTACTGAGTAGGACAAGACTCTTCATAGGAAGTGTTGAAGTGCCCGCTGGTGCGGCATCTGGCGTGTCCCATGACATGGCCCACAGGTGTAGCCGTGAGGGGTAGCCATCTTGCGGCTGACGGCGTAGCGCATTATTTATTTATTTACTAGTTGACATACCTAGAACTGTCCTAGTATTCATTTTACTATTTTTCTGTTAGAAACGAAAACAAAAAATGAACTGTGTCTGTAATGTAGTGTCCATGTAGTCGTGAAAACACCTTTGAAATCATGCAGCAGAGTCAATGTGGCATGACTGCGGACAGTTTCTGTACGCTGTGAGCAGCTGTCTCGCGTGTCTCCAACGCGATTTTGTAAACGACTCTATGGCAACACCTCTCCACGACTCTACAGACGGTTATTGTTTTCGCCTAAAGCCGTTCGCGCGTCGCAGTTGAAAGCTATCAAAAGCGCTGCCAGCTGAGGTGTCAGGTATTTCTTCAAGCTGATTCAATTGTACGATTGTCTATATAATAAAGAATAAATTTATTAAAATTTCATGCATCATACGGGATTTTTTCACACATCTCAGAGTTCATGACATATCTCGTGATATATGAATCGCAGAGTGATATATTTGTGTACGTACCTTCAGTGCTAAATGTGGATACTGTCTGCAAAATGTGTTGCGAATAGAATTAGCAGCAAAGAAGTAATAAATTTAAATGTAATGCATGATGCAGCAATTTTTTACGCATCTCAGTGTTTGTGATGTCTTATGTCGTGAACTATGACAAGTAGGTGGTTCTAATCCCCGCAGCTATGGTTGCCTGTGGTTCTTAACCCCACAGTTATTGTTGCCTGACAGTAAGGACAATGTATACCTAGTTTGATTAAAATTGGTTAAGTGGTTTAGGAGAAGATGTGGAAAATACGCAATTACGTACCCACACATATGTACATCCATTTTTGTAATATGTATGGGTTTACTTGCCGTGTGAAGCTTATTTGCCTGCAGTCTAGATACGCAACGGATTCAACATTCCATTGATTACAAAACTAACAGTCATAATTACAATAATGACTGATATACAACTGTCGCGTTCATTCACAATTTGTGTATATACTTTTCTTTCATAGTACAATAACAACTGGAAGAATGAAAATTCGGTTACTGATCTGTGCAGCCTATTGTTACTTAAGCTAAAAGGTGTTCAGTATGCCGAAAAATCGGACACATATAAATAAAAGACAAAAAAAGGAAAGAGGGAATAGAAGATAGAAAGAGATATGGGTAAATCCCAATCACAACAGCAGGGTTTTTGTGATTTGGAATATCCGCCCAAGCCACACCGCAGGGCTACTTGTCTACATACTGTTATTCTCTCCACTTCTATGCTGACGTTCAGGTGTTCCTCGGGTTCTGAATAACTAGAGCGTTTGCTACCGTTATAGGTCTGTTGTTAGTACTCACTAGGCAGCATTGCCCTTAATTGTAAAGATACAACTGAATATGACACAAAAAACATCTGATAGCTGAGATATTTACATGTAACAGAAATCTATAGTTACCTAGCGCTAAATGTTAACTACGCCAGATATCTTAGTAGCACTTCTCCTAGTCTCTCTCTCTCTCTCTCTCTCTCTCTCTCTCTCTTTCTTTCTTTCTTTCTTTTTCCTTCCTTACAGTTTAGCCAGAGTTTACTGTAAGCATGAGTGTTGCCGACGATGTGACAGTTGACCGTAAAGCTATGAGCTCCACACGCTTAATCACTTCATTTTCACTGCCTTACTCTCCCATTCACTGTGGGGTCCTGCTCCCTCTTATGCATACGGTGATAAGTCCGCGGTGACACCTTTCCTTATATTCTGCTAACACAAAAGCCTGCTGGAGATTTTCTTTGCAAGCTCGTTAGTTTTATGCCTTTTTCGTGGCCCCTTACGGCTGCTTACAGATGTGACACAGTGGTTAGCCAGTCTGTCCGTGGCTGTGGTTGGGGTGAGGACGGCCTGCGGCCGGTGTCGAAAGGTGCGAGCGCGCTATTGATTGGCAGCGATCGGCCGGCTCTTGACCCAATTACGGGGAGCGTCGCCGTGATTACGGCTCGCCTCCCACCCCCACCCACACCCCTTCAGCCCAGCAGCTTTCGACGCCGCGCGGCACGATCGCTGCTATCTTTGTTCATAGCTCTGCCCACTGCAGCACAGACCATCGACAAATGTTTCTCCGAGTTAGACCAACTACTTGTCAAAATAGAAAGCATACCTCGTACGAAGCTCAGTTTGCTCTTGTTTGCAAAATATGGATCCAGGGCAGATGGAGGATTCCGTATTCCTAGATTTCCGTAAAGTATCTGACACTGTGGCCTACTCCCGACTGTTACCGAAGATACGAGCAAACGGAATAGGTCTAATAACTGCTTCTTCTGTTGTGTCGGTAGCTGGACCGACACCGTGAAGTGGATTGCTGAAAAGGAATGCTAGACTAACGCTGTGGCCGATAGTGCACGCACGGCATAAAGCAGACGGGCGTGAAGTCTGGAACATGAGAACTTATAAATGAATAAGAAGAAAAGTATGTAGATGCTTTTTACTTATCTTTTTAATAGTCCTTGGAATACATCTCTCTTGAATACTCGTAAGCTATAGGCACTGATACCAATGGCGCCTTGCTAGTTCGTAGCCACTAACTTAGCTGATGGCTATTCTGTCTCTCGGCTAATGAGAGAGAAAGGCTTCGTACAACTGGGCGGTAGCTAGGTTCTCGTACAACTGGGCGGTAGCTAGGTTCGCGTACATCTGGGCGATAGCTAGGTTCGCGTACAACTGGGCGATAGCTAGGTTCGCGTACAACTGGGCGGTAGCTAGGTTCGCGTACAACTGGGGCGAGTCCACTCTCGTATCACGAGACCTGCCTTGGTGGTGGCGCTAGGTCTGCGATCACAGTGGCGACACGCGGGTCCGACATGTACTACATGGACCGCGGCCGATTTAAACTACCACCTAGCAAGTGTGGTGTCTGGCGGTGACACCACATTCCTCCCCCGCAAATCGGCGAACGGTCGTGTAATAAGGCTTCCGCCCGCCGTGGGGAGGACCACATGTTGACGTATGCGATGAGGTGGGGAGCCTAACAACAGGCGAGGCTGTGCCACCCGCACCCGGCCATCCGGTCCGAAGGGAGCTAGGAAACGCCTGCAAAACTAGTCCAGGGTGCACGTCAACATGCGGTGTATGCGCCCGTAAAGAGACAGGAGGGACTGAAGGGTCGACCTCCATTGCGTCGGGGTAGCCGACGCGCGATGACGTCATGTGGTCCGGAGCGGGCGGGCGTTCCATGGCGGAGGACAGCTGGTCACGGGAAGCGATCGGCGGCGCGTGACCCTGGGAGGCGCTTGGCGGCTGCAACGAAGCGTCGAATGCGGTCGGCGGCGGCGGCGGCTGCTGCTGCTGCTGCTGCTGCGGCGGCGGCGCGTCGCCATGGGGCAAAATGGAAGGCATCGTCGGTAACACCTGGGGATGAGGCGAGCCAGTAGATGGGTCCCCAGGGCGCTGACCGGACGGCACCGTCGCTGAAAGCAGACGGGGAGCGGCAGAACCCGAGCGACGACAGAGGCGCAGCTGATTGAGATGCCGACGCACCCCACCAGAGGCCCCCAAAACCAAATACATCGCGCGGCCGAGGCAGCGAAGAATGCGCCCTGCGAGCCAACGCCGTGAACCTCGATAGTTGCGATAAAATACAACGTCGCCTGGAGCAAAAGCAGGAGTCTGCCGCTGTGCAGGAACCTGATGCGGCGGATGCAGCAAAGACATCAAGGTGCGATGAGGACGACCGTGGAGCAACTCAGCCGGCGAGCGACCATCTCGGGGCTGAGAGCGATACGAAGACAAAAAGAGCAACAATGCGTCCTCCCGAGAATGCGACTCTTTCAATTTCAACATCTGTGACTTGAAAGTCCGGACCAATCGTTCAGCGGCACCGTTGGACTGAGGCGAAAACGGCGCGGATGTCAGATGTTGAATACCATTGGCCTGGCAGAATGACTGAAATTCAGCGGACATGAATTGTGGGCCATTGTCGGAAACAATAGTCTGCGGAAGACCTTCAATGCAAAAGATAGCAGACAACGCTTGGATGGTGGCGGAGGACGTCGTGGAAGACATCCGGACAACAAAAGGAAAATTACTGAAGGCGTCGACCAGAACCAACCACCGAGCATTCCAGAACGGACCAGCAAAATCAACGTGCAAGCGTTGCCAAGGGGAAGTGGCTTTTGGCCACGCAAAGACTTTCCGCGGCGGTGCGGACTGTTGTTCGGCACACGCCGGGCACGAAGAACACATATTCGTAATCGCAGCATCGATTCCGAACCAAGTACAGTGCTGACGAGCAAGTTGTTTCGTTCGCACTATACCCCAATGTCCTTGGTGAAGAAGCCGTAAGACAGAGGACTGTAACGAACGTGGGACCACGACTCGGGACTGATCATTATCAGAACGCAACAACAAAACACCACGTCGAACAAAAAGTCTCTCCTTGTGAGCAAAAAATCGGCGAACCAACGGATCCTCGATCCGAGACTTTGACAAAGGCCATTGCGTAGCAACAAAACGTAAAACAGTAGCAAGGACAGGGTCAGCAGCTGTGGCTGTAGCGACACGACGAAAATCAATCGGAAACGATTCGACCACTTCATCGGTTTCCGAATCAATGAACATGCAAGCAAGTTCGGAAGAATCGAATGCTTTATCCTCAGCAACAGGCAAACGGGACAACGCATCGGCGTTTCCGTGCTTAGCAGTGGACCGATACAAGATATCGTAGCGGTACTGCGAGAGGAAAATAGACCAGCGAATGAATTTCTGCGCTGTACGTGGAGGTACAGGCTTGGTCGGATGAAAAAGCGATGTCAAAGGTTTGTGGTCTGTGATGATGGTAAAGTGACGACCATACAAGAAATCATGGAACTTAGTAACACCAAACACGAGAGCCAAAGCTTCTTTCTCTATCTGTGAATAATTTCTTTGCGCAGACGAGAGCAATTTGGACGCAAAGGCAATAGGGCGATCATGGGAGCCAACTTTGTGCGCAAGCACAGCACCGATCCCGAAATCTGATGCATCTACCATCAACAAAAGGGGTTTCTGGGGATCGAATGGCGTAAGGCAAGTATTAGAAAGCAACGCCGATTTCAACTGGCGAAAGGCGCGTTCACATTCCGTCGTCCAGACGAACGGAACACCTTTACGGCGTAAGCGATGAAGCGGAGCTGAAATGGAAGAGGCATTGCGCACATATTTATGATAATAGTTAATTTTACCCAACACACTCTGTAGCTGTTTCAGATTTTGAGGGGAAGGCAAATCGTGTATGGCACGGAGGTGCTCTGGACTTGGATGTATGCCTTGGGCATTAATGACATGTCCCAGGTATGGTAAGTCACGAGCAAAAAACACACATTTGTCCTTCCTCAAGCGAAGACCATTTTGCCGCAAGACCTGAAATAATGTTCGTAAATTCGCAAGATGATCTTCTTCTGTCTGTCCGGAGATCACTATATCGTCCAGATAGTTTGCTGCAGTAGGGACCGACGCACAAATAGTTTGTAAATATTGCTGAAACAAGGCAGGGGCGGATGCACACCCGAAAGGCAGTCTTTTGAAGCGGTACAATCCAAGATGCTTGTTAACCACCAATACGCGCTGGGATTCGTCGTCCACCGGTATTTGCAAGTACGCATCGGCTAGGTCCAACTTTGAAAAATATTTTCCCGGGCACAGTTTAGCAAAAAGATCTTCCGGGCGGGGCAAAGGAAAAGTAGCAGTCACTAGCTGTGGATTCACTGTGGCCTTGAAGTCCACGCAAAGTCTCAATTTTCCGGAAGGTTTTGGCAAAATTACTAAGGGTGAGGCCCAGAGAGAAGCTTGCACACGTTCAATTACACCCTGTGATTCGAGATCGTGTAACGTTCTTGCGACCTCATCACGCAATGCGTGGGGAACATTGCGCGCTCTGAAAAATTTCGGTTGCGCGTTTACCTTCAGTTCTAAATGTGCTTCATAGTTTTTAGCGCAACCTAAGCCCGGTGCAAAAATGTCTGCAAATTCGTCACACAGCCGGGAAACACTGTCTGGAGGCACAGTCTGATTCACAGATAGGACCTGATTTACAATAGACATGTTAAACAACTTAAATAAATCTAGACCAAATAAGTTCACTGCAGAAGAAGAACGAAGAACGTAAAATGACACAAGTTTTGTTTGTCCCTTGAATGTTGCAAGAAGGCTGCACTGTCCTAACACAGGAATTTTCTGTCCGGAATATGTAGTGAGCTTAACATTTGCGGCACGCAACGGAGGTGCGCCCAGTTGTTTGTATGTGTCGTGATTGAGCAATGAAACTGCAGCTCCGGTATCGAGCTGGAATGGTATCACTTTGCCTTCAAAGTCTAAGTCCACAAAAAGTTTATTGTCCTGCTGACGACAAGAGCGACTGTTTTGTGCAATTGGAACAGACACTGGTACAGAATCACTTGCTAATTGACGTGATTTCCGGCGACGTCGACGCACAGTTTTTGTGGGACGATCACAGTCACTGTTAGAGAAAGTGTCACTGGACGAAGTGGAATTAACGACATGAATGTCCATAGGCGAAGGTCCACGAGCCTGAGTGTCCTTGGTTCGATTCCGGCGCGAAGCAAAGGGCCTGGAACGATTGTGATTGTCTGATCTGAGCTTTTTCTGGCAAACACTTTGAACATGTCCTTTCTTATTGCAGAAAAAGCAAATAGCTTGGCGTGACGGGCAATGTTCACGCGAATGTCTAGTAGCACACCGCGGGCATGATTTCACTGCATTTGCGGGCTGGCGCGGCACCTCTGGGTTAGCACGCGGCGGTCGCTGTGTCGCCGTGCGCGAGGCCCGGTTACCGGGCCGCGCAGCGCGTCCAGCGGGCCGGTTAATGTTACACACGGCTGGCGAAGTTTCAAAAGATTCCTGAGCACAGTCCAGTGTGTCCTGTCTATCCAATATGTCTATCACTTGTTGAAGGGAGGGATTAACTAGTTTCAAAATTTGCTCCCGTATGCGAACATCAGAAACGTTCTGTGCAATTGCATCACGCACCATTGTATCTGAATAAGAAAGACCACAGTCACATTCAAAGGCACAGTCCCTAGTAAGTCCTTGCAATGTTGCTACCCACTCCCTATTAGTTTGACCGGCCGTACGTTTTGTACGAAAAAACGTATACCGTTTTGCAACCACATTAACTGTTTCTTTGAAATAGGCATCTAATGCAGACAAAATTTCCTCGTATGACAAAGTTGCTACGTCGCGTCTGGGAAACAATTTCACTATCACACGGTATGTGGACACACCGACACAAGAAAGCAAAAACGGCTGCCGCTCATTACCTTGAATTCTGTAGGCAGCCAGGTGGAAGTTGAACTGGCGAGACCACTCTTGCCACGTCTCATCGGCTGCCACGTATGGTCGAAAGGGAGGTGCAACAGCGTTTAGAGGCAGCGGTAGCGAAGAAGCGGCGGCGGCCGCATCGGTTTGAATGGTACGTTGACCCTGGACGAGCTGTCCAAGGGCATCCAGTAACGCCTGCGTCTGCTGAGTCTGCAAGCGATAAAATTCGGACAGTACATCTGGAGAATGTGGCGAAGCCATGACACAATTAAATGTAAGCAATCAGAAAAAGTTCACTTTTCCCTCGTCGCCAATAAATGTTGTGTCGGTAGCTGGACCGACACCGTGAAGTGGATTGCTGAAAAGGAATGCTAGACTAACGCTGTGGCCGATAGTGCACGCACGGCATAAAGCAGACGGGCGTGAAGTCTGGAACATGAGAACTTATAAATGAATAAGAAGAAAAGTATGTAGATGCTTTTTACTTATCTTTTTAATAGTCCTTGGAATACATCTCTCTTGAATACTCGTAAGCTATAGGCACTGATACCAATGGCGCCTTGCTAGTTCGTAGCCACTAACTTAGCTGATGGCTATTCTGTCTCTCGGCTAATGAGAGAGAAAGGCTTCGTACAACTGGGCGGTAGCTAGGTTCTCGTACAACTGGGCGGTAGCTAGGTTCGCGTACATCTGGGCGATAGCTAGGTTCGCGTACAACTGGGCGGTAGCTAGGTTCGCGTACAACTGGGGCGAGTCCACTCTCGTATCACGAGACCTGCCTTGGTGGTGGCGCTAGGTCTGCGATCACAGTGGCGACACGCGGGTCCGACATGTACTACATGGACCGCGGCCGATTTAAACTACCACCTAGCAAGTGTGGTGTCTGGCGGTGACACCACATCTTCCTCCCTTGCGTACTTCGTCAGTTTATATATGTTCTTTTACTAAGAAGGGATGATAATGGAAATGAGCGTATGGCATCGCTGGCCAGGAGGCTCCTATTCGGAGAAGTTCGACCGCCAAGTGCAAATCTTATTTCATTCGACGCCACATTGGGCGACTTGCACGCCGGTGATGAGGATGAAATGATGATGACAACACAACACCCAGCCCACGAGCGGAGAAAATCTCCAACCCGGGCCAGGAGTCGAACCCGGGCCCACTTGCATGGGAGGCAAGCACGTTACCACCCAGGTAAGCAGGGGGATGATATGAAAACAATACAAGGTTTATTACCCGATGATCCCGTGAAAGATGTAGTGGCTAGATATTGGATTTCGAAGTTAGTGGTTGCAATAAAATTTAGCTTAAATGGGAGAATCAGTTATGAAGAAACATATTACTTACGCAATGACGCAAGTGAGTGCGACTAGCTGGGAGACCTGTAATCTTACTAAGAAAACACCCACATTGCCTGTTTAAGAAAGCGATGCCATGAACGCATTATTTGAAACTGAAATTATGACACAATAATTTGAAGATATTGGACTTTGAAATCCCCGAGCTAAACGTTTGAGTAGATGACGGTCTGAGATATTTTGGACGTCCAACTTGCACTAACAACGGTGATAATTTCTGCTGGCCAAATGCCTCGCGGCAGGCTCTTAAACGCAGCTCATCGCTTCTCTGTCGATGTGGGGGTGTTACAGTTCCCAGGTACGTGAGTGTCTCGAAGACATCTTAAGCAACAGAACTCAGTATGTTGTCCCCGACAGCGAGTGTTCATTAGAGACAAGGGTATCCTCAGGAGTCCCCAGGGAACTGTGATAGGACCGCTGTTTTTTTTTCTGTATACATATATGATCTGGCGGACATGGTCAGCAGCATTTTGTGGTTGTCTGCTGATGATGCTGTAGTGTATGAGAAGATATCGAATTTGAGTGACTGTAGGAGGATACAAGGTGACTTACACAAATTTCCTAGTCGAGTTGATGAATGCCAGCTAGCTCTAAATGTAGAAAAATGTAAAATGATGCGTATGAGTAAGGAAGAAACCCATAATGCTAGAATACAGCATTAGTGGTGTCGTGCTTGGCACAGTCACGTCGATCAAATATCTAGGCGTAAAATGCTGCAAAGCGATATGAGATGAAACGAGCATGCGAGAACTGTGACAGGGGAGGCGAATGGTCCACTTCGGATCATTTGGAAAATTTTAGGAATGTGGTTCATTTGTAAAGGATGACCGCATATAGGAGGTTAATGCGACCTACTCTTGAGTACTGCTCGAGTGTTTGCCATTCGTACCAGGGGTCAGACTGAAAGAAGACATCGAAGCAAGTCAGAGGTGGGCTGCGATATTTGTTACTAGTAGGTTTGAACAGCACGAAGATGCTTGGGAGCTCAAATGGGAATTACTGGAGGGAAGCCGAAGTTCTTTTCGAAAACATTATTGGGAAAATTTAGAGAACTGGAATTTGAAGTTGACTGTCGAACGATTCTACTGGCAGCAATATACACTGTGCGTAAAGACCACGTAGAAAAGATAGGAGAAATTAGGGCAGCCTGTGGTTTTCCCCTCGCTCAGTTTGCGAGTAGAACAGGAAAGGAAATGAATAGTTTTGTACAGCGTATCGTCCGGCACGAACCGTACGTTGGCTTGCGTAGTATCTCTGTAGATGTATATGTAAATGAAGATGTAGAACCGCGAGACGTGTGCAAAGACATCAGATGCACACATATCTCCGGAAAACTAACGTGACGTTATCGAATAGTTAATAGTTAGAAACATTTCTGTATTGTGTTGCACAGCTGGGCCATCACCGTATTAACGAGGCGCTCTTTACGTTTAGGCCTGTCAATGTACTAGTCGACCAAAATATTGTTGCACTCGTGAGTGAGGGCGGTTCGGTCGGCTTACCTTGAGATCTCATCGTGAAGACACGCTGAACCACATCTGTCCTATAAGCATTCACAGTGTGATGCGTTTTTCTTGGTCACCACAGTGTTTGTTTGTCATAACGGCGTCGCGTTTTTCCGATAACGGCGAGGGGAGGCCGAGTGCAGTAATATCATGTGGTGGTAAGTTCGTATGGGACCAAACTGCTGAGGTCACTGATCCCTAGACTCACACACTCACACCCATCCCCGAGGGAGGACTCGAACCTCCGACGGGTGGGGGGGGGGGGGGGGGAGGTGAGGAGCGCCGCTTGAACCGGGGCAAGGCGCCAAGACCGCGCGACTACCGCGCGCGGCGGTAATATCATGATTGGGTAGCAGATGCTTCCTAAAGTAAGTTCAATACAGTACAAAAGCACTGCATCCTTTACATAACACATATCCTACAAATTGTGCCAAGTGTGTAACATTTTATACAAATGACAACTTGCACAAATATTTCAAATTAAACACACAAACATTTCATTTCGTTAAGCCATGATAAAATATTGTTTAGTAAATTATACGTTTCACATATTTCTTTACAAAAGTTACAAATGCACATTAGCAAAGCACTCTAACATCACGTTATACTTTTCAAATAGTTTTTGCATATCACAGTTATATTACGCCAGTTTTAAATGCAAAACATTTTTATAAATTTACATGAAATATTGAATAGTTTTGTAACTGTATAAACATATAAAACATTTGTAAAAAATGGCTCTGAGCGCTATGGGACTTTACATCTATGGTAATCAGTCCACTAGAACATAGAACTACTTAAACCTAACTAACCAGTCATCACGAGGCAGAGAAAATCCCTGACCCCGCCGGGAATCGAACCCGGAAACCCGGGCGCGGGAAGCGAGAACGCTACCGCGCGACCACGAGCTGCGGACTAAAACATTTGTAAACAGTATTGCAACCTCCGACATTGGTTACAGAGCAATAGCATTCACATCACTTATGACAGTCAACACACTGGAAAATTCTCAGAGATGGTGTCGTCAACGCGTTTCCTTGTCCTAATCTGCAGAATTATCCATTTGTATTGATACAACAAAATGCGCAATTAATACTTGTCTTTTTTTTTCAGGTGTGAGAAGAGTCACAACATTGGAGCTTCAAGCATCCAAGTCTTGCGCAAGGTAAGCTACTCAGTTTTCCTGCGACAACTTGAAGCACTGCCGTGTGTGGTAACCACTCGTCATTCCACTGTCACACCAGTTGAGTTTACCACACTGGATTCTAATTCTCTCAAACCTTATTTAGATGGTCGTGGTTTTCCAAATAACAACATAAGATGCTTAAGTAAGAGCGAAGACTCCTCCTTCCCCATCCGGGCCAGTAGTTTGCTGTCGGCAGATGTTAAACTCAACATGCGCTTCCTCTATCGCAGGGCGACGTCTTCAGAAGGGCAACAATTCAACTGTGTTTGTTTTATGTACAAGCTGCCTACTGCACATTTACTAAGAAACCGCAACACCGCAATGACCTAGAGTACTGTGGCATTACTTAAACTTGCGGTTGATAAAAAAGAAAGGTCAGAGCCCCTCTTCAGTACAGCAACAGTACCCAATGAATCCACCTTGTAGATGTTGTCAGTGTAGTGTGATGAGTTTGATGGCTGCAGGCAGTTCCTGGTCTCTGGTCTTGAAGTTCATTTGTGCAGTCAGATTTCAGTGTAAATATTTATAGATGTCTTTATAGCTCAGTATTTGTTTTGTAAACAAGTCACAGGTTGCTCATGACTGACGTCGGACATTCTTTTACACTGTTGCCAACTTACATTTGGTTAAGATTCACAAAAACAAAGAACTGCAGGTCTACGTGACCTACAACATCAGCTCACTCTCAAGTCACGCTTGGCGTCTCTCCAGTTTAAGGGTTGTGAACTTACACAACCAAGTTTATGTAATCTTTTTTGTTTTGGTGGTCGTAGTGGTGGTGGTGGTGGGGGGGGGGGGGGGGTGGAAGGTGGTCATGTCAACAGGAGCTTGCAACCGCAGCAAGATTATGGAATGTATTTAATAACAGAATTAACCAGAGCGAAAGGTAGCTCTGTTTTAATTTACATTAATATCAAGTTGAAAGTATTTGTTTGAATATATATTAATGTAGTAGCAATCGTACTTGACTCCACTGTAATAGCTGGCCGGGGTGGCCGAGCGGTTCTAGGCGCTACAGTCTGGCACCGCGCAACCGCTACGGTCGCAGGTTCGAATCCCGCCTCGGGCATGGATGTGTGTGATGTCCTAAGGTTAGTTAGGTTTAAGTAGTTCCAAGTTCTAGGGGACTGATGACCTCAGAAGTTAGGTCCCATAGTGCTCAGAGCCATTTGAACCGTTTTCCACTGTTATATCTTCATATCAGTCCGCCATCTTGGTAAAGTAAGTGTAAGTTTTGCGAAATTTAAAAAGACTGCGAATTTATGTCTAAATTGTCCCATTTTAAAGGAATTTTTTTGCTCATTCCAAATTTGCTTTTGATTTTACAAGTTTTTAACAATTCTGAAGTTATGGAGAATTTAATATTATGAGTAATATTTTATTAATAGCAATTCGGCTGATGAGGTTGGATATTTTGTTTTCCAGCATTTGCTGAACAACGTTGCTTTTCAAAATAATCGTTTAAATGAATTTCAATATTGCACAGCAGCTTTCTTTGTTAATACTTGATTCAGTTTTGAAATCAGCCAAATGAGTTGTCCCCCATGACAGATATTATTCTTCTGTGGTCTTTAATCTTTATATTTCCTCAATTCATGGTAGCAATATATGGAACAATGAATTAAACTGGTTTCAACATCTGCAATATGGGTTTGCTACACAAATCGTGAAATAAAACATCGGAAGGATTTATTATAGCCGTAGATTCAGCAAGCAATCAGCAATAATGTGCTGTTGTTATAAGTACCTTATATCTAAGAAAAAGTGGAAGTCACTCGAAATATTTTTCGTTAGTTTTAAACAGTTTGTTATTACGTGTCATGATCGACTTCTTTCAGGAATTAATTATCGACAACTACTGAAACTACTTTTGATTTTACTGGTTTCAGGGCTAAAGTCATCTCAAAATGACAGCATATAACTCCGTTACATCTCGATGGAAAAATTGTGACACATCCCCCTAAAACATCATCATAATGAGATATTCAAGAGTCATTGCTGCAAAGAGATTTTTCCCACGCAATACAGCCTTTAAGCATACGCATGCGTGTTGCGTCTACATGTTTTCTACTGTCACCTACTATCCTTCCTCTTGGTCGTCATATCGGCCTTTGATTATACAGGGTATTCGGAAATTCCCGGTACAAACTTCTAGGACTTGTGGGGGAGAGTGAGCACATAATATTCTGAATAGGAACCCACGTCCAGAAACGTGCCGTTTCCGTTCTACGACAGTTCCTATTCTGGTATGTAACGCGTCCACGTCTGCTGAGGGAAAGGGGAAAGTCTCAGAGCTGTTTGTCCTGGTATGCAATGAATTAGACACGTGACGTGTACTACTTCAGGCTGTCACCTATATGGACTACTTCTTGTGGACTCGTGTGCAAAATGTAATTTAAGACTCTTGTAGAGACAGATGAAGAGCTGCTGCCACGAATTCTGGGCGTTGCACTAGAAATTGAAAAGACAGAAGATGGGATGGAGAGTGTGTACCAGAACATGCTTCATAGGTAGAACGTCTGTAACAACGTTGGTGGTGACCACATCGAGCCTGTCGTAATGCATCATTACTGTTCTGTCCGTACAGTTTTGGAATAACGTAAACGAGCAATGTTTAAGTGTTAATACAAACAAAACATGTGCTTAAGTAATAAATGGATGTTTCGTTACGCTGCCTTCCGAATTGTTACTTAATAACTGTACTGCGTCATGTCTAATGCATTTCCTCAGCCGGAATTGTATGAGTTAAACATCTGAACCGAAACCGTCGTAGGGACGTAGGTTTCTGTTCAAAGTATTATGTACTCACTCTCCTCTACAAGTCCTAAGAGTTTCTAAGGGGAATTTCTGAACACCCTCTACGTTCCTATCAAGTGGAGACCTTCCTTACTACATCTACCATCCATCTTCTGGCTACCAGGCCCGCCCTTTTCCACTGCGGTCAATATTAGACTTCCACTGTAGTCTGTTGTCTGGTCGAGTAGTTTGTTTCGCTGTCTCTGTTAGTGATTCCCGACATTTACCTCTCTCTAATGCATGCAGAGCAAACTTTAGATTTTGAATGGTTTCTGCCCTCAAAGTTCCTGCCTCACTACCGTAAGTTAAATCTGTTTACACGTACGGATTGCACCCTTTCTGTTTCAGAGACGTTGGATGCTCGGTTTTGAAAGTTCTATGTAGTTTACCAATAACACTCGAACACATTTCTACTCGTCAATGTATTTATTCTGCTGGCCATCCTGCCATTGTCTTGAACTGCCATAAACAAGGATACTCACCAGCTCATTGTATGATTTCATTGTTAATTTGTATTGCTTCATTCTCGGTGTATGGGTCATACATTGATTTGTATTAGGATAACTCATTATCAAGTCTACTTTCAAAGTTGCTCTGAGTGTTCTTCCATTGGCTGTCATAGTTTGTCGGCAGTGGAGGCAAACAGTGCATCAATAAAGGGAAGTTTGTTCAGATGTCTCGCAGTAACTCGTATCCCTTCTTTGTTTTCCTATTTTAGAGATATGAAAACTTCCTCCAGAACTGCTGGGAAGAGTTTTGATGATGTAGAACCTCCTTGACCCTCCCATTCAGTTTTGAATAACCCAAGGTGAAGTTCACCGTACCCTGTAACACTGACGTACATATTCTTCAGTATACTGACACATACTGAAACAGTTACTTGTTGCTGAAGGGCTTTTAGCGCTGATTTACGAGAAATAAATGAATCGAAAGTTTCATGAAACAAAATTTGTAAAGACGATTATTTCGATTGCTGTAATGTTGGTAGTTGGTCGGATATTGTACTGGCTGTGAGTGAAACAGTGTAACGCTGAGTGAACGAGGCGAGCGGTCTGTCAGCCCATTCCATCGCTGGGAGTATGTGTGGTATTTGTCTACGGATTGCACACTACGCGATTTATATGCTGTTACAGTCCATCATTTTCGGTATTGTGGGGCTGAGGCGGAAATGACGGAACAGTCTGCCTGAGCGACCGTGAAAGCCCACCTGAAGGCACATCTCCGCTGGTCAGCGTACTCACACCGCAGGTCATTGACCCGGCGAGTGCGTCGGATCTGTTTCCAGCTCATGTGTCTCTGATCTGCAGACCATGTCCTGTGCGTTGCGTCACATCACTATGCAGTTGATAAAAGGGGCTGAATAGCTTTATTAGCTGCAATTAAAATATTTTCATTCACCTTAGGAAGTGAAAGTGCAGTGTAGTACTGTAGCACTGCGTCGGATGGCCTTCGCCGCTATGAGCGTCATTAGGGACCCTTCTTGGCTATCACAGCTGACCCGCCTAGAAGAATGTTGCTCTGAATTCATTAATTTTACGGAACTATATGGAACGACTGTTACGGACGATTCTTGGTAACACCTTCAGCAATCAATCTAAAAGTCGTTACGGTGAAAATATTTTAAAATGATAGCTACGTAGACACTGCCCTGAGACCCAACCTAATTTGGCTCAAATTTCGTCCATGGCCTGCTTTAAGTCGCGTAACGTTGAGGAACATGGTACGTGAATCACATGATACTGACACAGGTTACTGCTGATGTAAGACAACATCTAACGCGTGAATATGGTCCAAAATGTCGATCACTACTTGCATCTAGGCCTTAGACTTTACCTGACCTCAGTCTGAAATTATCTCACGGAGCAGGAGCAGCGAAATACAGCTTGGTCAATCCGTGGGTGTTCGAAAAATTCATAACTCACTGCAGAGATGGGTGCAGTATTTCCTCCAAATGTGAGGGCGACGCGTGGAACACCTTCCCTGAGACGCACCACTGTAATTTCAAATGGCTCTAAGCACTATGGGACTTAACATCTGAGGTCATCAGTCCCCGAGAACTTAGAACTACTTAAACCTAACTAACCTAAAGACATCACACACATCCATGCCCGAGGCAGGATTCGAACCTCCGACCGTAGCAGTCGCGCGGTTTCGGACTGAAGCGCCTAGAACCGCTCGGTCTACACGTCCGGCTACAGTGATTTCAAGTATGTAACGTACTGGAGCACTGTTATATGTTTTCCAAAGAATTATAATGTGATTATCAGAAAATGAACTCCCCTTAAATTTGGAAAAAAGCGCTATACATATTTCTATACAGCAAATAGTCACGCCAAGAATTGGTAAAGCACATGAAAAGGGGTCAGTAAATAAGGTAGAAAGCTCCAAGTTTTTGGGTGTACATATTAATCATGAAAACTTAAACCGGAGGAAGTTCATTACTGAGCTTCTCAAACAGTTGAGTTACTTTCCCTCTTCGTACAAGTGCTCCCCCCCCCCACCATGAACTACGGACCTTGCCGTTGATGGGGAGGCTTGCGTGCCTCAACGATACAGATAGCCGTACCGTAGGTGCAACCACAACGGAGGGGTATCTGTTGAGAGGCCAGACAAACGTGTGGTTCCTGAGGAGGGGCAGCAGCATTTTCAGTAGTTGCAGGGGCAACAGTCTGGATGATTGACTGATCTGGCCCTGTAACACTAACTAAAACGGCCTTGCTGTTGTGGTACTGCGGACGGCTGAAAGCAAGGGGAAACTACAGCCGTCATTTTTCCCGAGGACATGCAGCTTTACTGTATGATTAAATGATGATGGCGTCCTCTTGGGTAAAATATTCCGGAGGTAAAATAGTCCCCCATTCGGATCTCCGGGCGGGGACTACTCAGGAGGACGTCGTCATCAAGAGAAAGAAAACTGGCGTTCCACGGATCGGAGCGTGGAATGTCAGATCCCTTAATCGGGCAGGTAGGTTAGAAAATTTAAAAAGGGAAATGGATAGATTAAAGTTAGATATAGCGGGAATTACTGAAGTTCGGTGGCAGGAAGAACAAGACTTTTGGTCAGGTGAATACAGGGTTATAAATACAAAATCAAATAATGGTAATGCAGGAGTAGGTTCAATAATGAATAAAAAAATAGGAGTGCGGGTAAGCTACTAAAAACAGCATAGTGAACGCACTATTGTGGCAAAGATAGACACGAAGCCCACGCCTACTACAATAGTGCAAGTTTATATGCTAACTAGCTCTGCAGATGATGAAGAAATTGATGAAATGTATGATGAGATAAAAGAAATTATTCAGGTAGTGAAGGGAAATGAAAATTTAATAGTCATGGGTGACTGGAATTCGACAGTAGGAAAAGGAAGAGAAGGAAACGTAGTAGGTGAATATGGATTGGGGCTAAGAAATGAAAGAGGAAGCCGCCTGGTAGAATTTTGCACAGAGCATAACTTAATCATAGCTAACACTTGGTTCAAGAATCATGAAAGTTGGTTGTATACATGGAAGAACCCTGGAGATACTAATAGGTTTCAGATAGATTATATAATGGTAAGACAGAGATTTAGGAACCAGGTTTTAAATTGTAAGACATTTCCAGGCGCAGATGTGGACTCTGACCACAATCTATTGGTTATGAACTGTAGATTAAAACTGAAGACACTGCAAAAAGGTGGGAATTTAAAGAGATGGGACCTGATAAAATGAAAGAACCAGAGGTTGTAGAGAGTTTCAGGGAGAGCATAAGGGAACAATTGACAGGAATGGGGGAAATAAATACAGTAGAAGAAGAATGGGTAGGTTTGAGGAATGAAATAGTGAAGGCAGCAGAGGATCAAGTAGGTAAAAAGACGAGGGCTAGTAGAAATCCTTGGGTAACAGAAGAGATACTGAATTTATTTGATGAAAGGAGAAAATACAAAAATGCAGTAAGTGAAGCAGGCAAAAAGGAATACAAACGTCTCAAAAACGAGATCGACAGGAAGTGCAAAATGGCTAAGCAGGGATGGCTGGAGGACAAACGTAAGGATGTAGAGGCTTATCTCATGAGGGGTATGATAGATACTGCCTACAGGAAAATTAAAGAGACCTTTGGAGATAAGAGAGCCACTTGTATGAATATCAAGAGCTCAGATGGAAACCCAGTTCTAAGCAAAGAAGGGAAAGCAGAAAGGTGGGAGGAGTATATAGAGGGTCTATACAGGGGCGATGTTCTTGAGGACAATATTATGGAAATGGAAGAGGCGGTAGATGAAAATGAAATGAGAGATATGATACTGCGTGAAGAGTTTGACAGAGCACTGAAAGACCTAAGTCGAAACAATGCCCCGGGAGTAGACAACATTCCATTAGAACTACTGACAGCTTTGGGAGAGCCAGGCCTAACAAAATTCTACCATCTGGTGAACAAGATGTATGAGACAGGCGAAATACCCTCAGACTTCAAGAAGAATATAATAATTCCAATCCCAAAGAACAGGTGTTGACAGATGTGAAAATTACCGAACTATCAGTTTAATAAATCACGGCTGCAAAATACTAACGCGAATTCTTTACAGACGAATGGAAAAACTGGTAGAAGCTGACCTCGGGGAAGATCAGTTTGGATTCCGTAGAAATATTGGAACACGTGAGGCAATACTGACCCTACGACTTATCTTAGATGAAAGATTAAGGAAAGGCAAACCTACATTTCTAGCATTTGTAGATTTAGAGAAAGCTTTTGACAATGTTGACTGGAATACTATCTTTCAAATTCTGAACGTGGCAGGGGTAAAATACAGGGAGCGAAAGGCTATTTACAATTTGTACAGAAACCAGATAGCAGTTATAAGAGTCGAGGGATATGGAAGGGAAGCAGTGGTTGGGAGGGGAGTGAGACAGGGTTGTAGCCTCTCCCCTATGCTATTCAATCTGTATATTGAGCAAGCAGCAAAGGAAACAAAAGAAAAGTACGGAGTAGGTATTAAAATCCATGGAGAGGAAATAAAAACTGTGAGGTTCGCCGATGACATTGTAATTCTGTCAGAGACAGCAAAGGACTTGGAAGAGCAGTTGAACGGAATGGACAGTGTCTTGAAAGGAGGGTATAAGATGAACATCAACAAAAGCAAAACGAGGATAATGGAATGTAGTCGAATTAAA
The DNA here is from genome assembly GCF_021461385.2 of Schistocerca piceifrons. Classification (NCBI taxonomy): domain Eukaryota; kingdom Metazoa; phylum Arthropoda; class Insecta; order Orthoptera; family Acrididae; genus Schistocerca; species Schistocerca piceifrons. The sequence goes on from NC_060139.1 coordinate 291,926,445, forward strand.
TCAGGTGATGCTGAGGGAATTAGATTAGGAAATGAGACTCTTAAAGTAGTAAATGAGTTTTGCTATTTGGGGAGCAAAATAACTGATGATGGTCGAAGTAGAGAGGATATAAAATGTAGACTGGCAATTGCAAGGAAAGCGTTTCTGAAGAAGAGAAATTTGTTAACATCGAGTATAGATTTAAGTGTCAGGAAGCCGTTTCTGAAAGTATTTGTATGGAGTGTAGCCATGTATGGAAGTGAAACATGGACGATAAATAGTTTGGACAAGAAGAGAATAGAAGCTTTCGAAATGTGGTGCTACAGAAGAATGCTGAAGACTAGATGGGTAGATCACATAACTAATGATGAGGTATTGAACATAATTGGGGAGAAGAGAAGTTTGTGGCACAACTTGACTAGATGAAGGGATCGGTTGGTAGGACATGTTCTGAAGCATCAAGGGATCACCAATTTGGTACTGGAGGACAGCGTGGAAGGTAAAAATCGTAGATGGAGACCAAGAGATGAATACACTAAGCAGATTCAGAAGGACGTAGGCTGCAGTAGGTACTGGGAGATGAAGAAGCTTGCACAGGATAGAGTAGCATGGAGAGCTGCATCAAACCAGTCTCAGGACTGAAGATAACAACAACAACAACAATGAGTGCTAATCTTGGAAAGAAAAGAATCAACATCCTGATATATTGTTGCATATTTGCATTCAATAATGTCTTACGGAATAATTTTTGTGGGAACTCATCACTCAGAAAGGAAGCATTAACTGCACAAAAACAAGCACAGCCGCGGACATCATGTAGTTACCTCTTCAAGGATCCGCCCCTGGTAGCTGAGTGGTCAGCGCGACAGAATGTCAATCCTAAGGGCCCGGGTTCGAATCCCGGCTGGGTCAGAGATTTTCTCCGCTCAGGGACTGGGTGTTGTGTTGTCCTAATCATCATCATTTTATCCCCCACCGACGCATGAGTCGCCGAAGTGGCGTCAAATCGAAAGACTTGCACCCGGCGAATGGTCTACCCGACGGGAGGCGCTAGTGACACGACCACACACACCTCTTCATGGATATAGGCACTTAAACTGCGCCGTCACAATACGTGTTTTCACTAATGTATTTCGTCATAAATAATCCATCACAATTTGAGAAGAACAGCGATGTACATACATACAACTCTTGTGGGAAAAATGACCTTTATTACCCACTGGTAAAGCAGTTAGTGGCTCAGAAAGGAGTGAGTATGCAGCAACAAAAAGTTTTGACGATTCTCCCAATGACATAAAATGTCTGGCAGGTAGCAAAACAATTTTAAATCTAACTTGATATCATTTCTCATGGACAACTCATTCTATTCTACAAATCATGTATCCAAACAATACTGTCGGAGGACATCCGCAACTGAGCATTATACCAAAGATTGAGCCGTGTGGGCTAGCGCGCGGTCTAAAGAATCTTGTCACGGTCCGCGCGGTTCCCCCTCGTCGGACGTTAGAGTCCTCCCTCGGGCATGGGTGTGTGTGTCGTTCTTGGCGTAAGTTAGTTTAGCTTAGATTAAGTAGTGCGTAAGCTTATGGACCGATGACCTGAGCAGTTTGTTCCCATAAGACCTTACCACAAATTTCCAAAAATTTCCAGAGGTTTAAAATACCGCTGTAGTTGTAAGGTTCTTTTATTTAACACACGCCCGGTTTCGGCCTCTTATACGCCCGTCTTCAGGTGTCGTAACTTGGTGCTGTGATCCCGTCCCCCGCGGCGCTCGGGGTCACAGCACCAAGTTACGACACCTGAAGACGGGCGTATAAGAGGCCGAAACCGGGCGTGTGTTAAATAAAAGAACCTTACAACTGTAACGGTATTTTCATCCTCTGGTAATCATGTATACATATCCAGTAAACTGACTCATTCCGAATCATTTCGATAAAAAAATCGTTCAAATGATCTCTCGAACATGTAACTAAGTAACTAGCAGTGTCTTATTTCACTGTCAAGGTAGACCTTGGGTGTAATTTGAGTCCATGAGGTGGGGACTTCATTGAAAAGTTTACATTCCAAATGTATTTGTATTAACATGGAGAATGTTCCGTACCAAAGGTAGTATCGGCTTGTGATCAAACGTTCACAATCTTCTCGCAACGGTTCGTTTGTGGAAGCACGTGTACTGAAACGTTTACCGCATTCTTTCACCTGTGTCAGTTTTCGCTACTACAAATTTTTCGCAATATAAAAAGCTTGGACTCTCAGCTTGACGCTCCAGTCGGCCACTTCTGGCGTCTGTGCGTTAAACCGGCCGTGGTTCTAATGCCAGTACACCCCCCGCCGTGTAGGTTTCCCACGGTCGTTTCAGGCGAGTGTCGACTTGGTTGAGCTATAACACATCTAATCACAGCGTAAGAACTCGATGCCAATGGAGACACAGTCTGCCGCAGAGGTGTTCTCACGATCCATCTGAAAAATATCGTTTGACATATCTGACACAAGAGCAATGATGCCACAAACTGTTGTTTCGAATACGATTTCTTTGTAAATGTCAATGAATACACTACTGGCCATTAAAATTGCTACACAAATAACAAATGCAGATGATAAACGGGTATTAATTGGACAAATATATTATACTAGAACTGACATGTGATTACGTTTTCACGCAGTTTGGTTGCATAGATCCTGAGAAATCAGTACCCAGAACAACCACCTCTGGCCGCAATAACGGCCTTGATACGCCTGGGTATTGAGTCAAACAGAGCTTGGATGGCGCGTACAGGTACATCCGCTCATGCAGCTTCAACACGATACCACAGTTCATCAAGAGTGGTGGCTGGTGTATTGTGACGGGCCAGTTGCTCGGCCACCATTGACCAGACGTTTTCAATTGGTGAGAGATCTGGAGAATGTGCTGGCCAGGGCAGCAGTCGAACATTTCCTGTATCCAGAAAAGCCCGTACAGGACCTGCAACATGCGGTCGTGCATTATCCTGCTGAAATGTAGGGTTTCGTAGGAATCGAATGAAGGGTAGAGCCACGGGTCGTAACACATCTGAAATGTAACGTCCATGGTTCAAAGTGCCGTCAATGCGAACAAGAGGTGACCGAGACGTGTAACCCATACCATCACGCCGGGTGATATGGCGGTGACGAATACACGCTTCCAATGAGCGTTCACCACGATGTCGCCAAACACGGATGCGACCATCATGATGCTGTAAACAGAACCTGGATTCATCCGAAAAAATGACGTCTTACCATTCGTGCACCCAGGCTCGTCGTTGAGCACACCATCGCAGGCGCTGCTGTCTGTGATGCAGCGTCAAGGGTAACCGCAGCCATGGTCTCCGAGCTGATAGTCCAAGCTGCTGCAAACGTCGTCGAACTGTTCGTGCAGACGGTTATTGTCTTGCAAACGTCCGCATCTGATGACTCAGGGATCGAGACGTGGCTGCACGATCCGTTACAGCCATGCGGATAAGATGCCTGTCATCTCTACTGCTAGTGGTACGAGGCCGTTGGGATGCAGCACGACGTTCCGTATTACCCTCCTAAACCCACCGATTCCATATTCTGCTAACAGTCATTGGATCTCGACCAACGCGAGCAGCAATGTCGCGATACGATAAACCGCAATCGCGATAGGCTACAATCCGACCTTTATCAAAGTCGGAAACGTGATGGTACGCATTTCTCCTCCTTACACGAGGCATCACAACAACGTTTCACCAGGCAACGCCGGTCAACGGCTGTCTGTGTATGAGAAATCGGTTGGAAACGTTTTCATGTCAGCACGTTGTAGGTGTCGCCACCGGCGCCAGCCTTGTGTGAATGCTCTGAAAAGCTAATCATTTGCATATCATAGCAGCTTCTTCCTGTCGGTTAAATTTCGCGTCTGTAGCACGGCATCTTCGTGGTGTAGCAATTTTACTGGCCAGTAGTGTAGAATATTGTTCCGATAAGTGAGAGTAGGAACTCAACCGTGACCGATTTGGTAGATTAGTGGTGAACCAATGGAGGCAGCCTGTTATGTCTTCTAACGATCTCCCAACTGATATGAAACTGGATGAGCACGTGATCTCTGTGGTGGGAAAGACAAACTATTGGAATAGAGGCATCTCTGTATTTTAAAATCGTTTTCACTCCATTTTAAATGACCGACCTGCGGTACTTGACATGTTACAGCGCGCAACGACGGTTCCTCCGACTGGCGTACAGGTGTTTGCTATGACAACACAGGTGACCTTGGCCGTAATCGCCTGCCGTTTTTCGTAGGTGTAGACGTGGCTTGACGCGGTGAACGGAGCAACAGAGAGAGGCGTGTGTGCAGAAGTAGAGGGCCAGAGGAGAGGTGGGTGAGAGAGACGGGCCGGAGAGACAGGCGCTCTTGAGCACGCGCCTCTGCCACTGCCTCCGCCCCGCCGCCGCCTCCGGCTCGGGTCAGCTGAGGCCTGCCCTGCCCTAATGGAACTGCTGGACACCGTCTCCGGTGACCTCACTACGCGTCACAAGCTGCGCCCCTCTATCCTGGCGCCTTTTGCCAACTGTAGACGGAACACGTCTACAGCTACACTGAAGCTCTAAAGACTCTGGTATAGGCATGCGTATTCAAATACAGAGATATGTAAACAGGCAGTAAACGGCGCTGCGGTCGGCAACGCGTATATAAGACAAAAATTGTCTGGGGTAGTTCTCAGATCTGTTACTGCCGTTACACGTTATGAAGATGTGAGTTTGAACTTGCTGTTATAGTCAGCGCACAAGCGATGGGACACAGCACCTCCGAGGCAGCGATGAAGTGAAAATTTTCCCACACGACCGTTTCACGAGTGCACCGAGAATATCGGGAATCCGGTAAAACATCAAATCTCCGACATCGCTGCGGCCGGAAAAAGATCCTGTAAGAACGGGACCAACGACGACTGAAGATAATCGTTAGAAGTGCAAATCTTCCACAAACTGCTGAAGATTTCAGTGCTGGGCTATCAACAAGTGTCAGCGTGCGAACCATTCAACGAAATGTCATCAATATGGGCTTTCGGATCCGAAGGCCCACTCGTGTTCCCTTGATGACTGCATGGCTCAAAGATTTACACCTCGCCTGCACCTGTCAACGCCGACATTTGACGGTTGACAAGTGGAAACATGTTGCCTCGTCGGGCGAGTCTCGTTTCAAAATTGTATCGAGCGGATGGACGTGTACAGGTATGGAGACAACCTAATGAATCCATGGACCCTGCATGTCAGCATGGGACTGTTCAAGCTGACGGAGGCTCTGTAATGGAGTGGGGCGTGTGCAGTTGGAGTGATATGGTACCCCTGATACGTCTAGATACGACTTTGACTGGTGACACGTACGTAAGTATCCTGTCTGATCACCTGCATCCATTCCGACGGACTTGGGAAATTGCAGTAGGACAATGCGACATCCTTCACGTCCAGAATTGCTTCAGAGTGGCTCGAGGAACTCTCTCCTGAATTTAAACACTCCCGCTGGCCATCAAACTCCCCAGACATGAACATATTGAGCATATCTGGGATGCCTTGCAACGTGATGTTCAGAAGAGATCGCCACCCCTCGTCACCTTACGGATGTATGGAGTGCCTTTCAGTTCCCTTCAGCACTACTTCAGACATTAGTCGGGTCCATGCCACGACGTGTTGCGCCACTTCTGCCTGCTCTCGGCGGCCCTACACGATATTAGACACGTATACCAGTTTCTTTCACTCTTCGGTGTATGTACCCTGCCGAGCGATTCTAGGCGCTGCAGTCTGGAACCGCGCGACCGCTATTGTCGCAGTTTCGAATCCTTCCTCGGGCATGGATGTGTGTGCTATCGTTAGGTTAGTTAGGTTTAAGTAGTTCTAAATTCTAGGGGACTGATGACCTCAGAAGTTAAGTCCCATAGTGCTTAGAGCCATTTTTTTTTTTTTTTTTTTTTTTTTTTTTTTTTGAACAGCTCAGATGCCTCTGTGCGTCGAGCGGTTAGGCTAACCTCGTCTTCGCAGTTGCTATAGGAGCGATACGTAGGGCGTTGTAATATACCCAAGATGTCTTACTTAGTGGTGGTTCTTGGAACTTAGTCACTAGGCTTCCGCGAGATGGCTGGCGTCTGTCTTCAAGCGCCTGTCGCTTCAGCTTTTCCAGCATTTCCATGTGTCAAACAAACTTGTCACCATTTTTGGCACCTTTCTTCGTGTTCGTTGAGTGTCTGCTGTCAGTCCTGTCACGTACACGTCCGACATGCTCACCAGTATCTGCTGTCAGTCCTGTCACGTACACGTCCGACATGCTCACCAGTATTCTATGACGGAATATTCATCTTTTGGATTTGTAGCTCTTGTATGTGCTTCGCATAACAGGCGAAACCTTTGTACAATAGTTCCAAGACGGGATGAACAAGCAGTTAACACTGTCCGATTGGATTTTTCCAGTATCCTATCAATGAACTAAATTCCGCGAGCTGTTTGACCTATGACTGAGCCTATAAGATCGTTCTGTTTCGCATTCCCTCAAATTATTTTAGCCTGGTATTTGTATGATTGGTCTGACTCCAGCAGTGACTCACTGACAATGTATGGACAGGATACTACGTTCTATTTTCTTTTCGTGAAATACTGAGTTTTACATTTATGAACGCTTTAAGTTCGATGCGTATATTTGCATCACTTCGAAACCTTATCAAGGTCTGCCTGAATATATGTGCAGCTCTTTCCACAAAATACTTCATTACAGATAACTGCATCATCTTCAAAATCTACAGTTGTTCTATCGTCTACCTGGTTGTCAATATACAACACGAACAGCAAAGGTCCCAACACACTTCCCTGTGGCACGCCTGCAGTTACTTCTCCATCTGTCGATGACTCTCCATCCAGGATAACATGCTGCGTCCTCTCTGTCAACAAATCCTGAACCCAGCCACTATTTTCGTTTGATAGCCTATATGATTCTACAACCTAGCACTAACAAAACCTTAAAATTCACCGAATTCGTGGTATTTACGGCACCCAGATTTAATTCGAAGAAGTGGTACCTGCCCGAATAATCAAAGCAGTACTTGCTAGTAGAAGCTGGTACTGCGTTGTTGAAGAGACAGTGGTTCCTTTGCGGTTCCTCGGAGCGCCCAAGTTCTTCCACAGCTATTGACTGCATGTTTACTGAAATTCACCGCTCCAGCTACCAGTTACCTAGCATTTTTACTCATACAATAGGTTTTGACTCAATTGCAAGTCATTGTCAGGTATATTTTCTGTCTATGCAATGCAAAGCAGGAATAGCTAGACCACAAACGCAGAGCTCTGAAGACGTAGAAGACGAGGAAATACAGATACAGCTATAAGAAAATTAATGAAACGTTTGATTAAAAATATAACCACCTGTAAGAACGTCAAGAGCCTAGGCGCCAAGTCAGCATTAAACAAAGGCTGAAACAGAAAATGGTTCAAATGGCTCTGAGCACTATGGGACTTAACGTCTGTGGTCATCAGTTCCCTAGAACTTAGAACTACTTAAACCTAACTCAGGACATAAGACACATCCGTGCCCGAGGCAGGATTCGAACCTGCGACCTTAGCGGTCACGCGGTTCAAGACTGAAGCGCCTGGAACGCACGGCCAACCGGCCGGCGCTGAAACAGAGAAAGAATGTACGGGGTGTGTCAGAGTATTTGCCTCAAACGTATAGTGGTGAAACATTACGTCATTTGGAACAACTATTGTTTTAGAGGCAAAGTGTTCACTGGCGCTCCTGCCGACGCTAGGCGTTTTTCTATTGAATTAGTCGGCCCTGGGACTAGGAGATTTCACTGTGCTAGTAGGTTTAGCTGTGCTACATCTGAATACTACCTACTACACCGATAGTGAGATTCAACGAGAAAACCATGAAAGTGAGTGTGTCTAAGCGGAGAAAGATTTTTTACAGGAGTATCAGGAACTTTAATTTTGTTTGGTCTGCGCCTTTTACAGGTGGCAAATGAGTTGATTATAGGCAACATACTATGTTTACGTACACCACATTGTTTCTACGCCTTGACACGTCTTAGGGGTATAACATACAATAAAAGAAAGCCTACTAACAAAAGTTGTTTCTCATGACGTGATCTATTAACCATAGACGTTTGATGCAAAGACGTTGAAACACCCTACACGGAAGGGCTATACAAAGAAAGAAGACAATTATATGGAAAAGGAAGTGGATGAAAAAATGGTTCAAATGGCTCTGAGCACTATGGGACTTATCTTATGAGGTCATCAGTCCCCTAGAACTTAGAACTATTTAAACCTAACTAACCTAAGGACATCACACACATCCATGCCCGAGGCAGGATTCGAACCTGCGACCGTAGCGGTCACGCGGTTCCAGACTGTAGCGCCTAGAACACTTGGTCACACCGGCCGGCGAAGTGGATGAAGGTGACATGCGAGCTGCGATATCCAATACTGCTAAAATAACTTGTCAGCGGACTGAAAGAGTTAAGAAGACACAAAACACCTGAAGCACATGACATTCTCTTGGAATTATTAAGATCCTTTTGAGTACTATAACCGTGACGGAACTGCTTCTTCCTTCTCCTATACGTTCCATCTTTCTCCACCAACAAGTTTCGTTGTGACTTTATCTTTCGAATTTCACCTGTTTCCCCTCCATTTCATTGCTCAGTTCCCCACCCCGTAGGACTTACAAAATCTTATTTCGTGTTTATTCATAGCTTTTAAATGGATTTAATTATTTCGATAGGGGAAGAATTGATCACTCGTGCACAAATGCTTGAGTGCTCATTAATGAAGAAAGGATGTAGGGTCTTCAATAGGTTGTGAGGGGAAAGTGATAAAGAAACACAACAAATATCCTACTACCAATTACTCATTTACTCCTGTACCATACGTGGAGCATGTGGCTGTAATTGAGCTACATTTGTACACAGCGTGACAGTTTATTTATAGCCGTTGCGTGCATATTTATTTCTTCGTTCTTGTTTTCTTCTCTTCCGAAGTCGAAAGAACGGAGGTAGAGCAGGGCTTATGACCGCAAGGTGCGACTGGGTAAGGAAATCGGCCGTGTCCTTTTAATGGCAAGCAATCTAGTGTTTTGAGATTTTCCATCTTTCCCGGTGATTTTTAGAAACACATAACCACGATTTGATGTTGCCTAATTCGAGTAACTCTTCAACCGTACTGTATTTACTGTATCATTTTATTTCACGTAATCCATTTTGGAAAGCCATGTCCCATCATTAGATGCACCTGTACGCGCAACACAAACATATGCAATACATAGTCAGATACTTACATAATCATACATTACATATTTTGACATCGAAGTGTAAGAACGTATTGTATGTAACTGTTTGATACAGGGTGTCCCATTTATCTTGATAGTCGCAGATAACTTTTTGTGCAGAAGCAAAATACAAAAAGTATGAAGCAAATGTTGTTCAGCCACCAGAGGACATTAACCAGCATGGCTGTCTTTCTTATAACTTTGTTCGTCACAAAGATATGAGGAGCAGTGCACCTTTTTTGAATGGCACTCTATATCTTTTCGGTAATCCACTTGTTTCGTTGAGATCTGTTCAGAACCGTACCACAATGCACCATCCACGTAACGTTTTTAAAATGTACCACAAAACTGACTTTGATGGTCCTGTACTAGCACACAGTGCAAGTACCCTGAAGTTGACAGCAAGCATACAGGAACACAAGAAAAAAAAGCACACAGCTCATTCAGCCAATTGTCTCACCTACGGAGAATGTAAGTTAGCGGAACAGTAATTGCAATAACGTTTTCTTATTTACAATACGGGTACATGTAGGGCAGCAGTGTAGTACACTTGGTCGATATACTGCGTACAGCAAATGCAGTGCTCGAATGAAAACTGCGTGATCATTACTTTTCTCATATTGTGTTTAGAGGTAAGAGTAATGTTACTCAGACAGAACCACTGTACAGAGAGATATATCCTGACAAGATTACACGTACACCTTCCCGACGGACGTTTAATCGTCTTTTTCTGACGCTTCATGAAACGGGAAATTGCAACCCAAGGCAATGCAACAGTCTTACAACTCGCGTAGACGAAGTCGGCGAACTTACTGTTGTCGCGCGAGAAAGCGACACTTCAAGAGGGGCTCCCAGTCCTAAAACCGGTGTACACCACGTTCTAACATCTCACCAGTTCTATACTTATCATGCACACTTATACCAAGAACTGCACGGGAATGATTCCTAGAATCATCTACAGTTTTGTCAGTCGCCACAGCAGCAAATCTTCGCCAAGCAGAACTATTTCTCCAATGCCCTTTTGGCGGATAATTGTTCGTTCTCAAAAAGGAAATACAAAGAACACTCATTTTTTCTCCAGTTAAAACTCGTGATGGCACAGACAGGTGGAACATGAACGTCAATTGAAAGTTAATGTCTGGTGCCGGAAGCTTGGTACTACAATATTGACCCTCATTTCACCCATGGTAATTTACACGGCCGGATATATGCCGAATTTGTCACATCTCCCGGATGAAATGTTGCTAAGAAGCAGAATGCCTATGTGGTATCAAAATCATGGATTCCCAGCACATGACGATTTACGTGCACGCTGTGTTCTGCGCCAAGGTACCCGGGCAATGGACTGGTCCTGGAGAAACAGTGGACTGGCCTCTGCCGGCCGAAGTGGCCGTGCGGTTATAGGCGCTGCAGTCTGGAACCGTGAGACCGCTACGGTCGCAGGTTCGAATCCTGCCTCGGGCATGGATGTGTGTGATGTCTTTAGGTTAGTTAGATTTAACTAGTTCTAAGTTCTAGGGGACTAATGACCTCAGAAGCTGAGTCCCATAGTGCTCAAAGCCATTTGAACCATTTTTGAACTGGCCTCTCTCGGTCTTCTGATTTAACTCCTCTGGACTTGATTGTTTGGTGATGCGTAAAAGACGTTGTCTAATCGTCATATTACACATCAGAAAACTTGCGGGAACATATCGTGTTTGCCTGTAATTCAGTTCAGGAGGCAATAGTGGAAGCAGCGACGAATCCTGCCACGCGACCTGTGGACCGGCGTATCGCTGCCCGTGCTCACTACTCTGAGCACCTTCCAGTGTTTTACCCCTTCGTACCCACAATGGACTACCTTTCTGCAACATGGTATTAAAGGTCCCCATTTCCATATGTTAAGTTGAATTTTGCGTTTAGGAGAATACGTAGCAGGTATTTAAACAGGTCTTGAGGAGAGTGAGTGGATTACTGAATAAAACAAAATAGTGTTAAGAGACGTGCTGCACATAACAGAGATACAAGAACGGCAATCGTGCTGATTAATATCACCCTAGTAGCCAAAAAAATCATTTACTTGATATATTGTATGTTTAGGTTCTGCACAAAACACTATTTGCGTGGCCGAGATAAATGGGACACAACGTATTAGTGTACAGGCACATCCGATGATGGCAAAGGACGACCTGAAATCGATAATATGAAATAAAATGGTAAAATTGGTGCAGTGCAATGTCGGGTGCTAATTGAGTCAGACAGCATTCCAGCACGCCGTAAGCGATTTAACGAAACTACGGGAAACCTAAACATGGATAGGGATTTGAAACGCCGGCTTTCCCGGAGCAAGTCCAGTGTATGACTTCTTCAAGGAGCTGCTCTTCTTCCAGACCTCCCGGAGAGCAACTGGGAACGGTAAAGGTTGTGGCGTTCCTTAGGCCACCGGCGGCCGTAGCAGTCAGTGGTCGTGAGCGTGGGCCCTGTAAAAGGAAGGCGACGCGCGCCAATTAGCCGGCCTGTGACGTCAGCGCCACTCCGCGCCGCGTTATTCCATTACGGCCCCAGAGGCTCAGGGAAGCCAGACCGGGGCGGGCCGCTAGCTTCCGCCAGCGAGGCATACCAGAAGCTGTCAGCTGCGTTGTTCCAATATGCACGTTCTGCATCTACACCAAGTCACGGTCCGTATCAGGCAGAGAGAGAGCCTGGCGTACCAGATCCATTACTCTTCCCCTTCCCTCTCTGCTGTCTTCCAATTCCACGGAGTGCAGGAAAAAATTGTCAACCTGAAACGTTCCTTCTGTCTCGTCATCGGATCTTCTGTGGTGTCACGCGGAGTTCTCCTCTTCGCAGAGTGTGGCGCGCGTGACAAATTACGCGACGTAGTGTGCGCTGATTTGATCGGAAACGTTTATTGGAGAACCCGCACTGCCTATACAAGTCAGACCAGTCTTTGGGAATGGTCCTCTCTCATTTTCTTCTTAAGGCATTTGACGTTTAGTGCACAGACTTCAATATCCTAATACAGTGCACGAATTGTTTTTAAAAATAATAGAAGAAAAAAAAACATCGCCTTTGAATATTACATTATTTTGCAGTGGTGTTAAGTACTAAACGTTTCAAAGACGTCCATAAAACCTTCAGCATCAGAGACAGTAGCATATACACCTATATGTGCATCTACTTCTACATTCCGCAAACCACTTTACGGTGTGTGGCGGAAGGTACTTCGTGTATCACTCACTTTTCTTCCCCCCTTTTGCTGTTCCAGATGCGAATGGTTCGCGGTAAGAATGGTTGTTGGCAAGCCTCCGAGCAGGCTGGAATCCCTGTAATTTAACGTTCATTGCCATTTCGCAGACTATACACTATGTGATCAAGAGTACCCGGACACCCCAAAAACATGCGTTTTTCATATTAGATGCATTGTGCTTCCACCTACTGCCTGGTACTCCATATCAGTGACCTCAGTAGTCATTAGACATCGTGAGACAGCAGAATGGGGCGCTCCGCGGAACTCACGGACTTCGAATGTTGTCAGGTGATTGGGTGTCACTTGTGTCATACGTCTATACGCAAGATTTCCACACTCCTAGACATCCCTAGGTCCACTGTTTACAATCGGATAGTGAAGTGGAAACGTGAAGGGGCACGTAGAGCACAAAAGCGTACAGGCCAGCCTCGTCTGTTTGACAGAGATCGCCGACAGTTGAAGAGCGTCGTAATGCGTAATGGCCAGAAATCTATCACACGAATTCCAAACTGCATCAGAATCCGCCGCAAGTACTATGGCAGTTAGGCGGGAGGTGAGAAAACTTGGATTTCATGGTAGAGCGGCTGCTCATAAGCCACACATCACGCCGGTAAATGCCAAACGACGACTCGCTTGGTGTAAGGAGCGTAAACATTGGACGATTGAACAGTGGAAAAACGTTGTGTGGAGTGACGAATCACGGTACACAGAACGTGACGATCCCATGGCAAGGTGTGGGTATGGCGAATGCCCGGTGAACATCATCTGCCAGCGTGTGTAGTGCCAACAGCAAACTTCAGAGGCGGTGGTGTTATGGTGTGATCGTGTTTTTCATGGAGAGGGCTTCCATTGTTGTTTTGCGTGGCACTATCACAGCACATGCCTACATTGATCTTTTAAGCACCTTCTTCCTTCTCGCTGTTGAAGGGCATTTCGGGGATGGCGACTGCATCTTTCAATACGATCGAGCACCTGTTCATAATGCACGGCCTGTGGCGGAGTGGTTACAAGACAGTAACATCCCTGTAATGGACTGGCCTGCACAGAGTCCTGACCTGAATCCTACAGAACACCTTTGGGATGTTTTTGAACGCCAGCTTCGTGCCAGGCCTCATCGACCGACATCGATACCTCCCCTCAATGCAGCACTCCGTCAATAATGGGCTGCCATTCTCCAAAAAACCTTTCTGCACCTGATTCAACGTACGCCTGCGAGAATGGAAGCTGTAATCAAGACTAAGGGTGCGCCAGAACCATATTGAATTCCAGCATTACCGACGGAGGGCGCCACGAACTTGTAAGTCATTTTCAGCGAGGTGTCCGGATATTTTTGATCACATAGTGTACGCAGGACGAAACAATATTTTGGTTGATGCTTCTAGGTACCTACGGCCTCGGATCTTTGTATCCCGCACCCTGATGCAGAACGACCGTCTTGCAGCGCCTACCATATGAGTCGGCTAAGCATGTCCGTGACGCTTTGGTCTTTCGGTCTTCTCTATTTCCTCTATGTTGTATTCGCCAATGGAAATCTAGCGCCGAGCAAGGCAAGGTAGCAAGAAGCGAACGCCGTACCACAGATAATCGTTGCAGCAGAAGGTAGCTGGTTTCCACGCTTTCAACATACGGCTCATAGGGCGAAATCTCTAAAACAGTTACAATATGAAAAATGTAATAAAGATTTATTAATGTAATATACAGAGTGTCCCGAGACTATTCTTTCAAATTAATACAGGAGGTAGAGAAAATCAAAACAAACATATTTTCATAACGATCATATCGTCTCTGAAGTCAGCTTGTAATGTTTGGGAACATTTTGTTTGTCGATCTGCCATAAGCTGTTGTGTTGATGTGGCTGACTAGGAATGCTTACTGCATAGAAATATCCACAGTTCGCATCCTTTGGGGTCATGTGAATCCAGGAGGTACTCGAGCTCGTGCTTATCAGTAGCGATTCGGTTTTAATGTGTGGACCGGAATTCTCGTTGGTAGGTACAGTGGACCATACATTTTTTCATTCCGCCTCTCTTCGTGGAACATGTGTTGCCAGAACTGCTGTAGGATGTACTTGTGAACGTTAGTCAAACAATGTACTTCCAGCACGATGGGGCATCAGCTCATTTCGGCGTTGCTGTGAGGAATCATCTGAGAGCCAACGTCGGGAATCGACGGATCGGTTGGGGTGGCCCTGTGGCCTGGCTACCCAACTCACGTGACCACACGTTTCTCGATTTCTTCCTATGGGACGTAGGAAGCAGCTGGTGTATGAAACCAGTGTGGAAAGAGAAGGCCACGTCTTCACTAGAATTTCCGTCGCTGATGGTACCATTGCGGACATGCCAGGAATTTTTGAATGAACACAACTACGCGTATTAATGGTCCGATGATGTACTGCGTGCGTACAGGCCGCTGGTCGCGCCTTAGAGCAGTTCCTGTGAAGGCCACTGCTGCAACTAGCATTAGAAATTGCCACCACAGACGATAACCAAATATATATTTTTTACGTTCTCTACCTCCTGCGTTAATTCGACCGAGTAATTTCGGAACACCTGTATACAGAATACTCAGCTTCGAGCGTGGAAGGTGCGTCGCACAGAATTTTAACCCTATACTCTAACCAAAGACAACGCACAATAAACTATCTAACCTCCAATAAGGACTGCTGCTTTTAACAATTTGAGTTTGCTTCTGATTATTTAAAATCACTCGACACTCTGCATTTAATTGTGCGACAATCTCTCATTCTCTGTGGCTGTCTATAACGGCGGCAATGGGTGGTCAGCGTCAGCTGGAACTGTAGACTTGAACTGTTGCTGTGCGAACTGGAACTGGACGAAATTGAGAACTGTAGGAACTGGACAGCGGGTCAGGTGCATGCGCACGTCTTCATTTCTCTTCGAGGACCGGAATAATGTTGAACCTATGATCTCGGTGGCGAAAGCAGACTAGTTATGGATATGAGGACCGTCTGTGGCGGCTTACCGAACCAGCGGCTGGCAGAGCTCTGTGAAGGTATGCTGGCGGAAGCAGAAACTGGTCCCAGTTCAGGAGCGCCGTCTAGACGGTGACAGATCTGAACTCAGCGCGGTGCCACGGCTAGAGTCTCCCTGGGTGCTGTTGCCCTCTCTAGGTATCGCTGTGTACAATTTGACTACCTACACAGCTCTATCAGTCCTATCTGGTACGAATCGCATACTGACGAGCAATATTCAAATATTAGTCGATGTTTTTGTAAGCTGCCTCGTTTGTGGGTGGACTACATTTCCTGCGGATTCTTGCAATGAATCTGTCTGTCATCTGTCTTACTTGCCATTACTTTTCTGTGGACGTTCCATTTTAAATTGCTCCGTACACATACTCTTAGATATTTTATGGATATGAATGTTTCCAGAGATTGTTCTGCAATTGTATAAATATACAATAAAGGGCCTTCCTATGTATTCGCAATACGTTACATTTGTCTATGTCGAGGGTCAGTTGCTGCTCCCTTCGCCAAGCGTCCATCTCCTGCATTTCGCTACAGTTCTGTAGGACAGCGGCTTGTCTGTATGCAGCATCATCATTCGCGGAAAACCTCATGGAACTTACGACGTTATCCACTACATAATTTATATACACTGTGAAAAATAGTGGTGTCATAGCACTCCCGTGGCATACGCCCGAAGTTACTTTTACGTCTGAAGACTTGTCTCTATTGAGAATTACATGCTGTGTTCTATTTGCTGGAGATTCTTCAGTCCAGTCACACAGATGCTCTGGCATTCCATACGCCTGTATTGCGTTTAGCAGGCGGCAGAACGGCTTCCGGAAGTCACGGAATGTTGCATCTACCTCGGTGTCCGTGTCTGTAGCTTTCTAGATCTCGTGGACGAACAGAGCGAGCTGGGTCTCACGTGATCGATATTTGCGGAACCCATATTGATTGCTACAGAGGAGATTTTCGGTCTCCAGAAATGCCAGTACGCGAGCTTAAAACATGATCCAAAATTCTACAAGAGATCGTCATTAGAGACACAGGGCGGCATTTTTTCTGCATCTGTTCGACGACCCTTCTTGAAAAGAGATTGCTCTGTTGTCATTAGTTACGCTTCACCCTTACAGCGACCCACGGTACACAATTTCCTGTAAAGGGGCGAGTTCTTCCATGCGATTAAGTCCAGGTCCAGCGGCCTATCCTCTGGATAGCGACTTCAGTTGCATTTCTGTCGCATGGTCGCTTACTTTTCAGCAAAAAAATCTTTTATTTTTTAGTTAATAATGGTCTGAAATTAAATTATAATTTGATGCAGGCAAAAAAATGTTCGTTGTTAAATTAAATGTTAATAATACTGTTCAAACTCTGGAGCTAAAAAGTATTTCATTTTGTATTTGATATTCCTCAGTTTTGTATGAAAATTTAATTACTGTGTGTACCTAACTTCATTTTCATTCAGCAGATAATTAAACACAAAATTATGTTGATTTCATTAAAAAAATTATTCAGTCCATTATTTTTTAGTTAGCATCCATTTCATAATACAGATATAATTTAAATAAAAATCGAACAAAATGGCTGCTGGCAACGTTGGAACAAGCGAGATCGCAATTACTAGACTTATACGCTACCAACTCAGTATCTGGCGATTTTGTTGAAATGTTTTGTACTAAGAAATGCTTTGCGCTAAGAAATAATCTAATCATCAAAAACAATTATTCTGAGTGTTTTTGAGAAGTGTGTTAGGAAATGCACATTTGGACTCTGACCTTCAGCCCTGTAAGTATGAAGAAGGCAGAGCAGACCGTGAGGTGGGGCGAGGTGAGGCAGCCTTGTGAACGTTGGGCGCCGTGCGTGATAAGAGGCAAAGGCTGATGCTGTCCCTGAGCCGGTAATAGGCGCAGTGCAGGAATCTGAGCAAGCACTCAGGTCCGACAGCTGGAGCAGTAAACGTACATCGCTGACAATTCTCAGACCGCCTCTCGGTAGCGCCTTGAAATTTCTGCCCATAAATCAGCTGAAAGCAAATAAACAACAGTTTTAAATTCAATAGCGAAAACGCCATACAGAACCACCACACTCAAATTTCCACGGAAACAGACGTAAATTACTGACGTCAGTTTAAACCTCGGCACTGACTACCACCTGCAGCTGGCTACCGGACCCCATGTCTAGTAGACTCTTCCTACCCAGCACAGACACACTCGCTTAACTTGAGAACCTGCCTGGATGGTCGGAATATGATTACTTAGAATTCTACGCACCACAAAAAGCGACGAAACTGAGAACCCTCCAGCTTTCTGGACGCTGAAACTAGCCTTGCTGGTGACGAAGGATTACTAATTCCGAGATGGTAACCACTTTAAAATACAACCATGATCGAGAGGGTTCACAACTTGCCTGCAAGACACGTGAGAGAGGGTGACCGACTCTTGATTTCGTCAGCTACCTGCAATCATAGCAGGTAGTAAGCCTCCAGGGCAGACATTTTTACTGGTACCAGTAACAGAATTTCTCTGCAAAGTGCTACTTCTTCCCAGGACTTCAAGAAGTTACTTTCCAACAACTGCTGCAAAAATACCTGGCCTCATCGGAAAGCCGACCGCTGTGGTCGAGCGGTTCTAGGCGCTTCAGTCCGGAACCGCGCTGCTGCTACGGTCGCAGGTTCGAATCCTGCCTCGGCCATGGATGTGCGTGATGTCCTTAGGTTAGTTAGGTTTAAGTAGTTCTGAGTCTAGAGGACTGATGACCTCAGATGTTAAGTCCCATAGTGCTTAGAGCCCTTTGAACCATTTTTTTGGAAGGGCCAACCCACCCCTTCCATAGCCGCGCGGTCTAACGCGCTGCTTCGTGAGGGGGGAGGCGTGCCAATCCCTGGCACGAATCCGCCCGGGATCCGGTGTGCCGGCCAGTCTGTGGATAGTTTTTAAGGTGGTTATCCATCTGCCTCGGCGAATGCGGGCTGGTTCCCCTTATTCCGCCTCAGTTACACTATGTCGGCGATTGCTGCGCAAACAGTCTCCACGTACGCGTACACCGTAATTTCTCTACCACGCAAACATTTGGGTTACACTCGTCTGGGATGAGACGTTCCCAGGGCGATCCACGGGGGGCCGAACCGCGTGGGTGGATTGCTGTGCCATGTTGTGCGGTTGTGAATCACTAAGGGCTACGGCGGGACGAATCCTCTCAGTCGTTTCTAGGTCCCCGGTTCAGTACACTCACATACACACACACAGCCTCCAGCCCCTTTCTACGGGACACGACAAACTTGCCATGGCACCCGCAGTTACGAATAAGTCCGGCCAAGAATGACATATTACAGGCGTACCTCTGGATAAGCCTGATTCTTTTCTAATTTTTCCCTTGTGGTCATTAGGCGAGATATAACATGGAGAAAACTGTGTGTTTCTTGCCTCTGACTGTAACGCCGTCTCTTGAAATTATGGACGTAATGGTCTCTGCCATTATTAGTGTTGTTCTTATAGCTTCTACCACGGCATTTTTAGTTAGTATCTTGTGCTATGCTTTTTAAACAAAAAGAGAGTATCTCTCTCTGCTCTTAATTCCATTTCGTAAGGGAGCCAGGACGGCGAACAACTGCCAAGAATTGGTCCAGATAAGCGACTTCCAAATGGTCCTCGTGCGCTGTCCTGCAGCACGCTCCCATAAGTAGCCTCACTAGTACAGCGGTAGGGTGTATGTCTAAACCTCTGACATCTATAATTTTTCATAAGAGGAGAAAAATACATAAAACATGACCATAACTTTTTCAGATAAAACATTTCCATCAAAGGCTAGGATGAAAGCTCCAGCGTCCACATTACTACCGTTAGATCTTCTCCACACAACCATGTACAAACTGGGCTCCGCACCGCTCTAGGTTTGCATGCAGTTCTCCATATGTTTGTAGTGTTAGGTCCCGATGGGAGATGACACTTTGAATCCTGCTGAGTTTGTTGTGAGGAGAGATGTTAACTCGTATATCTCCGAGCTTGTCACGGACAATTCAATGTTTTCATCACTAAAGATCCATGTCTCATCTTCGTGAGGGAAAGGTGAACAACAACCAAATCAGTTGCATTACCAAAAACATCATTTCAGAAGAATCAATTATTGACACCTATAATGGTTAACGTTATATACATGTTAAAATATAGGTGTAAAGTAAAAGCGACAACAAGTAACTGACTGACAAAGAATGTGTTTAGTTATTCGTTACATAATGTTGTGGAGGTACGTTAAAAATGTAACCATAAGGCACAAACCAAGATAAAATTAATCTCCATTATAATAAAATCACAACATATCGTGTTCACTGTCATTAGAAAGTCTTCAGAACTACACCTAGCGACCTGATGTCGCGACGGTGTCCTTGAGTTGAGGAAAATTTAGGACGCAAGATGGCAGTATATATAGGCGCGAGATAGGTGCGCAAAAGTAAGAGAAGGAATCGCACTGAACCGACTAGAAAACAACTACAATATTAAATTGAAAATGGTTCAAATGGCTCTGAGCACTATGGGACTTAACTTCTGAGGTCATCAGTCCCCTAGAACTTAGAACTACTTAAACCTAACTAACCTAAGGACATCAGACACATCCATGCCCGAGACAGGATTCGAACCTACGACCGTAGCGGTCGCGCAGTTCCAGACTGCAGCGCCTAGAACCACTCGGCCACCCCGGCCGGCACAATATTAAATTACTGACATAAAAAAACAGTCATTGATCCTACTGAATAAGACATAAGATGTCGAAACCTAGGACAAGCGGTTTTAATAAACGTTATTACTGATCCAACTGACTTGGCTGTTTTTCATCTTTTCGCTACGATGACTGCACTGTGCAGATGCGATCTCCAGACATGTTGAAGATTTTAAATCCATTTCTCATCTTATCTATTGCAGGAACTTCTCCCGACCGATCGTCCATACTTCCAACGAAAAGTTGAGGCTTCGTTGCTGCAAAAAGATCCTCCGTCAGTTCTGGAGCATGCTAGGAACTGGGTGAATTCAAATTCAAATGGCTCTGAGCACTATGGAACTTAACATCTGAGGTCATCAGTCCCCTAGAACTTAGAACTACTTAAACCTAACTAACCTAAGGACATCACACACAACCATGACTGAGGCAGGATTCGAACCTGCGACCGTAGCGGTCGCGCCATTCCAGACCGAAGCGCCTAGAACCGCTCGGCCACAGCGGCCAGTCTGGGCGAATTGTCCGTTACCATTCCTCCTTGCCTGACTCTCATCCCACGGCGTGCCCATAGAAGGAGCGTTCGAAAGCCTCTGCATTAAAATCTAGTCTTATAGCCGCTGACATGACTGAGTCGGCGCGGCCAATGGTAAGGGCGAGTTTGATCCGTTTCACTGCGCATCGTCCAGTCACTCTGATCAGAGGCTTTCCCCACCGCGGCAAAGGCTACCTGGACAGCAGTCGTTGCCCGTAGTCCCAGACTAGACAGGAACCTGCTCCTCTGCGCACATGGAGATTAAACTGATGCTTCAGCAGTGCGATCACTACGTTGTTCAAATGGTTCAAATGGCTCTGAGAACTACGGGACTTAACATCTATGGTCATCAGTCCCCTAGAACTTAGAACTACTTAAACCTAACTAACCTAAGGACATTACACAACACCCAGTCATCACGAGGCAGAGAAAATCCCTGACCCCGCCGGGAATCGAACCCGGGAACCTGGGCGCGGGAAGCGAGAACGCTACCGCACGACCACGAGCTGCGAAACACTACGTTGTCAGGGAGCTACAACCGTGAGGGTACATGACGTCACTCGTTCCCACACACGACGGATTGTCTACCGCGCAGGATTTCGGGTCGAACAAAAACCCACCCTAATTTTTTTTTTTTTTTTGTTATCAGTCTGCTGACTGGTTTGATGTGGCCCGCCACGAATTCCTTTCCTGTGCTAACCTCTTCATCTCAGAGTAGCACTTGCAACCTACATCCTCAATTATTTGCTTGGCGTATTCCAATCTCTGTCTTCCTCTACAGTTTTTGCCCTCTACAGCTCCCTCTAGTACCATGGAAGTCATTCCCTCATGTCTTAGCAGATGCCCTATCATCCTGTCCCTTCTCCTTATCAGTGTTTTCCACATATTCCTTTGCTCTCCAATTCTGCGTAGAACCTCCACCTAATTTTGAACATTCGTCTATAGCACCACATCTCAAATGCTTCGATTATTTTCTGTTCCGGTTTTCCCACAGTCCATGTTTCACTACCATGCAATTCTGTACTCCAGACGTACATCCTCAGAAACTTCTTCCTCAAATTAAGGCCCTAATAGTAGATGCATAAGATGACAGCGCATTGTGGATAGATTGTGCACCGTGTAAGGTGTCCTTCCCCAAACGGCCTGCACTTCCGTGGAATTTAAAAGAAGCGGAGGTCAAGCCCTAAAAGGGGACCATCAGCAGTTATGCTGTAAAAGTTAAGCGCATGTTTGTGAAATGAGCTAAAACTGACAGGTGACATAATCGTCGTGTCGTCCACGTAATAGCCTCTTTCGAAACGGAAAGAAACTCCTGCAAACAAAGAGCATCAAATCACTGATTGTTTTGAAATGCCTGGGTTGCTGACAGATCCCTCGTCCTGCATTTGTCAGATCACGATTATATTATGGAAGCGCGGTTTATGGATGTTCGGGCAGTTCGGAAAGTAAGGTCCGATCGGTTGCGAAATGGAAGTCACAGCGAAAATCAAAAATGTTTTATTTGCAAGAGTTAGCTACACCTTCCAACTACTTTTTTGCACAGTCGCCGCTCTGATGGAGATGTTTGTTGTAGCACTGCACCAATTCTCCAATAACCTCGTCACAGAAGGCAGCCGCTTGTGCTTGCTACCAATTGTCTGCGTTGACCTGCAACTTGTTGTCTGTGCCAAAATGTTGTGTTCATATCCAGCGATTGATGTGAGCAGAGAGGGAACTATGAGGGAGCCGAGTCAGGGCTGTATGGTAGGTTATCAAACACTTGCCATCGAAAACGCTGCAGGACCCACCTCATTGCTCCTGCAGAGTGCGGCCGAGAATTGTCATGAACAAGGAAATGCATGACAGTTACGTTGTGTGGACTTCATGAAATCAGGCGAAGTCTCTCACAGGCACTCATACTTGGCCAGACACGCCGTTTTCTAGGCTTCTTTACGCGCTCACTGTGTGCTCAAAACTGGAAAGAGCGACGTGGTGCGATCGTTCGTCATACTAGAGACACTGTACAACACATCTATGTGAAGCTCCATCTGATTTTCACTGTGGTTTGCATTTCGCCATCGATCGGACCTTACTTTCTGAATGGCCCTCATACTTCGTACCTCGTGATGTTAGACACTGTCCAACACGAGTGCATTCGCATACCGAGTAGAGCCTATGGGAGCAGCCCTGTGTGCAGACGCTGGTGAACGACCACTCCGGGTTCGGCGGCGCTTCCTTCTCGATCGACAGGCACTGAAAATCACAACGTTACCTCAGTCATTGGCATTTAGTGGGGTTG
This sequence comes from Schistocerca piceifrons, assembly GCF_021461385.2. Taxonomy (NCBI): domain Eukaryota; kingdom Metazoa; phylum Arthropoda; class Insecta; order Orthoptera; family Acrididae; genus Schistocerca; species Schistocerca piceifrons. The sequence continues at coordinate 291,949,421 of NC_060139.1, forward strand.
TCCACCTCAACTTTGAGTAGCTGTTGAGGAATCTGCTCCATGCGGTCACGCCGTTCAGAATATGTGCCACCGACTGTCTCACGGATCTGGATATATCTGACCTCCGAATGCATACCCAGGAATGGAAAAAACTGACACCTTCCGGAACACTGTACAAATTATGACGCGCGGTCTGAGGCGCCATATCACGGACTGCTCGGCCTCTCTCGTCGGACGTTCGAGTCCTCCCTCGGGCATGGATGTGTGTGTTGTTCTTAGCATAAGTTAGATTAAGAAATGTGTAAGTCTAGGGACCGATGACCTCAGCTGTTTGGTCCCTTAGGAATTCACACACATTTGAACAAATGATGCGGAGTTATATGGCATTACGATGGCACTGGAGTGGATTCAGAGGCATCGCAAAGTCTGCTCTGACTCGCTCAATGCGCTACAACCGATCCACCGCATATCTCCAGGAGACCAGTTGAGACGAGGGGTGGTCTTGCTGAGTACCTAGATTCGTCGGGTTACAGGGAAAAGCAGCCAAAGAAGCGTGTAGGGATGGTGTTGTGCATCGATGTACCGTCCTCTTGCATGGCGTCATCTCATTATCTGACAGGAGACTCATGCGAATGGTAAGAAGTAGTGAACAACAAACCGCGGACACTCGAATCGACCACGCAGGCACGGTGGACATCATGCCAACAACAATGATGGAAGGAAGCGCTACTCGCCGGACTGCACCTAGGACGCAGCCC